>NC_059221.1:33475140-33847640 GCF_020615455.1 Coregonus clupeaformis
AGAACAGATTTGTGAACTCAGCCCCAGGACCAGCTGGATGAGGGGACTCTTTTCTTTGCTCAGCTCTTGGCATTGCAGGGCTTGGTAATGATATGAGAGGGGGTTACTGTATATAGTTTCCAAAACTTAATTGCTCTTTTTTGAGTTTTTATTATTAGTGGATATTGGCCTAATTCTGCCCTGCATGCATTGTTTGTAGTTTTCCTCTGGACATGTAGGAGAATCTTACAGAACTCTGCATGCAGGGTTTCAATGGGGTGTTTGTCCCATTTGGTGAAATCTTGTTTTGCAAGTGGACCCCACACCTCGCTGCCATAAAGTGCAATTGGTTCAATGACACATTCAATTTAGCAACATTTTAATAGGTATTTCAATTTGAATTAGTTTTTTAATGGCGTAGAATGTCCTGCGTGCTTTCTCTCTCAGTTTGTTCACTGCATCATTAAGGTGTCCAGTTGAGTTTATTTTTAAACCTAAGTAATTGTAGTGTGTGCAGTACTCTATATATTTTGTACCAATTGAGAACTTTGGTCTAATTCCCTGAGATCTGGATCTTCTCTGGAAAATCATTATTTCAGTCGTTTACTGCCAGGGCCCAGGTCTGGCAGTACTGCTCTACCAGGTCCAGGCTCTGCTGTAGGCCATGTGCTGTGGGTGACAGCAGGCATAGGTCATCTGCGAAGAGCAGGCATTGTGGAGACTAACACCAGGGGCTGAGGATTTTTCTAGAATAGTGGCCAATTCGTTGATGTAAATATTGAAGAGTGCAGGGCTCAGATTGCAATCCTGGTGAAGGCCCCGCCCATGGTTAAAGAATTCTGTTATTTTCTTACCAATTTTGATGCTGCACGTATTGCCAGTATACATTTATTTAATTATATAATATGTTTTACCCCCTACACCACTTTCAATAACTTTGTAGAACAGTCCTGTATGCCAAATAGAATCAAATGCTTTTTGGAAGTCGATAAAGCAAGCGTACATTTTGGTATTATTTTGGTGGACATGTTTATCTATCAGGGTGTGTAGGGTGTAAATATGATCGGTCGTGTGATGTTTTGGTATAAATCCAATTTGGCTTTTACTCAAGACATTGTGCTTATTAAGGAAGTTTAGAACTCTTACATTTATAATAGCACAGAAAACCGTCCCCAGGTTACTGTTCACACAAATGCCTCTGTAATTGTTAGGGTCAAATTTGTCTCCGTTCTTAAAGATTGGGGTTATGAGTCCTTGATTCCAGATGTCAGGCAAATAACCTACACTCAGGATCAAATTAAACAGTTTTAATATAGCCAATTGACATATTGCACTAGTGAATTTGAGCATCTCATTTAGGATGCCATCATGGCCTGAAGTTTCTTATAGAGCTCCTGGTTATAGCTTTTTCTAATCCATTCAACTTCTCATTAATTTGGCATTGTTCTGCATTTGTGTCAATTTGAACGGTGTTGTAGAGTGTTTTAAAATGGGTTCTCCATATGTCACCATTGTGTATCGCTAATTCCTCTTATTTTGATTTTTTAAGTTTTTTCCAATTTTGCCATAAGTTGTTTGTGTTTATGGACTCCTCAATTAGTGTCAGCTGCTTGCTGTTGTACTGTGCTTTTTTGGTTTTGAGTGAACGTTTATAGAGTTTTAAAGTCTCTCTCTCTCTCTCTCTCTCTCTCTCTCTGTCTCGCTCTCGCTCGCTCTCTCTCTCTCTCTCTCTCTCTCTCTCTCTCTCTCTCTCTCTCTCTCTCTCTCTCTCTCTCTCTCTCTCTCTCTCTCTCTCTGTCTCGCTCTCTCTCTCTCTCTCTCTCTCTCTCTCTCTCTCTCTCTGTCTCGCTCTCGCTCGCTCTCTCTCTCTCTCTCTCTCTCTCTCTCTCTCTCTCTCTCTCTCTCTCTCTCTCTCTCTCTGTCTCCCTCTCTCTCTCTCTCTCTCTGTCTCTCTCTCTCCCCCCTCTCTCTCTCTCTGTCTCTCTCTCTCCCCTCTCTCTCTCTCTCTCTCTCTCTCTCTCTCTCTCTCTCTCTCTCTCTCTCTCTCTCTCTCTCTCTCTCTCTCTCTCTCTATCCCTCCCTCCTTTCCTCAGGTATGTCTAAGTGGGAGGCATATGTTGGTCCTGGTTCACAAAGTCTCTGTGTCTATCTCACCTCCACTATCCCAGCATCCTTTGCTGCACAACTCTGTGTCCGGCAGGAGAAGGGATGTGTGTCCAGAGGAGCTATATACTTAATAAACATCGTAAGATAAGACACTATCACCATAATATAGAGACATGATAGGCTCTATAATATGCTGTCTTGCGTGCTCCGACCGAACTTTGCTATTTTGTGAATCTTTTGCCGTTTATCTTTACTTTTTCGTGTTTTCTTTATTATATATTTAGTATTTTTATTAATTATACTAGTTTTGATTACCGCACTGTTGGGTAGAGCATTCAAGTAAAGCATTTCACTGTACTTGTGCATGTGACAATAAAACTTGAACTTGATAGACACTGCTGGTCCATGCTGTTAAGAGTGCAGTTTTCTGTTCTACAGGGTGGGGGCACCAGAGAGACACAGCTGAACCTGCCTTTATCATCCCTGACTCAGGGTCTATGTGTGCAGGTACGAACGACCTAACTATGAATGGCTTTTGTATTACGTGAAAGCATCGCTTATCTTACTTTGACTTTTTCTTTATTTCCGTTTCACGCTCTCTTTATCTCTGTAGGTCTGGCGGTCAGATCCTGCACAGTATGGGAGGAGACTACTGTGTCCTGACTGTGAGTTCACCCTCATTTACATTTTAGTCATTTAATCATCACACACACACACACACACACACACACACACACACACACACGCACACACACACACACACACACACACACACACACACACACACACACACACACACACACACACACACACTCCTTCCAACACTTATACGTAGTATCCTCATATGCCTCCTCAGATTCTAACAGGAGATGGGGTCTCTATGCTGTTGCAGCCTTGACACTTCTGGTTACTGTGGCAACGCTGGGAAGCCTCATCCACTATGTGACCAAGAAGGGAGTCACAGGTCAGTTTTCTTGTACTGTACGTAGACCTTTGTAGCCCCTTCTTGTGTCCTCAGTCATATTGCATTGCATTAATATTGAGTGCTGTCCTTGACCTATCTGCTCTGTCTGTGTGTCTGTCAGTCTCACCTTATCCTTCAAACCTAACACACTTAATTTTATCCATTGATTTAATACCAACGGCATAATGGCCATCATTAGCTAAATAATTGAGAAATCAAGCAATAAATGAAAATAATTTCCAATCTCTATTTTGTCTGTCTGTCGATCTGTCTGTCTGTCTGTCTTTATGTCTGTCTCTATGTCTGTCTCTCTCTCTCTCAATCTCTCTCTCTCTCTCTCTCTCTCTCTCTCTCTCTCTCTCTCTCTCTCTCTGTCTTTCTGTCTGTCTCTCTCTCTCTCAATCTCTCAATCTCTCTCTCTCTCTCTCTGTCTGTCTGTCTGTCTGTCTGTCTGTCTGTCTGTCTGTCTGTCTGTCTGTCTGTCTGTCTGTCTGTCTGTCTGTCTGTCTGTCTCTCGCTCTCTTCCCTTGACCCTCTACTTCTTTGTATATGTCTTTGTGTGTGTCTCTGCCTCCCCCCCCTCTTTCTCCCTGCAGGTTGGCTATTCATCCAGAGGCCTGTGTTGTTGGTGTGTTCCTCAGAGCAGTCAGCCCATGTATCTGCCGTGTGCGCTTTGGCCTCCTTCCTACAGGGGGAGTTGTGTGCTGAAGTGCGCATGGCTTTGTGGGCCCAGAGCTCCATTGGGGCTGGTCCTGGGGCTGTGGAGAGGTCTTGGGCTGGGGTGGCTGAACTGGGCCCTGTGCCCTGGCTGTATGGACAGTGGGAGGCAGTTAGAGAGGCAGGAGGCCAGATGCTGATCGTATGGAGCGCAGAGGCTAAGGAGTCTTACAGGAGCTGGAGAGAAGAGAGGGAGGGAGGGGATAGGAGAGAGGGGGAAAAGACAGGAGGGAGTAAAGGAGAGGAGATGCAACAAGGGGAAAGGGGAGGAGAAGAGATGGAAGGACTTGAGAAAACAAGAGGGGAACAGGAGCAAGCAGGAATGAAGAAAGGAGGGGAATGGAAAGAGGAGAGTAGGAGCGGAGAGGAGAGAGAGCCCTCTTCAGTGACAGGGCCAGTGTTCAGGGCTGCCCTGTCCTGTCTGCAGGGGGCACTAGAGGGGGAAGGCAGGGTCCACGGCTTCACCATTGTCTACTTCCAGGGCCTCTGTCACAGCCGAGACATCCCCAAGGACCTCAGAGGAGTCCCGCGCTACTGCCTGCCTCAGGATTTCGGAGGCCTGATACGTGAGCTGGGCAGGACCGCTAGAGGGAGGAACAGTGTGATTGGCAGCTGGGACTGTTCCTCTCCAATACACTGTCACTTTGGTTGGCACGACGACTAACTCACAGGCTCAGCGTGTCGTTGTCACAGGAAGAGGAGGGGCTAAAACCGAAATCATCACAGGAAGTGATATCAGAGAGGACACTGAACAGGCATGTGTTGCCGTTGTCAACTAATGAGGAGAGGACAGAGCCAAGCACTTTGCGGAGAAGTAGTTGCTCAGCGGGTCACCATGGTGATGAGGCAGGGCATCTCAGGTTTCACCTTTTTACAGGGGCCAGACTTTTGTCTTGACTGTAACATGAGGCAGAGCACATGGGTGGTGTAGTGAACCAAACAGTGGAACAGAGACACTGAGCATCTCATAGGGCTTATTACCAAAGTCAATAGGGGGTATTCATAAAACTACTAAGAGACCTTACCACTTGATTTGCCTACTGGTGAAGAGTAGGTAAATATTCTCCTCTGGGCTACATCCCCCATATGTCCACAGTTTATGCTTTGTATGCTGAGTGTACAGTTTGAACCTGACCGTGAAGCCACACATCAGCCTTATCTAAGTGAGTTTGCCTGAAAGTCAGGTTGTAACTTCAACCTAGTGGTTTAGTGTATGAAACTGAATACCCTCACCACAGGTGCTCCAGTGAAGAGACTGGATATACTTAATCATTCTCAATGTCAACAGTAGTTGATCAAATGATGTGATATCTTTGCTCTGCGGGCAACTACTGTACATCCAAACTGTTGTTTTACCCAAGCCTCCACTTTCCACATGACTGTCAGGTCCTTTCGAGAACATTTAAAAATGTATTTATACTGAAGTACACAGCATCAACGTGCCCCATCTTGAACCAGCACCTGTCCATCTCTCAAACTGGTTGGCTGTAGAACTGCTTGGTTATGCACAGTGCCATGGGGGATTATGGATGCTATACTATCTATGTCTGGGTATAGAGACCATTCCTACACTATGATGACCTGAACTGGAGAGGGATATGTCAGCTCTATAGCAACCGGTCTGCTCCAATGAGCTCCTATGGACCGTGTACTGTAACCTACTGAATATAAGAAATAGATACCTTAGTGACTCATTCTTTAGTCCAAGGACATTATGGTTTTAGTTTAACATTTTAATAATTTAAGACTTTGTTTTCAGAATATTTCACTTCGCAGTATGTAGTTATTATCAACATGGCATTCAAAAAAGATAAAATAACTTCTGTGTTAATAATGTATTTTCTCATTGCACCTCCTTTTAGTTCAAATAGCCTTTTATTCAATTAAAATGAAGATTTAAGCGTTGATTTACTCACTGGACACACAGAGTACAGACATAGAGCCTGCTATAGTATCAAAGCCTGACCTTTTATAATTTTAATATAATGAAATTAGCAGACACTTTTATCCAAAGCAGCTTACAGTCATGCGTGCATACATTTTACCTACAGGTGGTCCAAGGAATCAAACCCCCTATCCTGGCATTGCAAGCACCATGCTTTACCAACTGAGCTATAGTTCTTTAGTATTAAACTACTGTTAGTAAGCCCCTTCAGATTGGCAGTGAACCAGTATTATTCAAATATCACCAACGACTCACATTCCATACTCCCACAAAGTCAGTGAACTGTATGCAAAGCATCTGGAACCTTTTGTCATAGCACACATTTTTTCTAGCCAGGCTTTTGAGTAGTAGGTCATGTTTATAAATAAACAGTTAACAGAGGCAGAGTAGTTTTCATTCAAGTCTAAAGGGGCAATATGCCGTTGCTACATACATTTTTGGACGTATAAATTAATTATTTGATTCTTGAAGAATATAACTTAATAAGGCCTCATGAGCTTAGTTCAACTGGCATACCCCATCAGAAACCAAAATATATGCTTGTTTTACTCCACTATTTATAAAAAATGTTATTGTAAACAAACACTGTATAACCTAGCCTCAAAACATGGTTCAAACTATAATTGTGATGTCATGGATGGTCAGCCCATGCATCCATAGCTTTGTTTAGGAATTTGAGAGTGGTTACATTTCTTTAGCCCCATCCCTCAGCTGTTTACTGAAACAGTGGCGGGGTAATGCTTTGTTATTGTTTGAACTGCAGATTGCCCCCTTTAAAATGATCTGTATTCAGAACAAATGTTTATGCGTTTACCCTATCTACCATTCTACCAGTGTGTGTGGGCTTATGAGTGCATGTTGCATACATTTTGAAATGCTCTTTTGTAAAATTGTAAAAATTTGTATTATTTTGTAAATATCTTTCACTTTGATATTAGCTGTTGGCCTCATAAAAAGATCTTCTGCATTTATGCTTTCTATAGACATTTTTGTTCTATGTATTATCTATGGTAAGTTTGTCTTAAAGTCCATCATGCTTATCTTTCTGACACCAGCTAAGCAAACATACATCAACATTATTCCCTCAGGCATCTGTGTGGAAAAGCTGCCTATTTAATGTTCGTCAACATTGCAGGTGCATGATGATAGGTTCTCTCCATTAAACTGAACTCAGAACAACCCGACACAACTGAGTGATGTTATCAGTAAATGTTGGCGTTGATGTTGTAAAACAACACGCCAGACTTACCAGGACTGATCAGGTGAAAAAAATAGAGAAACTACTGTATGTATGCGATAGAGTACATACTGTACCTGGCATAGCCCATCTCTAACCTACATCTAACCCTCTCATTCATACCTCGGCTTAGTCAACAAGCTAACTAAGAAACTAAGTCTGTTTCATCATTTTCCAGATGTGTGAAACAAACAAATGCAAAATAATCATAACATCTGTGTGTGTGTGTGTGTCTGTGCCAATGAATTCCTGAGATTAGACCATAAAGCATGAAACCTGACAGCCTGCCCAGAGAGTGGCTATGGAATAATGATTGCCTACTTTAGGTATTTACCTCAGTTCACCTCTCATGCCAATCTCAGGTCACTGGTTAATGGTTAAGCTCTTATGGAGAAAGAAAAGATAACATTGTTTCATTTCAGGCTGATAAGACTTTCATTCAAAAAATATGTAAAATTGGAATATAGGGAACAATTCGCAGGGGGTCTACACTGGAATGGCCGTAGTGAGGTGGTGATTTAATAATGAATAACTTCGTAATAATTTCGTATTATTCTGTACTTAAATCCGAGACACTCCATTTAGTATGATATGTTACATTTTGTATGGTATGTATTAATTTTTGGATGTCCGTCACCCATTTCGTATAATATGTTACAAATTTAGGGTTAAGTTTAGGAGTTAGGTTAAAGGTTAAGGTTAGGGGAAGGGTTAGCTAAAATAGTTAAGGTTAGGGTTAAGGGAAGGGTTGGCTAAAAGGGTTAGGGAAGGGTTAGCTAAAATGCAAGTACTGTCCCGGATTGACGTTTACTATGTTACGTCTAGTCTATGAGACCAGGCTGTGACAACCACTTATTAAAGGGATACTTCGGAACTTTGGTAACGAAGCCTTTTATCTACTTCCCCAGAGTCAGATGAACTCGTGGATACATTTTTATGTATCTGTGTCCATTATGAAGGAAGTAAGAGGTGGCTTCATGAGCCAATGCTAACTACCATTAGCGCAATGACTGGAATTCTACAGGAACAGCTAGCATGCTAGCTGCTCCCAAAGACTTCATTGTCATTGCACTAATGCTAGCAACCTTCAAACTGCATGCAGAGACATAAAACTGGTATCCATGAGTTCATCTGAAGTAGATAAAGGGCTTCATTGCCAAAATCGCGAACTATCCCTTTAAATGTTATTGTCCCAGTTGGAGACAGTCTGTGGATCAATGGCACTATGTGAATCATTAACAAGATAGGCTACTATAACCTGCAAATGCAATAGGCTGAGTCACTAAGGTGGGTAATTCCAGTGAAAACAGCATACGATTCCAAGGAATTTAGTGAAAACAGCATACGATTCCAAGGAATTTAGCAAAAACGGCATACGATTCCAAGGAATTTAGCCCTGTCTAAGCCGGGGAGGGTGGGGCCTTACTGCTATTAGCCCATACAAACACAATGAATAACAGATTCTACTACATGGAACAACCGATTGTTTTTTTAAACATGTATTTAACCCCTTATTTTTGGCACTAAACAGTCTCCATATATACACTACCGGTCAAATGTTTTAGAACACCTACTCATTCAAGGGTTTTTCTTAATTTTTTACTATTTTCTACATTGTACAATAATAGTGAAGACATCAAAACTATGAAATAACACATATGGAATCAAGTGGTAACCAAAAAAGTGTTAAACAAATCAAAATATATTTTATATTTGAGATTCTTCAAATAGCCACCCTTTGGAAGGCTTGCTCATTAACGTTTTTAGCAAGTGTCTATGACAAATCAGGACAGGTCGTTTTACTGAGTAGCCAGTACGAACACAGGCTGTAAAACAGTGATCACTAAGGTCATTACAGAAAACACCAGACTGATACCTATCAGGATTATTTGTGAGGATAACATCAAGGAGAGTAGCCTTTTCTGGGTGTTTGGAGTCATACCTTGTGGGATTGGTAATCATCTGAGAAAGATTTAGGGAGTCCCATTGCTTTAGGACTTGGTCAGGTGGTTTAAGCATGTCCCAGTTTAGGTCACCTAGCAGGACAAATTCAGATTTAGTGTAAGGGGCCAGGAGAGAGCTTAGGGCAGGTAGGGTACAGGCCGGTGCTGATGGTGGATGATAACACCCAGCAACAGTCAACAAAGGGCTGTTTGAAAGTTTAATGCTTAAAACCAGCAAATCAAATTGTATGGGGACAGACTTGGTGGAGACAACCGAGCACTGAAGGTGTTCCTTGGTAAAGATTGCTACTCCACCACGTTTGGAAGATCTGTCTTGCCGAAAAAGGTTATAACCAGAAAGGTTAATATCAGTGTTCAAAACACTTTTTCTTAACCATGTCTCAGTAATGACCAACACATCTGGATTGGAGCTGTGAACCCAGACTTTCAATTGATCAATTTTAGGTAATAAGCTTCTTGTGTTAGCGTGCAGAAAGCCCAGGCTTTTACGAGAGCAGAAATCAGTGAAGCAGATATCAGAGCACAAGTCAGAATTGGGGCTAGCAACAGTAGATGGGCCAGGGTGTACATGCACATTTCCAGATATCATCAGCAGTAATACAATCAGGGCACGGCAGAGGAAAGGGAGAGCTCTGCAGTGTTCATTTTTTATGACATTTGAATGTGCATCAGATGGCAACAAGATCATATTGTACAGCAATTTCATCAGGTAACATGAATACAAAGCCGGCGAGAGGTGGTTAGAATAGGATGGGAGTCCATGTCCCGAGTGTGGGAACATACATAGTCTGTCCCATGGGCGGGTAAAGAAGCAAGGTCATAGTCAACAATGCACGCAGGAGTCATGAGACATGTTGTATATTTCCTCAGGGGCGCGGACATCAACCTTAGGGGGTTAGCCTACTGTAACTGAACTTCAGTAATTTATGTACCTATGGAAAGCAGCAGAATCCGTATAAGCATAATTTTCAGACACACTGGACTGTCATGGTTTACTAAAAAAGCTAAATGGCAAGAAATCTAACTGGCAACTCCATTCAGTGCAATTGAGCCACCCTTTCAGGTAAACACACCTCCCCTCTGTCGTCCTCCTGACTGTCACACACTCACTCTACATTCATAGAATGCCATTTGTGATATTTTCAGGAGATTGGATTTAGTGTCACAGAGCACCCGTGTCACTAGCTAGACAACTGTTGATCTACCTGATACAACAGGTGCATGTCCACACACCCAACGGTAAGTAAAATTGAAGTTCACTTTTGAAATTGAAATATGAATAAGTCGCTCTGCATTAATATATGAATTACACACAGTTATTAGTTCGTTCTGTGCTTGAGAAATGTATCTTATTCAATACAGAAATATAGCCTGCTTAATGTTTTAATAGCCTACTTCAGCTTGCAATTGATTAACTTACCACCCTCCTCCCTCTCTCTCGCTCTCAGCCAGGTTGGGTCCTGTTTAGCCTACGTGGTTCCAGCAGTCCAGGATCTTCGGCAGGTTCCGTTTCAGTGCCCAGGAAATTGCCAGTGTTTACCTTGCAGAAGACCTCACTGAGAAACACTGTGCCTTTGGGGGACTGCCAGTAAATGTTGGGATGTGACGAGTATAATTATCTTGCCTCTCGGTAATGATGTTGGAATCAGTGTGATCTGCACAACTACCTTCACTTTTCGAGACAGACTTTCCGGACAGGGCGCAGGCACAGAAAGGCCTGGACCTGGACGCAGAAGCGCTGTCCAGGGTGTTGAAGTGACAATGGCTCGCCTGTTCCCTTGTACTCACTTTGTCCTACTGTTACTGCTGCAGCTAAGGTCCCCATCTGCAGGTACGCTAGAGATGATAGATGGCACACATCGACTCACCTGCGACCAGGTAAAAGAAGGAGCAAATTAACATTAGGCCTGTTACATTATCTTAAATTGTTTATTGATTTTTTAAATGATTTCAATTATAAAGGTAATATTGCAAGTACTGTATTTAGACTACATACTGAAAAGGTATAGCTGCTATTGCATAAAAGTATGATTGGTAAGTATCCTTGGGATGTCCCTACCCCATTGAAGTTGACATTTAAAATGGTTAAGTTAAGGGTTAAGGTTAAGGTCAGGGTAAGGGTAGGGGTTAAGGTTAGGGTTAGGCTTTAGAGTAAGGACGTCCCAAGGATCCAATAGCACTGACCAATATGGTGAGATGGGATGCTATCGGAAACTTTAACATTTGTAACTAGCATGGTAACAAGTATTTGTTGTTACACCTCTGTAATTACAGACTGCAATTACCACTAGTTACATGTTGTTATTACAGTGTAACTATGAGTTATTACAATGAACTACAATACTTGTTTTAGTGTAATTACATATGTATTTACGCTGTAATAAGGACTCCTTAAAATGAAGCGTTACCGTATGGTTGTATAGTTTTAGCATTATGACTTGTAACTCAATATACTCAGATTGTTCTCTGATGATGCTGGATGGGGTCATGGAATGTTTTGGCCTGTAGTTTCCAATGTACTACAAAAATGTTTGATTATAACTGCTTATGAGAATCCCACCTGTACCACCCTATTTATTTTGTGTACTCTGGTCAGCCTGGTGTGATAAAATATGTATGCGTGTGCATGTGTGTGTGTGTGTGTGTGTGTGCTGGGATGTGCATGTACACACCTGTGTTGCTTTCTTTACCACATGCAAATGAATGTGGGCTGTGTATGTGTTTGTATGAGTGGGTGGGGTGGAACGTAAGCTGTCATACGTGGAGGACACGTGCAAAAACCAACCACACAGACAAGCTTTAGTTCACTTGCACGCACCATGCACAGCCATTTGTCTTATATAGCAGGAGGCTTTCAGAAAGAAAACATCACAACTAGAGTAGCTGCAACTCTCTCTGAGGAAACTAAATTCCTGATCTAGTCTGGCATACAGTGCATTCGGAAAGTATTCAGACCCCTTGAATTTTTGTTACATTACAGCCTTATTCTAAAATTGATTACAAAAAATAGTTTCTCATCAATCTACACACAATACCTATACTCCTGAGTGGCGCAGTGGTCTAAGGCACTGCATAGCAGTGCTAACTGTGCGGGACCGGGAGACTCATGGGCGGCGCACAATTGGCCCAGCGTCGTCCAGGGTAGGGGAGGGAATGGCCGGCAGGGATGTAGCTCAGTTGATAGAGCATGGCGTTTGCAATGCCAGGGTTGTGGGTTCGATTCCCACGGGGGGCCAGTATAAAAAAAATATGTATTCACTAACTGTAAGTCGCTCTGGATAAGAGCGTCTGCTAAATGACTAAAATGTAAATGTAAATACCCCATAATGACAAAGCAAAAACAGGTTTTTAGATTTTTTTGCAAAAAATTACAAAAATAAAAACGGAAATATAACATTTACATAAGTATTCAGACCCTTCACTCAGTACTTAGTTGAAGCACTTTTGGCAGCGATTACAGCCTTGAGTCTTCTTGGGTATGAAGCTACAAGCTTGGCACACCTGTATTTGGAGATTTTCTCCCATTCTTCTCTGCAGATCCTCTCAAGCTGCCAGGTTGGATGGGGAGCTTCGCTGCACAGCTAGTTTCAGGTCTCTCCAGAGATGTTCGATCGGTTTCAAGTCCGGGCTCTGGCTGGGCCACTCAAGGACATTCAGAGACTTGTCCCGAAACCACTCCTGCGTTGTCTTGGCTGTGTGCTTAGGGTCGTTGTCCTGTTGGAAGGTGAACCTTCGCCCCAGTCTTAGGTCCTGAGCACTCTGGAGCAGGTTTTCATCAACGATCTCTCTAGTACTTTTCTCCGTTCATCTTTCCCTCGATAATGACTAGTCTCCCAGTCCCTGCCGCTGAAAAACATCCACACAGCATGATGCTGCCACCAACATGCTCCACCGTAGGGATGGTGCCATGTTTCCTCCAGACGTGAAGCTTGGCATTCAGGACAAAGAGTTCAATCTTGGTTTCATCAGACAAGAGAATCTTGTTTCTCATGGTCTGAGAGTCCTTTAGGTGCCTCCAAGCGGACTGTCGTGCCTTTTACAGAGGAGTGGCTTCCGTCTGGCCACTCTACCATAAAGGCCTGATTGGTGGAGTGCTGCAGAGATGGTTGTCCTTCTGGAAGGTTATCTCATCTGCACAGAGGAAGTCTGGAGCTCTGTCAGAGTGACCATCAGGTTCTTGGTCACCTCCCTGACCAAGGCCCTTCTCCCCCAATTACTCAATTTGGCCAGGCGGCCAGCTCTAGGAAGAGTCTTGGTGGTTCCAAACTTCTTCCATTTAAGAATGATGGAGGCCACTGTGTTCTTGGGGACCTTCAATGCTGCAGAAATGTTTTGGTACCCTTCCCCAGATCTGTGCCTTGACACAATCCTGTCTCGGAGCTCTACGGACAATTAGTTCGACCTCATGGTTTGGTTTATGCTCTGACATGTACTGTCAACTGTGGGACCTTATACAGACAGGTGTGTGCCTTTCCAAATCCTATCCAATCAATTGAATTTACCACAGGTGGACTCCAATCAAGTTGTAGAAACATCTCAAGGATGATCAATGGAAACCGGATGCACCTGAGCTCAATTTTGAGTCTCATAGCAAAGGGTCTGAATACTTATGTAAATAAGGTATTTTTTTGTAATTATTTTTCCCCCAAAACATTTCTAAAAACCTGTTTTCGCTTGGTCATTATGGGGTATTGTTTGTAGATTGATGAGGATTTGCATTTATTTAATCAATTTTAGAATAAGGCTGTAATGTAACAAAATGTGGAAAAAGGGAAGGGGTCTGAATATTTTCAGAATGCACTGTATGCACGTTAAGTCAGCGCTGGTTAAACACTTGATCAGTTTGAGTGAGCAGATTCATGTTTTGATTGACAGATGCGGTGTAGCTCAGTCTGTACTGTAGCACACACAGACACATCAGAGTTTTAATGCTCATTACGTATTCATGACCAGGCCAGAGCATGACACCCAATCCTAGGGCTTGAGTTTTCCATCTCCACTGCTGTTGACCATTTCCAAGGATACGGTTCTGGGAGCAAGGTAGTGAGATTTGACCTCTAGGGTAGTTGTGTTACAGTTAGAGCAGTTAAATGGAAGAACATGTGCCACGTATATTAAATGGAAGTATTGCTATGTATCTATGTAGTGTCTGGTCTGGTATGTTGTAGGAAATCACTATCTCTGTGCTCTGTCCTTAGGGCCTGACTGACTGCAGTGTAAAAGGTGAGACCATACAATGCATCATGTATAGTCCATCATAAACCAAAATATGTTAGAAGACTTATCATGACATTGTGATAGGTTAACCCTTCCACCTCCCTTTGTCTCTCTCTCTCTCTCTCTCTCTCTCTCCATCTATTTCTCTGTCCTTTCTGCATCTTAGATGTTGCCCTTCCTGGCATGAAGGGTCGTGTGAAAGTTAGGCGGCTGGAGCTCAGCGTGTTTCTGTGTTGCACCAACGGTCAATACTGCAAACCCTGCCTGCGAGTCATGGTCTACTTCATAATCAAAGGTAGCCCAATGGCTTCAACCATTCAGCTGCAGCAGACACTATCATTATAGGAAACTGTGATGTCTGGATGCTATTCCACAGTCTTTAGCCCATACCCCACTATCCCTAACTACACAACTAACCTTAAGTCCAACAGGACGACACTGTGCCTGGGACTTTTGCGTGTCTGGGACATGAGCATGGCATACCTACAGCAGGATTATATTGATAGGTTGTGGTCTGGGGCTTTTGGAGTTTATTCTTAGCTCTTTGCTGTTCTCATTTGTTGTTGCTGTTTCTGCTGTTCTCAGCACATTACATGTTGTTGCTGTTTCTGCTGTTCTCAGCACATTACATGTTGTTGCTGTTTCTGCTGTTCTCAGCACATTACATGTTGTTGCTGTTTCTGCTGTTCTCAGCACATTACATGTTGTTGCTGTTTCTGCTGTTCTCAGCACATTACATGTTGTTGCTGTTTCTGCTGTTCTCAGCACATAACATCTTGTTGCTGTTTCTGCTGTTCTCAGCACATTACATGTTGTTGCTGTTTCTGCTGTTCTCAGCACATTAAATGTTGTTGCTGTTTCTGCTGTTCTCAGCACATTACATGTTGTTGCTGTTTCTGCTGTTCTCAGCACATTACATGTTGTTGCTGTTGCTGCTGTTCTCAGCACATTACATGTTGTTGCTGTTTTCAGCACATTACATGTTGTTGCTGTTCTCAGCACATAACATGTTTTTTTCTGTTGCTGCTGTTCTCAGCACATAACATGTTGTTGCTGTTTCTGCTGTTCTCAGCACATGACATGTTGTTGCTGTTTTCATCACATTACATGTTGTTGCTGTTTCTGCTGTCCCAGATAAGCATGAGGACCAGGAAGTGTCTGGTGACTACCGTGACGAAGATGACAGCTCTAAGCAGAAGGAATTAAGAGAAGGGAGTCTCCTGGGGATTCTCAGCACATTACATGTTGTTGCTGTTCTCAGCACATTACATGTTGTTGCTGTTGTTGCTGTTCTCAGCACATTACATGTTGTTGCTGTTTCTGCTGTTTTCAGCACATTACATGTTGTTGCTGTTCTCAGCACATTACATGTTTTTTTCTGTTGCTGCTGTTCTCAGCACATAACATGTTGTTGCTGTTTCTGCTGTTCTCAGCACATGACATGTTGTTGCTGTTTCTGCTGTTTTCATCACATTACATGTTGTTGCTGTTTCTGCTGTCCCAGATAAGCATGAGGACCAGGAAGTGTCTGGTGACTACCGTGACGAAGATGACAGCTCTAAGCAGAAGGAATTAAGAGAAGGGAGTCTCCTGGGGATGCCACCCAGCCCAACAGGTAATCAAAAAGAGTGTGTCAAAAGAGAGAAAACACACCCACACACACACACTCCTTGGGCGTTCCAGTCGGTCAAGTAAAATAAATGAAAGTCACTAAATCTAAACTTGTGGTTGACTGTTCCTGTGTCTTTTGCACTTTCTCATGGTAGATAACTTGCTCTGTTGTCTCTCCTACTGTGTGTGTTCCAGCAGCTTCTGTAACAGTGTGTTACAGCTACCCAAGCATTTTGAATCGCTGCAAAGAAGTGACATTTACATTGATCCATTCAGCTCTGTGGGACCAGCACCCTCCCGAGGTACACATTCCCTTTATCGCCTGTCATTAAACTGTTGTCTATTAAAAATGTTACGGTTCTTTTCGGTAACTTTGGGCACTGCTAGGGTTGTTTAGTGGACAGAACATAGCCTAGGATGTAATAGGTAATGTAATATGTTTGACTTCTGTAGCTGTGGCTGTCCTTATTGTTGGAGCCGGAGCCAATACAATATGGCAGTCCAGTCAACATCCTCGCATTATCTACCTCAGTTACCACCACTATCCCCTCCTTAGAAGATGGTAAGAGGCATAGTTTATACCACTATACCACAGCTGTACTATAAAGACGTTACTGATAGACATACATTCCTCAGATCATGTATTTTGACTACCACTCTCTCTCTCGCTCTCACTCTCTCTCTCTCTCTCTTTCTCTCTCTCTCTCTCTCCCCCTCTCTATCGCTTAGTTTGTTCCCCAGACCTAGATGGTGTTGTGAAAGAATGCGATGGTGAGTCACTATAATTTTAAATGCAACCCTGCATCCCCATCGTATTATACTGTACCTGCTTTAGTTTAAACCTTTAAACCCCTGATTGACTGACATTCGATATATGTCTCAGTGCCCAAGCTCCGAGCTGTGATTGATAAGAAGAGAGGTGTGGCTATGCTCCAACTGGACAGTTCTGACAAGACACCGACCAGTGAGATTTTCATGTGCCAGATGTTCGGGACTGGAGAGCCTTGCAGATACCAGACGTGGGTCAGTATGTCTAAAGAATACTATCATCATTAGCTTGTAAAGCACACATTTGTATAAGGTGAAGCTGTGACCTCCTTACTCACTGTCACCTTCTCTTTCTCACGTCCTTTCTTCTTCTTTCAGAGCCAGAGAGAGATGAGCATTCCTTTGAGGTCTATAGCGCCCTGTCTGTGCTTTCAGGTAAACATTGCTTGATTTTTCTGCAGCTCAGCATACCGAATCTGAGGAACAACTTGTTTCCAATGCTGAATTGAAGATTCATGATCATTGTCATGCAGGAGTCACATGTGCACATTCCTTGTATGTTGCTTTACAACAGGTTTGGTGGAAGGGACAGAATCTACGCAGAGAGATCTGCCCCTTCATGAACAACAAAGGTAAGGGGGCCAATCAGATTCCTTCCCTACCGCAGAACTCTTGACTCTGGACATTTGTTATTCTAACACCCAAATGCCTCCATTCCTCTCTCAGAGCATTTCAAAAGAATGTGGGACAACAACGTGTCTGTGTCAGTGGAGGAGGCTCAGACGAACGCAGGGAACGGCACGGTGCTGAGTTGGAACGTGACTGCCCCCTGTCGTCTGGAGGGAGAACTGTGGCTATGCAGAAGGGGCTCAGCGGGGGGGCATTGCGAGGAGTTGAAGGGCTCCAGGCAGAGAATGCACAACCACACACATGCCGGGTGGTTGCCCACTCTCCACGGATACTGGGTAAGGCCAATCGTGTGAGGTCAACTTACCCTTCACCTTTGACCTTACTGAGGACCTTACTGAACATGACTGTTGTGTTTCTGTTGTTGTTGTTTTTTTTTCAGAAAAGAGGAGAGTTCATCAATGTGAACCCCCATCCTGCTTTGTGTGTCCAGGTAAACACTTCTCCACTGACCTGTGGGCAGTGTGCACTGTATGAATGAAATTGTGAGCCTGTACTTACTTTGAAATGCAGTACTGTAAGTGTTTATGGCTGACACTGCACTGCTTCCTGTTGTCTAGATGAAAGTACAGGGGATGGATACAAAGCGGGATCCCTTATGTCCATTTGCAAGTACGCATTTCACCCCTGAGGGTCAATATGTTACATTTTATAAGATTTACCTATAGTTCTAAACACGTTATATGCTCTATTTGACTGTACTAAGGATTGGTTAAATGGTCATCAATTCATTAATGCAACTGACCAACACTCTTAGAAAAAAAGGCGCTATCTAGAACCTAAAAGGGTTATTTTACTGTCCCCATATGAGAACCCTTTGCAGAATCCATTTTGGTTCCAGGTAGAACCCTTTTGGTTGCAGGTAGAACCCTTTTCACAGAGGGTTCTACATGGAACCCAAAAGGGTTCTACCTGGAACCAAAAAGGATTCTACCTGGAACAAAAAATGGTTATCCGATGGGGAAAGGCGAAGAACCCTTTTGGAACCCTTTTCACTAAGAGTGAAATTTACTGGATTATTAACAGGTTAGCTCATTGGTTAATCTGTGTCTCTATAATGTGCAACATAGAGATTAGTGCTCAATTAGCTCAATTTTATTTGGCAGAAATAATGGACACAATCATGGATTATGAGGCATTGATCCACAGCTGTATATAATCAGACTGACTTCCCCTATAGCACCACGGAACCGATGGAGCCTGACTCTCCTGATAGGGCTGCTACTAATCTGTTTGGCAATACTTGGGGCCTACATCATACATGGTGCTCTCAAAGGTTAGTGATGCAGCTATATATTAATAATATTATTAGCTATCTCTGAGGCTATCTAATCACTAAATGTATTAACTACTGTATATTTGAATATAATACTACTAGCCTGGGTGCCAGCCTGACATTTTCGAGAGTGTGAAGCAAATTTCTCAGGTTGGCACTGAGGCTAGGACACTATAGCACACACGCCTCATCGTAATTCTTGCACTTTTTATCTCCCCCACAGGATACGTGTGGAGATGGTTGAAAGATGAGGACATAAAAGGTAAGATAAGCCTTTAAAACATTCCCTCACAATTCACTGTCTCCAATTATAGCTGAGTCCAATTATATTCTTTCTTCATGCTTCAGAAGAATAAGCATCCTCTCTCTATCCCTTTTTTCTCTCTCTCTCCCTTGATCTCATTCCCTCTACCGCTCCTCTCTTTTTGTCCTTCCCCCTCTCCCTCACTTTTCTCTACCCTCTCTCTTTCTCTCTTTTCTCGCTCTCTTTCTCTCTCTCTCTTTCTCTCTCTCTCTTTCTCTTTCTCTCTTTCTCTCTCTCTCTTTCTCTCTCTCTCTTTCTCTTTCGCTCTTTCTCTCTCTCTCTCAGGTGCAGTAGGAGGTGGCCACATCGTGTTGCTGTACCCTCCTGACAGTGATCAGGCTGTGCTAGGGCTGGTGTGTCGTCTGGGCTTGTCCCTCTCCTCTCTGGGCTTCAGTGTGTCTCTAGACCTGTGGAGCCGGGCCGAGCTCAGTGTCCTGGGACCAGTTCCATGGCTCCACTCCCGGCTTGACTGCCTGCAGAGACAGGGGGGAAAAGTGGTGCTGGTGCTCACCCAGGCAGCCTGGGAGAGGGCTGAGGAGTGGGGCAGCCGGGGTTGGGAGAGGGATACATTCCGGGGGAGGGGGTGTGACGAGGATGGGGAGTCAAGGGTGGGGTGTCGATCTCCGTATTCAGATGTCTTCAGTGCCTCGCTCAGCTGCATTCTGGCGGACTACCTGCAGGGCCGCGCCGGCGAACGCTTCACCCTCGTGCAGTTTGAATCTCTGCCTCCCGGCGGCGGCAGCCGCCCCCTGCCTGAGCTCTTCAGGGGGCTACCGCTCTTCAGCCTCCCCTCCCAGAGCCTGGACTTCCTGACTGAACTGGCTTTGGGGCGAGGTAGGGGGGCAGCATCAGGGCGACGGAGGCGGGCAGGGGGACTCAGGGCAGCCTCACAGACTCTGGCTGGGGGGCTGAGAGGGTTTGTGGGGGGTTCGGCAGTGTTACGGCTGGCCGGGCTGCCCCAGGACTGTGTTGGTGCAGGGGTTGAGGACCCCTGGGAGTCTGTGCCTCTGCAGCTGTGTCTCACCACCCCACCATCCAGCCCTGACACCTGCCCCAAGACCAACGGGGTGGACTGGGTCTAAGAAGGCAGGAGAGGCTGGGTAGGAACCAGGGGCCTGTTGCGCAGGATGCTAACTGTGGCACTGACATACTATAATCAGATAATGGTCATTAGGGCTTCAGGAGATGGTGGCTTGAAACTGTATCTCATGCACTTTTAGAGCTACTGTCCAAAGTAGAGCATGACCTCTTAATATTGTAAATGATTCACTTTTGTGCTCCTGAAAAACTACTGTCAACTCCAGTTTAGAGAATGCTGCCCTTTGTACAGTGCCTTCGGTAAGTATTCAGACCCCTTACTTTTTCCACATTTTGTTACGTTACAGCCTTGATCTAAAATGGATTTTTTTTTAAAAATAATCCTCAGCAATCTACACACAAAACCCCATAATGACCAAGCGAAAACAGGTTTTTAGAAACAGAAATCCCTTATTTACAAAGTATTCAGACCCTTTGCTATGAGACTCAAAATTGAGCTCAGGTGCATCCGGTTTCCATTGATCATCCTTGAGATGTTTCTACAACTTGATTGGAGTCCACCTGTGGTAAATTCAATTGATCGGACATGATTTCGAAAGGCATACACCTGTCTATATAAGGTCCCACAGTTGACAGTGCATGTCAGAGCAAAAACCAAGCCATGAGGTCGAAGGAATTGTCCGTAGACCTCCGAGACAGGATTGTGTTGTGGCACAGATCTGGGGAAGGGCACCAAAACATTTCTGCAGCATTGAAGGTCCCCAAGAACACAGTGGCCTCTATCATCAGTTTGCCAAAAGGCACCTAAAGACTCTCAGACCATGAGAAACAAGATTCTCTGGTCTGATGAAACCAAGATTGAACTCTTTGGCCTGAATGCCAAGCGTCACGTCCGGAGGAAACCTGGCACCATCCCTACGGTGAAGCATGGTGGTAGCAGCATCATGGTGTGGGGATGTTTTTCAGTGGCAGTGACTGAGAGACTAGTCAGGATCGAGGGAAAGATGAATGGAGCAAAGTACAGAGAGAACCTTGATGAAAACCTGCTCCAGAGCGCTCAGGACCTCAGACTGGGGCGAAGGTTCACCTTCCTACAGGACAACGACCCTAAGCACAAAGCCTCTGAATGTCCTTGAGTGGCCCAGCCAGAGCCCGGACTTTAACCTGATCGAACCTCTGGAGAGACCTGAAAATAGCTGTGCAGCAACACTCCCCATCCAACCTGACAGAGCTTGAGAGGATCTGCAGAGAAGAATGGGAGAAACTCCTACAGTACAGGTGTGCCAAGCTTGTAGCGTTATACCCAAGAAGACTCGAGGCTGTAATTGCTGCCAAAGGTGCTTCAACAAAGTAAAGGGTCTGAATACTTATGTAAATTTGATATTTTATTTTTTTGGTAAACATTTCTAGAAACCTGTTTTTGCTTTGACATTATGGGGTATTGTGTGTAGATTGATGAGGGAAAAAAACTATTGAATCAATTTTAGAATAAGGCTGTAACCTAACAAAATGTGGAAAAAGTCAAGGGGTCTGAATACTTTCCGAAGGCACTGTACACAGTCATTGAACACTGGTCACTTTAATAATGTTTACTTACTGTTTTATCCACTTCACATGTATATACTGTATTCTAATCAAGGCGCACCCTATATAACTACTGCTGTACACACCTTTCCTATTCATATACTGTCTATACTGTCTATACATTTACATTACATTTACATTTACGTCATTTAGCAGACACTCTTATCCAGAGCGACTTACAAATTGGTGCATTCACCTTATAGCCAGTGGGATAACCACTTTACAATTATTATTATTTATTTTTATTTTATTTTTTGGTGGGGTAAGGGAGGGGTTAGAAGGATTACTTTATCCTATCCCAGGTGTTCCTTAAAGAGGTGGGGTTTCAAATGTCTCCGGAAGGTGGTGAGTGACTCCGCTGTCCTGGCGTGGTGAGGGAGCTTGTTCCACCATTGGGGTGCCAGAGCAGCGAACAGTTTTGACTGGGCTGAGCGGGAACTGTGCTTCAGCAGAGGTAGGGGAGCCAGCAGGCCAGAGGTGGATGAACGCAATGCCCTCGTTTGGGTGTAGGGACTGATCAGAGCCTGAAGGTACGGAGGTGCCGTTCCCCTCACAGCTCCGTAGGCAAGCACCATGGTCTTGTAGCAGATGCGAGCTTCAACTGGAAGCCAGTGTAGTGTGCGGAGGAGCGGGGTGACGTGAGAGAACTTGGGAAGGTTGAACACCAGACGGGCTGCGGCATTCTGGATGAGTTGTAGGGGTTTAATGGCACAGGCAGGGAGCCCAGCCAACAGCGAGTTGCAGTAATCCAGACGGGAGATGACAAGTGTCTGGATTAGGACCTGTGCTGCTTCCTGTGTAAGGCAGGGTCGTACTCTCCGAATGTTGTAGAGCATGAACCTACAGGATCGGGTCACCGCCTTGATGTTAGCGGAGAACGACAGGGTGTTGTCCAGGGTCACGCCAAGGCTCTTCGCACTCTGTGAGGAGGACACAACGGAGTTGTCAACCGTGATGGCGAGATCATGGAACGGGCAGTCCTTCCCCGGGAGGTTCAGCTTGAGGTGGTGATCCGTCATCCATACTGATATGTCTGCCAGACATGCAGAGATGCGATTCGCCACCTGGTTATCAGAAGGGGGAAAGGAGAAGATTAGTTGTGTGTAGTCTGCGTAGCAATGATAGGAGAGGCCATGTGAGGATATGACTTGGTGTATAGCGAGAATAGGAGAGGGCCTAGAACTGAGCCCTGGGGGACACCAGTAGTGAGAGCGCGTGGTGCGGAGACAGCTTCTCGCCACGCCACTTGGTAGGAGCGACCGGTCAGGTAGGACGCAATCCAAGAGTGAGCCGCGCCGGAGATGCCCAGCTCGGAGAGGGTGGAGAGGAGGATCTGATGGTTCACAGTGTCAAAGGCAGCAGACAGGTCTAGAAGGACAAGAGCAGAGGAGAGAGAGTTAGCTTTAGCAGTGCGGAGAGCCTCCGTGACACAGAGAAGAGCAGTCTCAGTTGAATGACCAGTCTTGAAACCTGACTGGTTTGGATCAAGAAGGTCATTCTGAGAGAGATAGCAAGAGAGTTGGCTAAAGACGGCACGCTCAATAGTTTTGGAGAGAAAAGAAAGAAGGGATACTGGTCTGTAGTTGTTGACATCAGAGGGATCGAGTGTTGGTTTTTTGAGAAGGCGTGCAACTCTCGCTCTCTTGAAGACGGAAGGGACATAGCCAGCGGTCAAGGATGAGTTGATCAGCGAGATGAGGTAAGGGAGAAGGTCACCGGAGATGGTCTGGAGAAGAGAGGAGGGGATAGGGTCAAGCGGGCAGGTTGTTGGGCGGCCGGCCGTCACAAGTCGCAAGATTTTATCTGGAGAGAGAGGGGAGAAAGAAGTCAAAGCATAGGGTAGGGCAGTGTGAGCAGGACCAGCAGTGTCATTTGACTTAACAAACGAGGATTGGATGTCGTCAACCTTCTTTTCAAAATGGTTGACGAAGTCATCCACAGAGAGGGAGGAGAGGGGGAGGGGGAGGAGGATTCAGCAGGGAGGAGAAGGTGGCAAAGAGCTTCCTAGGGTTAGAGGCAGATGCTTGGAATTTAGAGTGGTAGAAAGTGGCCTTAGCAGCAGAAACAGATGAAGAAAATGTAGAGAGGAGGGAGTGAAAAGATGCCAGGTCCGCAGGGAGTCTAGTTTTCCTCCATTTCCGCTCGGCTGCCCGGAGCCCTGTTCTGTGAGCTCGCAATGAGTCATCAAGCCACGGAGCTGGAGGGGAGGACCGAGCCGGCCGGGAGGATAGGGGACATAGAGAGTCAAAGGATGCAGAAAGGGAGGAGAGGAGGGTTGAGGAGGCAGAATCAGGAGATTGTAGGGAGAAGGATTGAGCAGAGGGAAGAGATGATAGGATGGAAGAGGAGAGAGTAGCGGAAGAGAGAGAGCGAAGGTTGCGACGGCGCATTACCATCTGAGTAGGGGCAGAGTGAGTAGTGTTGGAGGAGAGCGAGAGAGAAAAGGATACAAAGTAGTGGTCGGAGACATGGAGGGGAGTTGCAGTGAGATTAGTAGAAGAACAGCATCTAGTAAAGATGAGGTCAAGCGTATTGCCTTTCTTGTGAGTAGGGGGGGATGGTGAGAGGGTGAGGTCAAAAGAGGAGAGGAGTGGAAAGAAGGAGGCAGAGAGAAATGAGTCAAAGGTAGACGTAGGGGAGGTTGAAGTCCCCCAGAACTGTGAGGGGTGAGCCATCCTCAGGAAAGGAACTTATCAAGGCGTCAAGCTCATTGATGAACTCTCCAAGGGAACCTGGAGGGCGATAGATGACAAGGATATTAAGCTTAAATGGGCTAGTGACTGTGACAGCATGGAATTCAAATGAGGAGATAGACAGATGGGTCAGGGGAAAAATAGAGAATGTCCATTTGGGAGAGATGAGGATTCCTGTGCCACCACCCCGCTGACCAGATGCTCTCGGGTATGCGAGAACACATGGTCAGACGAGGAGAGAGCAGTAGGAGTAGCAGTGTTTTCAGTGGTAATCCATGTTTCCGTCAGCACCAAGAAGTCGAGGGACTGGAGGGTAGCATAGGCTGAGATGAACTCTGCCTTGTTGGCAGCAGAACGGCAGTTCCAGAGGCTGCCTGAGACCTGGAACTCCACGTGGGTGGTGCGTGCAGGGACCACCAGGTTAGAGAGGCAGCAGCCACGCGGTGTGAGGCGTTTGTATAGCCTGTGCGGAGAGGAGAGAACAGGGATAGACAGAGGCATTGTTGACAGGCTGCAGAAAATGGCTACAATAATGCAAAGGAGATCGGAATGAAATGAACTAAACATCTGGGAAAGGAGAGAGCGGGGCCTCCCTCACCACAACCCAAATATAACTCTCCCAACTATACCCACCATTATAATATATATATATATATATATATATATATATATATATATATATATATATATATATATATATATATATATATATATATATATACAGTACCAGTCAAAAGTTTGGACACTCCTACTCATGCAAGGGTTTTTCTTTATTTTTACAATTTTCTACAATGTAGAATAATAGTGAAGACATCATAAATATGAAATAACACAAAAAATAGTATATATATTTTATATTTGAGATTCTTCAAAGTAGCCACCCTTTGCCTTGATGACAGCTTTGCACACTCTTGGCATTCTCTCAACCAGCTTCATGAGGTAGTCACCTGGAATGCATTTCAATAAACAGGTGTGCCTTGTTAATTTGTGGAATTTATTTTCTTCTTAATGCGTTTGAGCCAATTAGTTGTGTGACAAGGTAGGGGTGGTATACAGAAGATAGACCTATTTGGTAAAAGACCAAGCCCATATTATGGCAAGAACAGCTCAAATAAGCAAAGAGAAATGACAGTCCATCATTACTTTAAGACATGAAGGTCAGTAAATCCGGAAAATTTCAAGAACTTTGAACGTTTCTTCAAGTGCAGTCGCAAAAACCATCAAGCGCTATGATGAAACTGGCTCTCATGAGGACCGCTGTGGTGAGTGTGGTGAAAGGAGTCAGGCGCAGGAGGGTAATCACCGAATACAGAGTTTATTATTTTGTTGACACACAAATGTGCTCCAATAGCGATCAACGAAACAGGCACAGGGGAAACAAACATCCCTGGCAATTACACTGTAACGGAATCCAATAATACATAGGCACAGGGGGAAAATCTACCCTGGCAACACAATGTTATGAGTAACTCCACCGAGCTACATACTCTCACAATTAACAATCACCCACAAGGACAAGGGGGCAGAGGGAACACTTATACACAGACTAATTAGGGGATTAGAAGCAGGTGTGTGTGATTGACAAGACAATTGTGATGATGATTGGGGCGGCAGTGGTTAGTACTCCGGTGACGACGAACGCCGAAGCCTACCCGAACAAGGAGGGGAGGCAGCCTCGGCCGAAGTCGTGACAACCGCCACAGGAAAGGAAGTCCCAGAGTTACCTCTGCTGCAGAGGATAAGTTCATTAGCATTAGCAGCCTCAGAAATTGCAGACCAAATAAATGCTTCACAGAGTTCAAGTAACAGACCCATCTCAACATCAACTGTTCAGATGAGACTGCGTGAATCAGGCCTTCATGGTCGAATTGCTGCAAAGGAACCACTACTAAAGGACACCAATAAGAAGAAGAGACTTGCTTGGGCCAAGAAACAGGAGCAATGGACATTAGACTGGTTGAAATCTGTCGTTTGGTCTGATGAGTAAAGATTTGAGATTTTTGGTTCCAACCGCCGTGTCTTTGTGAGACGCAGAGTAGGTGAACGGATTATCTCCGCATGTGTGGTTCCCACCGTGAAGCATGGAGGAGGAGGTGTGATGGTGTGGGGGTGCTTTGCTGGTGACACTGTCTGTGATTTATTTAGAATTCAAGGCACACTTAACCAGCATGGCTACCACAGCATTCTGCAGCGATACGCCATCCCATCTGGCTTGCGCTTAGTGGGACTATCATTTGTTTTTCAACAGGACAATGACCCAACACACATACAGGCTGTGTAAGGGCTATTTGACCAAGAAGGAGAGTGATGGAGTGCTGCATCAGATGACCTGGTCTCCACAATCACCGGACCTCAACCCAATTGAGATGGTTTGGGATGAGTTGGACCTCAGAGTGAAGGAAAAGCAGCCAACAGGTACTCAGCATATGTGGGAACTCCTTCAAGACTGTTGGAAAAGGGGGGGGGATTTGTGTGTATTGTTTTGTATTGTTAGGTATACTGCACTGTTGGAGCTAGAAACATAAACATTTCACTGCACCTGCGATAACATCTGCAAAATATGTGTATGGGACCAATAAAGTGTGATTTGATTTGGTGTTCATCCCTGAAATGTAAATGGGTGACATTGTTCTACTCAACCGTTATCTTCGTTTCAAAATGTGATATGGTTAATTTGTAAACGTTTTTTTTTTACTAAGTGGTTGGTTAATTGTATAAAATGTTATATATTTGTGTATTATGTTGTGGTGCAGTACTATGTCGTGACTGGGCTATCCATCATCAGTAATAGGTCTACAGTGGTTTGATTCATTTTTCTGTGTAATTTTTGTACTGTGCGTTTGTTGACAATGTTGATATGTTACACATTTTTTATTTGCAATGATTCTAATCTTGAATGATTTTGCTGTCTGACAAAGTCTATCAGGGCAAATGACCTATTCATGTTCTTTAAGAACAAGACAAGCCCTTCTTCGTACTCGGCAGGTAATGATTGGTTGAAGACTGAAGTCCCAGTGGGATTGGGCGGTATCCTGCCAGCTGCGGCTCCGCTAAAAAGAGTCTGGGAAGAAGAAGCGACTAGAACCACTGCATCAGCACCGGTCAGAAAACTAAGTAAGGTGGCTGGTCAATGAATGGCACGGTTGAAGAACTAAACTGGTGAAAGACCGTGGAATTGTATTAAGGTGCTGAGGACGCTCCAGTCTATTGCCTACAAGCTGCTGAGAGTTTGTAGCAAGCTGAAGGTAGGATGCAGTGCAGCATAATTTATTGGAAGCTAGCTAGCGTTAGCTGGGTAGCTAACATTAGCAATCCAGCTAGATAGCTAGCTGAATTGCCATAACAGTGCGTTAGCTGGCTAGCTAACTAATTAGCACAGTCAATTTGCTGCCATGCAATGTAGCTATAGACAAGAAGAAATAGCCAGCAGAGGTTGTTTTGATGACGTTTGAGATGGATAATCATGTCATATTACTTGTACTGACCTGATGGAGGGTTACCTGATTTGCCATCGGGACCGTACAGTAGCTAGCTAACGTTAGCTGACCACACTAGCCAGTCTGAATGATTCTGAAGATGCTATTCAGAATGATGATGATCTTCTTTGGACCACAGCCTAGATAGCTCAGTCAAGGCAACAATGTTAGTGAGCTCCATACCTAGCTAGCTAAGAATTGAACTAGCTATGTTTTTTTGCCAGGGAGCAGAGGCAAAGGAGCATAATCATCATTAGGCTTATCCTTAACAGGATCCAACTAGGTTTGGATTTGGCAATAAACATTATGACTATGTGAGAGATACAGGAAGTCAGTGGCTCTGCATTATTTAATGAAACACTGATATAACTCATCCTCTTTTCACAGACATTTAATCCTGCTGTCCAGCATGATACACCGCAGTTCTCAAAGTATGATAAATGACTAAGTTGATTGAAAGATACAGTGACAAACCGTGACCATAACCACTGTTATGAAGAAATATCTGACTGTGTATCAGTAGTTAGGGACAACTTGATCCTACTCTATCTGAATCCCCTGTCTCTGTCCTCAGTGGCTGAGTGGTAGGTAGTCCAAGCCATGTGGTGGTCGTGGCCCCTGCTCCCTGCCCTGGTGCTCTTCTCTGTGCTGTCTGTGGTACGAGTACAGACTGCACCATGTCAGACCTGCCGCAAACTCACTGACAGCTTCATCAAGGTAGGAGTCTCTCTCTTTCTCTCGCTCATTCCCATTCCCTCAGTCTGTTGATTTGTTTGTCGGTCATATTGTCATATTTGTATCTATTGGTATCTGCTTCTGTCTCGGTCAGTAGCTGCCTTTTTACTCTTCTTGCTGTTCTGTTTCTGGCTAAACCTGGTGGTCTTTGTTTTTTTGTTTTCCCCAGGGCCTGGAGAAAACATCCAATAAAAACTTTGGGGGTGGGAACACTGCTTGGGAGGAGGAGAAGCTGGCTAAATATGCTCGCAGGTACTTATGGCCCCACTAGGCCTGCCACTAGAATCTCCACAAATTTGCGGTCTTTAGGACCTGCAGTCTTTAGGACCTGCAGTCTAACATATGTGTTTACGTAGAGGCAAGTCCACAAGGCCGGCTAATCCCTGACAAGCCTTAGCATGTTGTTGAATGGCCAATGCACCTTTATTGTGTCGCTATAAAGGCTTGTTACCTGATGCCTCTGACATTACATTTACATTTTAGTCATTTAGCAGACGCTCTTATCCAGAGCGACTTACAGTTAGTGAGTGCGTACATTTTCATACTGCACCCCCGTGGGATACGAACCCACAACCCTGGCCTTGCAAGCGCCATGCTCTACCAACTGAGCTACACGGGGCCCATGCATCGGACTCCTCATGACTGAGCCAAGGCAATGCTGAACCAGAACAGTACTGACAAGACTAGGGCTCTACACCCCCTATGTCCTTACACAGTATGACAGCCTCTCAAAACTAGGCCACACTTTGTGAGTGTGTGTCTGAGATCCTCCTAGAGTGCATAATGGAGAATAGGAGGGTGTATTTGTTTTCTCTGTTCTCTAGTGAAGTGTTCTACATTACTCACGTATCCTCTCCTCCTCGTTCTCAGTGAGACCAGGCTGCTGGAGATAGTGGAGGCAGCATGTGAGAAATCTGACTTTGACTGTAACAAACTGCTGGAGCAGATAGAGGACCAAGTGGAGACATGGTGGTTCCACCGGTATGTGTGTGTGTATCTGATGATCATGTAAATGTGGTACATGTATTGCATGTATAACCAGTTTTTTTTTACTGTTGTATTTACACACCTGTGTATTATATTGTTTGTGTGTGTGTGTGTGTGTGTGTGTCCTTCCCCTCTCATTACTGACCTTGTGATTGTCTCTGTGTGTAGGCAGCAGGAGGCTCCAGATCTATTTGACTGGCTGTGTATAGAGGAACTCCGACTCTGCTGTCCCCCGGGACGCTTTGGACCAGACTGCAAAGGTACTGAACACACACACACAAACACACGATAGTTCTCTCTATAGTTCTCTCTCTGTTGTCACGTTATTAACCCTGTGTGTTGTTGTGCTGCAGAGTGTCTGTCTGGTCCTGGAGGTGTGTGTGGTGGTCTGGGTCGCTGTGAGGGAGAGGGCACACGTCTGGGAGATGGAGAGTGCGTGTGTGATCCGGGGTACTTTGGTCAGCTGTGTCAGAGCTGTGCAGACGGCTACTACAGAGAGAAGAGCTCCAATCACAGCACACCAGCCTGTGCAGGTACCCATTAGAAACAGTTTTGCCTGTCTGATCATCAACCAATCTCATATAGAAGGTTCACAGACCAATAATTTATCCTCTGTGTGTGATGTCTGTAGCGTGCTACCACTCCTGTAAAAAATGCTCAGGGCCAGAGGACTACAAATGTGTGGACTGCAAACCTGGGTGGATCCTCCATGACAACAAGTGTGTTGGTGAGTATTTGGCCTTTGTATGTGTATTTGAGAGAGCGCGTGTCTTCCGTTAGTTTTCTTACTCTGTATCTGTGTTTGTAATGGGGAAATTTAAGATGAATAAAGTTCATATTCAGTTAAGAATAATTAACACAATGCTTTGTGACACTCGCCTGTGGTAGAGTATCTCATGATAAGCTGTAGACCACACTATCTACCAAGAGAGTTTTCATCTATATTCTTCGTAGCTGTCTATTTACCACCGGGTTGTCTATTTACCACCACAAACCGATGCTGGCGCTAAGACCGCACTCAATGAACTGTATACGGCCATAAGCAAACAGGAAAACGCTCATCCAGAGGCGGCGCTCCTAGTGGCCGGGGACTTTAATGCAGGGAAACTTAAATCCGTTTTACCTCATTTCTACCAGCATGTTAAATGTGCAACCAGAGGGGGAAAAAACTCTAGACCACCTTTACCCCACACACAGAGCTCACCACACACAAAGCTCTCCCTCGCCCTCCATTTGGCAAATCTGACCATAATTCTATCCTCCTGATTCCTGCTTATAAGCAAAAACTAAAGCAGGAAGCACCAGTGACTCGGTCAATAAAAAAGTGGTCAGATGAAGCAGATGCTTAGCTACAGGACTGTTTTGCTAGCACAGACTGGAATATGTTCCGGGATTCTTCCGATGGCATTGAGTACACCAAATCAGTCACTGGCTTCATCAATAAGTGCATCGATGACGTCGTCCCCACAGTGACTGTACGCACATACCCCAACCAGAAGCCATGGATTACAGGCAACATCCACACTGAGCTAAAGGGTAGAGCTGCCACTTTCAAGGAGCGGGAAGCTCATAAGAAATCCCGCTATGCCCTCCGACAAACCATCGAACAGGCAAAGCATCAATACAGGACTAAGATCGAATCGTACTACACCGGCTCCGACGCTCGTTGGATGTGGCAGGGCTTGTAAACTATTACAGACTACAAAGGTATGGCAACTGTTCGACCTCCGACCGCAAGGCACTACAGAGGGTAGTGTGTATGGCCCAGTACATCACTGGGGCCAAGCTTCCTGCCATCCAGGACCTCTATACCAGGCGGTGTCAGAGGAAGTCCCTAAAAATTGTCAAAGACTCCAGCCACCCTAGTCATAGACTGTTCTCTCTGCTACCGCACAACAAGCGGTACCTGGGGCTAGGTCCAAGAGGCTTCAAAACAGCTTCTACCCCCAAGCTATAAGACTCCTGAATATCTAATAAAATGGCTACCCAGACTATTTGCATTGCCCCCCTCCTTTTATTCACCTTGAAAATCCCTACTACAGTGTTTAACTCCTGTTGTGCATGTTGTTTCCAGACACTGATGAGTGTGGCACAGAGCTGGCTCGATGTCCCTCCAACACATATTGCCACAACACAGATGGATCGTACGAGTGCAGAGGTACTTTAGTAGGCTCTCCCTCTACTATCTGCTAGTAACAGAGTAATGACTGTTTGTGTTGTTGGTAGACCTTTGTTCTGACCCTAACCTCTGTTCTCTCTCCTCTGTGCCAGGCTGTGACCAGGCATGTGTGGGCTGTATGGGCAGTGGTCCTGCCCGCTGTAAGAAATGTGCTAGGGGATACAAGCTCAGAGGAGCCAAATGTCTTGGTGAGGGAACCCGGCTGTGTTTTAATTTGTGTCTGTGTGGTTCTCTTTACTAGTGTATAGATGGTTTGGCCAATCAGATGAATCTTTTGTTAAAGCAGTCTGACTACTTGTAGTATACATCTGTCTCCCTCTTGGTATGGGTGTCACTCTGTCCATCTTCTCTCGCTCCCTCCTAGATGTCGATGAGTGTAGTGAGAGGGCGATAGCGTGTCCAGGGCTGAATGAGGCATGTTTCAATGAGGAGGGCTCCTTCCGCTGTGAATGTGCTGATGGCTTCATCCGCAGGGACAGCATCTGTGTGGAGAACCAGCCTCACAGTAAGACGCGTGCGCACACACTTGATAGTTCTCTCTACTTGGCACACTCCACAGCATCTCTCTCTCTCTCTCCCCCCCTCCCCATCAGGTGGTCCAGAGAAGGGTCTGTTTGATGACATGACTGATGACGAGGTCCTGGTCCTGCAGCAGATGTTCTTTGGCGTGGTTATCTGTGCCCTAGCAACGCTTGCCGCTAAGGGCGACATGGTCTTCACTGCCATTTTCATCGGGGGCGTGGCCGCCATGGCCGGATACTGGCTGTCAGAGAAGGGCGATCGCATGCTGGACGGCTTCCTGAAGGGACGCTAGCCTATCAGGAGCCAGGGATACAGGAAAGAGGAAGGAACTCATTGAGTGCAAGCCAATGCGAGCGACAAAGACTCAGAGGGGGTGGGACGGCTACAGGAATGCTAGCCAATCAGGGATGTACTGTACTACTTTGGGGTGGTAGGGGTTAGGGTGGGGGAAAAGAGGTCCTAAAGGATGCCTTGAAAGGGTTTGGGATTATTGTGGGTCTTCTGGAATATGACATTTCCAGATGTTAGAGGGAGGTGAATTAGAGAACATGGAGCTCAGAGGAAGGTCAAATCAGAGAGCTCAATGGAGTGAATATAGAAGAAGAGCAGGTACTACTTGATCCAAAAACACTGAGAGACACTAAGGAGACTGGAGTGTCTGTCTGCACTGATATGGGAGACAAAACCCAAGCCTCTTGCCTCGACTCGGGTGTAGGAAAGGGACGGAGTGGGGATAAGACCACTACTGATTGTTACCAAGTTATTATGCATTTGTATCTTCCACTGGCCAAAATGTTGCTCCAAAATGATGTATGGTTGAAAACCAGGTCGCGGGTTTGAATTCTCGAGCCGACTAGGTGAAAAATCTGTCGGTGCCCTTGAGCAAGGCACTTAACCCTAATTGCTCCTGTAAGTTGCTCTGGATAGGAGCGTTTGCTAAATGACTGAAATGTAAATGTCTGTCCATTTCCACTAATCGCAAATCAAACTTCTTAGGCACCACTTACCCCATCAGCATCTCCTGTTCATCATTTCACCTTTTACTGAGGAACAGAGGGTGTTCCTGTGGTGATGGGAGATGGAGGGTGTGATGGGATGGTCTTTGCACTGAAGCACTGAAGACTTGTGGACTTGTTTAGGAAAGGACTGATGTATCCTGTTGCGCCAGTTGAATTCCGTCCAATGTTAAAACACTGTTTATTTATAATCCTGTTCCTATTATGACTGTATTTATCTGGGTTTTTGCACAGACAGATTCTTGCTGTATGAATGCATGAGAAAAGGATCTGAGAAAGGCGATACTGTATGTATTATCCTCTGATTGGCATGGAAGACTGAACTTTATAGAGCTGCTTGTTTCCCCTTTAAACTGTACAACCAGGATACAAGGATAATCACTACTGCTTCACCACCCCCTAAACCTACTGCCTAAGCAATGTGTGTGAGAGAGTAAAATACTGCAGTCCTATTGAAGATGTCACCCATGTTTTGCAATAGTTGTTTTTGATGATTTTTATTTATCTGTTTGATATGTGTGATACATTGAGTTTGATCAGTACCAGGTAATATGGAGTGCTGTACAATGAAATACAGAAGTGTATTTTATCAGAAGTGTCAACATTTGCAGTTGAAGCAACTAAATTATATCTGATCAATCATATCCCTCCACATTGTTCCACCCTCATCCTGAGTAGCTACTAGATCTAGCACGCTTAGCAGTGTGTGTTAGACCTACGTTTCAACTGCAGTTCTTTGCATTATGACTAGTATTAAAAAGGAAGAATTCTGAGTTTCCAGTGTTCTATTTTAACTTTATAATAACCTATTTTACCATTTTATTTTGACATGCTGTTGAAAGCAATTGAATTCGAACTCATGCTGCTCATTGCTGAAGACATTACTAAAATACTGACGTTGTATGGAGACCATAGATTAACACCTTTTAAGGATCGTACCCTTTTTTGAAATGTTTGCCTAAAATGACATGCCTGTAGCTCAGGACCTGAAGCAAGGATATGCATATTATTGGGACCATTTGAAAGGAAACACTTTGAAGTTTGTGGAAATGTGAAATTAATGTAGGAGAATATAACACATTAGATCTGGTAAGAGATAATACAAACAAAAAAACATGCGTTTTCTATTACTTTTGTTGCATCTTTGAAATGCAAGAGAGAGGCCAGACAGTGATGTAGGAATATAGGTGTAATTTAGATTCTGTCCACAAGATGGCAGCATTGTGTGTGCAAAGTTTCAGACTGATCCAGTGAAGAATTACAGTACTACACAATATTTTGTATCAAGTCTGGCAGGAGTTTTCCCAAATTTTCCGAATTGGTCAATTTCTACATTTTCAAGTACATAACTATAGAGAACATACAAAAATGCTAATAAACATTTTAAGTTTACACACTCCCAGGAATGCCATACATGATGGATCATTAGCTTCCCTACAGAAAATACACTAACCTTCACACATCTAGATGGCTGGGGGGGGATGAAACTGTAGAACCCAGTTCCTACATTTGAATATAAAAATTGATTTTATCAAACAAAACTATGCTACATTTTATATCTGGGACCCTCAGGATGACAAATCAGAGCAAGATTACTGAATGTAAGTACATTATTTACCTTCAGAGGTGAATGTATCAAACCAGTTGCCGTGATAAAAGTGTTTTGTTGTTGTGCACTATCCTCAAAACAATAGTTTTTTTGCTGTAATAGCTACTGTAACTTGGACACTGCAGTTAGATTAACAATAATTTAAGCTTTCTGCCCATATAAGACATGTCTATGTCCCGGAAAGTTGGCGTGGTTTACAATTCTAGTCACATATTGCATATTGAGCAGCAACCGTCCTGGTATAGGGTAGCTGCAGCATCAGCCCTGCACTCTTCTCCTCTATCTTTCTCTTCAGCTGCTCACATACCTCCTTCCTGGAAAACAGAGAGACGGAGAGATACATAAACAATATGACAGAAGCCCACCTAGGTCTAGGAGGGAAAGGAAATAGGTTGCTTTTACCTGTACTCTGCTCTCTCAGTGCAGGATCCGTAGAATCCTTGGTGATAACAAAGCCCCAGAGAAACATTTATTGTTAGGCAGAAATGTGCATTTTCATATTATCAGTATCATGTAGTTTTTTAGACTCCCAAGTGTCACACAACGCAGAAACAGACTGGCATCAGGGCTTATGTTTTACTACTGGGCAGACTCCCCTGTAGTGTTCCTTTCTCTGCATGACCAGTGCCCTCTGGTGGTTGTGGTGATGCACAGCAAGGGTATCCAGGCTGAATGTCCGCCTACGGACCAGAGGAGGTTGGGGTCCTGTCTGGGGAAAGACTGCCAGCCAGATAGGAAGCTTTCACACAAAGGCAGGTTAAAATAAAACACTTGCATTTGCTGTATCTTAGTGTCATTGCACACCTGGCTGACTGTCAGTGCTGCAGAGGCAGGTGAGATGATGGGCAATGTCAGGGGAGTGACCATAAGGTAGCGATTTTGTCAGACAGGTGTGGAATTCTGGCGAACAGCAGCTGTGGTGATGAATAGAAACATAAATCAAACATGCACAGTACAAACACTGAACATTCAAACAATCAAACATGCACAGTTCAAACGGATAGTAAACCATTCATTGAAAACATCAAAGCTGTTTTCTTACAAAGTTTCATTCCGTAGACAGGGTTGTGCCTTGGGTTTCCCCAGCAGTGGAGTCCAGTCCTTGTACATTGTAAAACTTCTAAAGGGTCAGTCAACTTTCACACTACTAAGCTCTCTTCTTACAGCTGTCATTGTCATAACAGAAGTCATTTTTCATAACAGTAAAGTTTAATTAAACATGCAAACTACTTCCTTTTCAAATATTTACTTTCAAGACTATGATAACTCGGATTTAAATAGGAATAGTACAAACAAATGCACTCACTTGGGTCTGGCAATGGTTGCCTTGGGAATCAGGTTACTCGTGTACAGACTGAGAGAAAGCTGGAGCCGAGAATGGTTCAATGCACCGGTGCCCTATTGAAGAAAGTTTATTAGCATGTGAACAAGGGCTGGACGAGTTACTGTCAGAGCATGGCTGTACAGAGCTAGATAGATGGAGAATATTCAGTACACCCAATACAGGAACACATGAATCTCCAGTAGACAAAGGGGACATGGTTTATCAAAGGGGCCAGGCTTTTTTTACTATACTCTACTTGAGTGGGTTGAGTCACTGACGTCATCTTCCTGTCCGGTTTTGCGCCCCCTCGGGCTCGTGTGGTGGGGGAGATCTTGGTGGGCTATACTCCACCTTGTCTCAGGGTAGTGAGTTGGTGGTCTGTTGATATCCCTCTGGTGGTGTGGGGGCTGTGCTTTGGCAAAGTGGGTGGGGTTATATCCTGCCTGGTTGGCCATGTCCGGGGGAATCGTCGGACAGGGCCACAGTGTCCCCCGACCCCCCCTGTCTCAGCCTCCAGTATCTATGCTGCAATAGTCTGTGCCGGGGGGCTAGGGTCAGTCTGTCCTATCTGGTGAAATTCTCCTGTCTTATCTGGTGTCCTGTGTGAACTTAAGTATGCTCCCTCTACAGTGCATTCGGAAAGTATTCAGACCCCTTGACTTTTTCCACATTTTGTTACGTTACAGCCTTGTTCTAAAATGGATTTAAAAAATATATCCTCATCAATCTACACACAATACTCCATAATGACAAAGCAAAAACGGAAATATCACATTTACCTAAGTATTCAGACCCTTTACTCAGTACTTTGTTGAAGCACCTTTGGCAGCAATTACAGCCTCGAGTCTTCTTGGGTGTGACGCTACAAGCGTGACACACCTCTATTCGGTGAGTTTCTCCCATTCTTCTATGCAGATCCTCTCAAGCTCTGTCAGCTTGGATGGGGAGCGTCGCCGCACAGCTATTTTCAGGTCTCTCCAGAGATGTTCGATCGGGTTCAAGTCTGGGCTCTGGCTGGGCCACTCAAGGACATTCAGAGACTTGTCCCGAAGCCACTCCTGCATTGTCCTGGCTGTTTGCTTAGGGTCATTGTCCTGTTGGAAGGTGAACCTTCGCCCCAGTCTGAGGTCCTGAGCGCTCTGGAGCAGGTTTTCTACTTTGCTCCGTTCATCTTTCCCTCGATCCTGACTAGTCTTCCAGTCCCTGCTGCTGGAAAACATCCCCACAGCAGGATGCTGCCACCATGCTTCACCGTAGGGATGGTGCCAGGTTTCCTCCAGACATGACGCTTGGCATTCAGGCCAAAGAGTTCAATCTTGGTTTCATCAGACCAGAGAATCTTGTTTCTCATGGTCTGAGAGTCCTTTAGGTGCCTTTTGGCAAACTCCAAGCAGGCTGTCACGTGCCTTTTACTGAGGAGTGGCTTCCGTCTGGCCACTCTACCATAAAGGCCTGATTGGTGGAGGGCTGCAGAGATGGTTGTCCTTCTGGAAGGTTCTCCCATCTCCACAGAGGAACTCTGGAGCTCTGTCAGAGTGACCATCAGGTTCTTGGTCACCTCCCTGACCAATGTCCTTCTCCCCTGATTGCTCAGTTTGGCTGGGGGCCAGCTTTAGGAAGAGTATTGGTGGTTCCATGGCTTGGTTTGTGCTCTGACATGCACTTTCAACTGTGGGAAAATCAATTGAATTTACCACAGGTGGACTCTAATCAAGTTATAGAAACAACTCAAGGATGATCAATTGAAACAGGATGCACCTGAGCTCAATTTCGAGTCTCATAGCAAAGAGTCTGAATACTTATGTAAATAAGGTATTTCAGTTTTTTCTTTTTATAAATGTGCAAAACATTCTACAAACCTGTTTTCGCTTTGTCATTATGGGGTATTGTGTGTAGATTGATGAGGAAAAAATATAATTTAATCAATTTTAGAACAAGGCTGTAAAGTAACAAAATGTGGAAATCTTCAAGGGGTCTGAATACTTTCCGAATGCACTGTAATTCTCCCGTCTCTCTCTCTCTCGCTCTCTCCCCTCCCGGAGGACCTGAGCACTAGGACCATGCCCCAGGACTATCTGGCCTGACGACTCCTTGCTGTCCCCGTCCCCAGTCCACCTGGTCCTGCTGCTGATCCAGTTTATGCTGTTCTGCCTGTGGCTATGGAACCTTGACCTGTTCACAAGACCTGCTACCTTATCCCGGACCTGCTGTTTCGACCATCTCTTTCCCTCCCTCTCTCTCTCTACTGCACCTGCTGCCTCGACCTCCTCTGAACCTCTGACATTTACTCCTGAGGTGCTGACCTGTTGCACCCTCCATAACACTGTGATTATTATTTGACCCTGCTGGTCATCTATGAATGTTTGAACACCTTGAAGAACGATCTAGCCTTAATGGCCATGTACTCTTATAAACTCCACCTGCACAGCCAGAAGAGGACTAGACACCCCTCAGAGCCTGGTTCCTCTCTAGGTTCCTTCCTAGGTTTCTGCCTTTCTAGAGAGTTTTTCCTAACCACCGTGCTTCTACATCTGCATTGCTTGCTCTTTGGGGTTTTAGGCTGGGTTTCTATATAAGCATTTTGTGACATCTGTTGATGTAAAAAGGGCTTTATAAATACATTTGATTGATTTATCGGTTGCATTTCCAGAGGCTCAACATCAAAGTCCAATTCAATAGAATTAGTCAGTAGGCTTTTAAAACATGATTAAACAATTTATTTAATACAATCATGTTGAGTGACAGTTGCTTTTTTACTGATCAGACAGTGGAATGTTACTACTGAGTCTTGAGAGTAGATGGGATCAGTAGTAGCTTAATTTCTGGATAATTTCCAAGAGAGATACCGGTATGTCAGCCAGGTTATAAGGCTAATGAATTAAGAAATATAACATTCTTCCACTGATAAAACAGGTTGGGATAAAATGTGACATTGCAGTTCCTCATAGTTCAGATTCCCAACCTCTCTTGGTTCTCCCACAACCAGGCATGGTACTTGTTCAGCTCACGGTCCTGGGGTTTCACCTCTGTAAACACACAGACACACACGCACATATACAGTACACACACAGTTAACCATATCTAAATCCATGACCTACATCCAATATTCTTTCTTAGCATAAAATATTTGCATTTCATCCTGAAATGAAAAATTGAAAACCTTGCACACACATCTAATAGTAGATTATTTCGTATTTGTGATGCATAGACCAAAAAGTAATCTGTTATGAGATTTTCCTTTCTTTCACTGCAAATACTGAGTGTGGACCTTCCTCATTTTCCTGTTCATAACAATTTATCCTAAAACTCACCTACATATTCTGTGGCATCTTATGAGAACTAGGACTCACCTGTCTCCACTCCTCTACACAGAAGATCCTGTAGGAGTCATTGCCGTACATCCCAATCCCATGCAGCTCTATAGGGTAGCGCCACAGCTTGGTCAGCTACTCATCTGCATGGGAGATATGCACATATCCATTATTTCTCAGCTGCTGGCAAATAAAAACACACCTCTAACGCAGAGAGGATAGGATACCCTAGTTGGCAACCCCGTTTCAACTCAAACTAAAACTTCACTTTCTAGGAGGGAAATCATTGTGCAGGCATTCTACACTTCATTCATCCTCTCTAGGATCCACAGGTGGAGATGGGAACAGTGACTCACCAGAGAACCTGATGATGATTTTGGCTTGGAGTTCATACAGGCCGAGGGGCCTCAGCAGCTCAGACACTCTGCCCCCCCGGGTCTCCTCCGCTGATGGGTAATGCTAAAACGACTGCCACAACACTGGGATGGCCATCTTACCTGGAAAGGATGAGAGGACAGAGACTGTGCGAGAAAATGCCAATGTTTTTATTGTAGATGTTAGAAAATGATTGGAAAAGTGTCTGTGTGTGGTCGAGCCTTGTGCGTGTGTGTGTGTCTGTGTTTGAGCCTTGCAGATGTGTTTTTGTGTCTCACTACTGGTCTTGTTGAGGAAGATGGTGGCCACCAGGAACTTCCAGGGGTCATGGAACAGGGTCTCCTGCACGAGCTGGAAGGGGGAGCGAAGAGGGGTCCACTTCCTGAAGGCTTTCCTCCTGGGGGAGCTCAGACCTGTGTCGGGACAGACGCCAGACATAAGAAAAAGGGGTTTTGATAACAAAGAAACACTATTTTTTATTAAACAGAAATGTCTCTCCAAGAATGGCAAGTTCTGTTAAGCTGAAACATTTATTAAATTATGACCATCTCTCAGTGACTTCCCGCTGACATAAGGACTGGTCTTCCGTTTCTCTCCAAATAGTTCTGTGCAGAACAGGAACAACAGGCACCTAAGGCATCACTACACACATTGAACATGTTATTCTCTTGGTCAATACACTGAAACTAGGTCCAAGAAGATGTAAAACATTTTCTCTATCTAGGCATCATAGTAAATGCACATTATGCATCATAACTCATAGCACAATGCACATACATACTGCTCTGGGAATCTTTCAGTGGTGTACAGCGCCCTCCAGTGGTCCGGGGAGATGATGGCAGCTCTTCATCATTCAACCTCTGCCTCTCTATCCCCCACTGCCTTAGTCTTCCCCACGCCCTTTCGCTCCCCCACTCTCTCACCCTCAGCCTGCCCCTCACTCTCAGAAGCAGACTGCACCCTAAGGACTGGGACAAGTAACGGTGGCACAGGAAGCTGCTCTCCTCGACCAATGAGAGCGTCCTGTAGCTCAGTGGGCGGGGCCAGCCTGACCAGCTTCTCTCTCAGCAGCCCTGGCCTCCTCTGGGGGCTCTTCTCAAGTATGACATCATCAACTGGCACCGCCGACACAGCCTGCAGACGCCCCTCAGTCTCATTGTCATCACCATCATCATCACCCCTTCTCACAGAGGCTTGTATGTTTCTCTCTTTAATGTCCTCATTGGTGTCTGATGGTGGCCAATTTCTGTGCCTCTCCCAGCTGCCTGTCTGTGATTCCCCTGGCCAATGGAGGCCTGTCAGGGGTCTGCTAAGTTGACATAGTGCCTTTTCCTCTGCCTCTGGTTCTCTGCTCGTAGGATTTTGCAAAAGAGGCTCTTTTTGTGTTATTTGGAGGAAGGTGTAATATTATACCCTTATTCTCCTCTGTCCTGCCTGTCTGTGTCCTGCCTGTCTGTGTCCTGCCTGTCAAATCAAATCAAATTGTATTTGCCACATGCACCGAATACAACAGGTGTAGACCTTACAGTGAAATGCTTACTTACAAGCCCTTAACCAACAATGCAGTTTTAAGAAAAATAAGTGTTAAGTAAAAAATAGATAAGTAAAAAAATAAAAATAATTAAAGAGCAGCAGTGATCATTCCCCCCCCCGCCCCCCCAAAATAAAAATAAATAAATGAGCAGCAGTAAAATAACAGTAGCGATGCTATGTACAGGGGGTACCGGTACAGAGTCAATGTGAGGGGGCACAGGTTAGTCGAGGTAATTGAGGTAATATGTACATGTGGGTAGAGTTAAAGTGACTATGCATAGATAATAAACAGAGAGTAGCAGCAGCGTAAAATAGGGGGTGGGGGGTGGGGGGGGGGGACAATGCAAATATTCAGGTTAGCCATGATTAGCTGTTCATGAGTCTTATGGCTTGGGGGTAGAAGCTGTTAAGAAGCCTTTTGGACCTAGACTTGGCGCTCCGGTACCACTTGCCATGCGGTAGCAGAGAGAACAGTCTATGACTAGGGTGGCTGGAGTCCTTGAACATTTTTAGGGCCTTCCTCTGACACCGCCTGGTATAAAGGTCCTGGATGGCAGGAAGCTTGGCCCCAGTGATGTACTGGGCCGTATGCACTACCCTCTGTAGTGCCTTGCGGTCGGAGGCCGAGCAGTTGCCATACCAGGCAGTGATGCAACCAGTCAGGATGCTCTCGATGGTGCAGCTGTATAACCTTTTGTTGATCTGAGGACCCCATGCCAAATCTTTTCAGTCTCCTGAGGGGGAATAGGCTTTGTCGTGCCCTCTTCACGACTGTCTTGGTGTGCCTGGACCATGGTAGTTTGTTGGTGATGTTGACACCAAGGAAGCGGTGACCTCTGAGGTGTGACGTGTGTGTTCCTGATGACCCTTCCTCTGTCTCTCCTGGCTGGGCAGTGGGTTCACAGCTGCACTGCCACTCCTGGCTGTGGTGACGTCAAAGTTGTCTATCTGTAGCTCCCCTACGGCATCTTTAAGGAGGAAGGCTTGAAGAGACGCCCTGGACCGGAACCTCTGTCCCTGGGGACTGCAGAGGCAGACAGATCAGTTACCTCATGTGGAATCCTTGATCCGACTGTATGATCTCACTCTGCAATGCACTTAGCCCATAGCCCTGACAGTAAGATACAGACACACTTCAGTGATGTTGAAACAAGACTTGAGAATGAGAGCATATGATGAAGAAGAAAACATCTGAATAATGTTGTTATATAGATGTCAATTTTGCCTGCAGTCTTCCCGCTTTCCCTCTGCCTCACCACTATCTCTCAGCCCAGTGGCTTTCTAGAAGGCTGGCATGACTCCTCATCCTCCTGTCTGGTCAGCTGACTCCTGGCTGCCATGGGATCAGTCTCACAGGCCATCTCTGTATTAGACCCAGCTTGTTTCCTAACCGCCATATCTGAACCAGGAACAGCCATAGTGTCTGTGTCTCCATCAGGGTTAATGTGTGTCAGTGATGGTGTTCTCTGTGTTGTGGTCAGTGTTATTTAGCCTGGTTGTGACGGTGTTGTTGGTGTCAGTAGCTGAAGCACAACGTTTATCAAAAGTGGGCTGTCTCTCTCACAGCCTGTGATGGTATCTGCCGCTGTGCTGTGTGAAGTGTGTGAAGTGTGTGAAGTTCTGCCGCTGTGCTGTGTGAAGTTATGTGAACTAGTTTGTGAGCGATTCTGCTTAACTCATGCGCAGAACACAGGATGGAGGACAGGAAAGAGAGAAGGGAGTCTGCGCACTAGCAAGAGAGTAGATTCTGCCATGTGAACGGTCCTCTGCTCCACGAAAATACAGCAACCTGTTGAACAACCAAACGTGTATCTGTTTAATTGATTAAAAAGACAAAATGAGGGCAGTTCCTACGTGGATAGACAAAGTACATGATCGCGACAAAGTTGAACAATGGTAAGATATCCTGCCTTTGCATTTACAGATTTATCAACAGGCCTGATGATGCACAGTTGGGAGTGTTGATAGCAACGGCGGTTACTATGTAAACTCCCGCAGTGTGGCTGGCTGGCTAGCTAGCTAGCCAACTGTAGCAAGCTAGCTTTGTTTTTCACTAGCCATTTCATGCAGTCTTCAAATAAAGTATCTGTCTACTAACGAGTGATAACGTTGCTAGCTAGCTAGGTAATCTGTTTACGGAGCTAAGTACACCTAGAACATGAATGCTAGCTAGCAGAGCAGCTAGCAATGGCTTCATAGTATCATTGATTGAAACAGGTTTTCAGCATATTGTGATTGCAGTACATTCTCCCCCTAGTATATACGACCTTGCCTTCAAACCAGATGGCAGCCAGCTTATTGTGGCAGCTGGGAATCGTGTTTTGGTGAGTTTTGTGATGATGATGATGCCATTGGTTTTAGAATAATAGCGAAGTTGAGGAGAGTGGAATTGGATACAATAAGTATTTAATATTGTCTTTCTAGGTGTATGACACATCAGATGGAACTCTAATTCAGCCTCTGAAAGGACACAAGGACACAGTGTACTGTGTCGCCTACGCCAAAGATGGTACTTAGTACAGTAGACTCTTAACACACCAATCTGGATATTCCCAATAAACAAACACGAGTCTGTTGGGTCTCACACTGTGCTTCTCTGTAGGGAAACGGTTTGCCTCAGGGTCTGCTGACAAAAGCATCATCATCTGGACATCTAAACTGGAGGGTATTTTGAAATATACGTGAGTGGATCATGATTATTACCATAGAATTAGGAATTAGAATAATTTAATAGGATCTCTGTGATTTATTACACACATTACAACATTATTAGTAGCATTATGTTCTGCTGAGGACACTCCATGCTCACTCTCTATACATGTTTTGTTTGTCTGTTGCTCCTCAGACATAATGACTCCATCCAGTGTGTTGCCTACAACCCAGTCACCCACCAGCTGGCCTCCTGCTCCTCTGGGGACTTTGGTGAGTGGTACACTGGGTTTGTCCTGTCCTCCATACCTCTACAGGGAAGGGGTTAAAGGGGTGTTGAACACATCCAGTCATAAGAGGAGCATCTGTATAATTTGTTTCTCTCTCAAGGTCTGTGGTCCCCAGAACAGAAATCTGTATCCAAGCACAAAGTCAGCAGCAAGATAACATGTTGTGGGTGAGTATTGAGAAATGGCTGTTATCTCCTTTTTGGTTGGATAGCCTCTTTTATGGTCAGTATTGCCAAAATCCTTTTGACCGCAGGTGGACCAACGACGGTCAGTACCTGGCCCTGGGCATGATGAACGGGGTGGTGAGCATCAGGAATAAGAACGGAGAGGAGAAGGTGAAGATAGAGCGACCAGGAGGATCCTCCTCTCCTATCTGGTCCATCGCATGGAACCCCTCCAAGTGAGTCACTCTCCTCTCATGTGGGGTTTTTGCTGTGTAAAACATTTTAAAACCTGTGTGTGCTGTGTCTTTGAGCGTAAAGGTTTACTGTTTTTGAAATCAACAATAATTACTTTTTTCCTGAGTGATATTTCTTTGTATTGAGTCTTTTTAAGCTGCCAGTTCACAATATGAAACAAGCATGGTAGTGAAAATCTGAGAATGACAGTGTATGGCCTGTAGACAGCCAGCAAGTGTCAGTGTTTGACCAGGCAGGCTCTGACAGGGACTGGTGGAAGTGGATGCCCTTCTGTGAGGGAGAGGACGACGAGGCGGTGGATGTGGACAGCAGCATGCCAGAGCCCCTGTGCCTGCTCATTGATGCCGCCTACAGCCAGAGCTGCAGTAGCAGGGTAGAGGTCCTGGGGCTGGGCAGGCAGCTGGAGAGAGAGAGGCAGGCAGGAAGAGGAGCAGAGACAGAAAGGTCTGGAGGAGAGGAGGGAGAGCCCCTGCTGCAGGGAGCGTTCTCTGACCCAGACCACTTCAGCCAGCTCAGGTAGGGAAGGTAGAAAGGGAGGACAGGGAAATGAAGGAAGGTAACATCAAAACTCAGGGAAATACTTTGGTTAGGCCTAGATTGATATGGTTGGAGGCAACACAATGATACAGGACACTTACTCTTACCATACCAGTGAGATGTAGGGTTTAATATACATTTTGGGTGAATAAGATTTGAAATCTTTCTAAATCCTGTTTAATTGTCAGTATGTTGAAGTGGAACATATAAACTCATGTTGGAGTGTCTCTCTTAGGGATGAGCACAGTGACATCCTGGCTGTGGCAGACTGGGGGCAGAAGCTGTCCTTCTATCAGCTCAGTGGAAAACAGGTGTGTGTCTGCAAAAAGCATGTCCATGAACCATCTCCCCAACATTTACTTCAATTTAATAAATGTTTTTGCCTTCTTCCGGCCCATCTGGATAATGGGAACATGTTAGATAAACATTTTGGGTTTGTTTCCACAGCAAATGAATAAATAGGCTACATGTCTAAAATAAAATAAAACATAACATAAAATATAAAAAAAATGCAATGGTGAAAGATATTGAAAAGAGCAACTTTGCTTAATAGAAACTACTGTGTAGCACATCGGTGTGTAGCACAGCAACAAATTCCATGGTCGTTACATACAGATCAAGTAAGTAGCCTTTCATGAGTCTTGACTTGTCCGAGCCGAAACAGCTCATGGGAGCAGGAGCATGAGGCAAGTACACCCCCTAGACAGGACGTTAGTATATCGCAACCCCCAATCTATCTTCTGCTGAGTGCCAAGCAGAGATGGATTAGGTCCCATTTGTACAGTCTTTTGGATGACTTGGCCCGGGGATCGAACTCCCAAACTTCCAATCTCAGGACGGACACTCTAACCACTGAATTGGATACAGATCAAGAGGTCTAGGTTATGACCACAATGGTTTAGGTTGTGCTCCCAGGTGGGCACCGGTGATTGGTCAACGAAACCCCAATGGCCTCAGTGTTATCACTCATCCACGTCGCTGTTGCAATGAGTGATGATAACACATAAACCACTTAAGGAGGCCACCGTCTGAGACCTTTAAGCCCTGTATTTTCTGTTGCAATCAGCCTGTCAGGGACTATTGAAACTGTAACACTGCACTGGAAATGATTCTGTTCAGCGTTTAATAATGATCCCCTCACTACTCCTCCTCCTCCCCCATATCCCCCTGGGTAATATCGTAATTACAGACAAATATGCACTGTTTCATGGAACCTTAGTCTCCTGTGTTGTCACTGGGCTGTTTATCAGTTTAAGTGAACATGCTGTTTTTATTACCGTGCTAGAAGTCGTTTGTATTTAAAAAAGGGAGGTTGTCCAAAATGGTTTTATTTCAGGGTAAAAGAATGGACTGTCAGACGGTTCTTTTTCAGGGTGAGGAGAAACAGATGCACAGAGTCGGGGAACTGATATGACGTTGCGCAAATGCACTTCAAGTGCCAGCACAATGGAGCCTATTTAGAAGCTAGAAAGTGTGTATGTGTTTTTCCATCTCTTTGGTCAGGCGCTTAAGGGGATGGCTAAGGACTGACTGGAGGCTTTGCTGTGTCTACGAGGTCTGGGTCTGGAGAAAGCCTTGGCCCAGACTCTGTGGTCCATAAATATGAGAGAAACTTCCCTGTTGTTTTAATGGCTGACACCACATCTCAAATGATACCATATTCCCGATATAATGCACTACTGTGTGGCTCTGGTAAAAAAAATGGTGCATGCCCCAAGTCAGGGGAAATCCTTGGCCTAGACGTTCATAGCCCAGTTAAAGGTCAATAAATATGAAGTAGACTTTGTTATTTCAATATCTGTTCCTCTGTCTCTCTCAGATTGGGAAGGACAGAACTCTGACCTATGACCCCTGCTGCGTCTGCTACTTCTCCAAGGGGGAGTACATTGTGATGGGCGGATCAGACAAGCAGGCCTCCCTCTACACCAAAGATGGGGTGCGGCTCGGCACCATCGGGGAGCAGAGCTCCTGGGTGTGGACCTGTAGAGTCAAACCTGACTCCAACTATGTGGTGGGTTTCTTTTAGTGACGTGTATGTGTACATTTGAGTAAATGTGTGAGAGTGTATGAGAGAGAGTGTACGTGCGTGTGTCTGAAGTGAACTGTATTGGAACACTGTAATTTAAAATAGTGCTGACATGATGCTGAGACATGTTGTGAAGAACGCAGAGCTGAAATTATAAGATGCGACTGACATAACGCTACAGATGTCAGATCAAGTGTTGATGCAACATTATATCACTTTGGGATACATTCACAGATCAGTTATTTTTAACTTGTGGAAAAAGCATCTGTGATCACCCATAGAGAACATGGAAGTAATATCACTATAGCTTTCTTTTCAATTATATTAATACTAACGACTCATATGGGAGAGCATAAGGTGCTACCTTGCTGACATCTCCACATTGTCTCAGACAGGGCTCTAACAACAAGAAGGAACACCCTGTCTCTCTGTCTTTTCATGGAAGTGTTAATGGGAACCACTGCTACATTGTTCTCTCATTTCCTCTCCTCTGTTTAGGTGTTGGGCTGCCAGGATGGGACCATAGCCTTCTTCCAGCTCATCTTCAGCACGGTGCACGGCCTGTACAAGGACCGCTACGCCTACAGAGACAGCATGACCGATGTCATCGTCCAGCACCTCATCACTGAACAGAAAGGTGGATTGATTTAGACCAGGGCTCTCCAACCCTGTTCCTGGAGAGCTACCCTCCTGTAGTTTATCGCTTCAACCCCAGTTGTAACTAACCTTATTGTGCTTATCAACCAGCTAATTATTAGTGTTAGCGGGTCTGATGGAACTGGATGGGTGTAAGCAATACGGTGGTCCATTGGAAGGCTATGTAGAGTCAGCCCCAATTATGCTTCCACCATCTGGTCTATTCAGGAAGGAGCTATAGGGGACTGGGTTTATATGCCCTGTTCTAACTATGCCTCCTACTTTTGTGCTTTCTCCATGCCAGTGAGGATCAAGTGCAGAGAGCTTGTGAAGAAGATCGCTATCTACAGGAACCGCCTGGCCATCCAGCTGCCTGAGAAGATCCTCATCTACGAGCTGTACTCTGACGACTCCTCGGACATGCACTACCGCATCAAGGAGAAGATCTGCAGAAGGTTTGAGTGCAACCTGCTCGTGGTCTGCTCCCAGCACATCATCCTGTGTCAGGTGAGATTTATACCCAATCCCAAAATCATACCCTATCCCCTACTTCCCCCAGACACACATCTACACCATAGTGGTAGTTGTGTCATAGTATTTGCTCACATAAATGTTTGTATTTAGACTAAATACTTTGATTAATAAATGTTGTCCAGGGATTTGCTTTTGGCTTGAGGCTTTTCTCGAACACTCAGTAACAAACATCTCCCTAAAGTGCCATATCAACACAAACTATTTGGCCTGACTCAATAACACTGACCTGCAGAGACATCGTCTCATGTAAATTACACTAATGCATCGGTGACAGATTGCGAAAGATCCTGCCGAGAGACATTAGCATGCTGTTATCATGATGGAAACCCAGTGAATTAGCAGTTAGTGCTGCGTCGCTACTCCAAAACACCCCAGAGAGAGAGGCCAGAGATGGACGGTTAGAGCCAGTGGTCGTCCAGATGTTTCTTCCTGTCCTTCTTATAGGCCCCAGCTGTATCTGTGCTCCTTTAGGGCAGGGGTGGCAACAGGTGGCCCGCTGGCAAAAACCAGCCCGCAAGTGTTTTTTTATTGGGACCCCCACATTTTTGGTTTAAAAAAAAAGTAGAATATATATTTTTTCTTTTGGGTGGGATTTTATTTTTGCTGTTAAAAAATACTGTAAAATCACCATGAATTCAGCAAAAAATTTGTTACGTTTAGGAAATCTGTTCCCAAGTAAATAGACATTATGTGATCGTGTCTCAATGTAATCGAGGTATGAAATGATTGTTACTTTCCAATACAACCTCTGTTTGGGCTTAGTTGTGTTCAATTTGCAGTGTACAAATTATGATAATTATTTTCCGACCATCCGCTCTGACAAAAATCGTCCCACGGCTGAATCTAGTTGCCTACGCCTGCTTTAGGGGCTCTGTCACTTAGTCTCTTTTCCTCAGCTGTCAGACAGCCTGAGTGAGAGGTTACCACCACAGCACTGTGGAACCTGGCTGGATGTCTCTGGTGGTTTCCTCTCTGGTTTGTGTCTCTGTGGTTTGACAGAGAGGAGGAGGAGGGGAGGGGTCCAGAGTTAACTCTGTGTATTATTTCCCCCTAAATCTGTGTGTGTGTGACAGAAGTGCTTTAGATCTGTCTCTAATAGCCCTGCTACAGCTTCACCAACTGAGGCTGATGGTTTCTCTGTCATGACTGTCTAACCTCTGACCGGGCTGTGGTTGTCTGTGTCAAATCAAATCAGACTTTATCTTCACAGAGCATGAAAAATATGGATAGTATGATTAGAAGGATATATTAAGAGCAAGTCTAAACTATTAAAAGTAGACAAAATGGTAGTGATGAATGAATTACAGTAGTGGCCAGACCATGCATAAAATATACTAAATAGATATGTCTGTGTTTGATGTTCCGGTGTTTTAACATGGTGGTATTCTCACTTTGCCTGGCTACCCAAACTCCTTGCTCTGGCCAAACGCTACGCCACGCCCATGGACGTTAGTTTCTTTTCCGCAATGAGTCTGGATCTGAGTACCTCCCCAATGATTTCTAGAACGCAAACACATTCTAGCCATTCTGATTGGTCCCAGAAACCGATGGGTTGGGCCAGAGCTAGAACACACATGGGAAAAGCAGGGTTTTGAAAATTCGTAACTGGCTTTGATACTCTGATTGGTTAGAAATGATCCAATTGCTGATGACTTTGTTTTGTACAACACCCCTCATTTTGACATCACCACAAATGACTTCAATGATGGCAGTCTCAGACTGAAGTACAGTATGTAGCGAACATAGAGCAGCAGAAGAATTCAGTTTGTCGTCAGGGAAATTCTCACTGTCTCCTCCCTGACCCGCCCCTGTAGGAGAAGAGGCTGCAGTGTCTGTCCTTCACCAGTATCAAGGAGAAGGAGTGGCTTATGGAGTCTCTGATTCGCTACATCAAAGTGATTGGTGGCTCACCGGGCAGAGAGGGTCTACTGGTGGGGCTGAAGAATGGAGCTGTGAGTGTGACAGACAGACATACAGTACACACAAGCTCTTAGCTAACTTACCTGTATTTATCCAGGTTAGTCTTATTGAGGTGCTATTTCCTGTGCCTCAATTCAATGAAACCCTGGGGCTCAACTGGTATTCATTTTCTCTTCAGATCCTGAAGATCTTTGTTGACAACCCATTTGCCATCACTCTGCTGAAGCAGTCTACGTCTGTGCGTTGTTTGGACATGAGTACATCCCGCAGCAAGCTGGCCGTGGTGGACGAACACAACACCTGCCTGGTTTATGACATCCACACCAAGGAGCTGCTCTTCCAGGTCAGAGGTTAGGGGTTAAGAGTTATTAAGGCCAAGGTCGAGGTGGCTTCATTTTCAAGTTAGTGTTCAAAGGTTATGTTTGTGGGGGTAAAGTGTAACACCCAGCTCCCTTGTTGTCCCACTCCTTCTTTCCTTCACCTCTGTTTCCCCTGACCTCCCTCTCTGTGATCTTCCTTCCCTACTTCCCAGGAGCCCAATGCTAACAGCGTAGCCTGGAACACCCAGTGTGAGGACATGCTGTGTTTCTCAGGCAGCGGCTACCTCAACATCAAGGCCAGTAACTTCCCAGTGCATCAGCAGAAGCTGCAGGGCTTCGTGGTGGGTTACAACGGCTCCAAGATCTTCTGCCTGCACGTGTACTCCATGTCCGCCGTAGAGGTGCCTCAGGTGGGCAGGAAGAATAATACTTGAAGAACTGAGCTTTATTATCCGTTGTTTAGTTTCTGTGTTTCTAATTGCATGTTGAATTGACTGGTTTACCCTTCCTTTCCCTTCACCCTAGTCGGCTCCGATGTACCAGTATCTGGAGAGGAGGATGTTCAAGGAGGCCTATCAGATTGCCTGCCTGGGTGTGACTGACAGTGACTGGAGGGATCTGGCCACGGAAGCCCTAGAGGGGCTCGACTTTGACACCGCTAAGAAGGTCAGACACACACACACACACACACACACACACATACACTTTTTCAACCAGGAACCACTGCAATGCTAGTGTCCATCACTAGACGGTGCAGCCTGACGCTAATGGTGTGTTGAATCTCTCTCATCCTCGTTTGACCAGTGTGATAGAACAGCTGAAGGATGTGGTGTGAGCGGATTCTATGGATACTGTAAGAGTTCCACTCATTCTGTTTACCCGTGTGTCTCTTCCTCTCTCAGGCCTTCATCAGAGTACGAGACCTGCGCTACCTGGAGCTCATCAACAGCATTGAGGTACAATACGGCACAGACACACTTCCCTCAAATTAATAATGAATGATGGATTAGTCTGAATTGTATAAATCCAAGATCAGAGTTTGTGACTTTAGAAAACAGAACAGACCACATAGCTTTAATCAGGATGGATTTACTGGCTTACCAGTCCATGTCCATGACATCATCAAACCAGTAAGCGGTGCGTGGGTTAAAAGCCAGAAAAAAATGCCATATTACAACATATGTGTTGTGATTATTGCGTTGTTTGCGCTATAACCTGTTAGTTCATATGCCTTGATATACTGTATGCCTAAGGCCGAGACAATAAGAAGACACAGTGGCAGAATAAATTCAACCTCACCTTTATTTCATCACAAAATCGGAGAGTAACCTCTGTCCGGTGAAGTCCACAAAGCATATTGCATGTAACAAACAGTTACATGACCAACAGCACGGTCAAGCAAGTTAGTGTTTCCGATATTTTTGAACTACTAAACAACTATTGATTTAGAACCACGGAGAGTTACTGCAAGTCTCAAAGAAAACAGGAACTGCCTCCACTATTCCAGCACCATTTCAACTTCAACCTCATCAAATCACCTATGCTTATTCTAATACAGTGACAACTAAAAGATACTAAAAACAATTTAGTCCAATCAACTTAAGCTAAGTATGATGTGGCTGTCCATGGTTCTGATTTGTGTGTGTGTCCGTTCGTGCAAGTTGAAAAAACATGTTGACTCACCCTACTTGTAGAGAAACGCCAATGAATGCCATCCTCCTCTCTTTCATGTTGACGAAACGGTTTATGACTGTCATACAGTACACGCTTTTATTACATTTTTTATTTACCTGGCTAAAATACTTGTTAGCTAGCCTAACTTCCTTTCCTTTCATTAGCTAGTTAACATTAGCCTTCTACATCTAGTTACATATTAAACTTCCATCCTCTCAGTCAAGGGGCACAATGTATTATTGGCCAGTATTGGCCAGTATGGAGAATTAAGTAAAACCACAAGTCCAAATCCCTATCTCCATCCATGGCTAATTTAGGAAAGGGTCAATTGTAGCTAGCTAGTCACCGGAGGACAACAACACACCGAGATGCAACAATTCGAGTTGTTTCTATCGATGATGTATTTCTTTGTGATAGGAATGAAGCCAAATCCAAACTGGCTTCTCTTGACACTTTTTTTTGGTGCGCCAGGACCATTCAGTTGAGCTCACTGCTGATTGGCTATTATTTTATACTTTTATATTAAGGGAGGCCAAATGGTCACTGGCTTCCCTTGCATTCATTTACATTTTAGTCATTTAGCAGACACTCTTATCCAGAGCGACTTACAGTTAGTGAATACATATATATATATATATATATATATTTATTTTTATACTGGCCCCCCGTGGGAATTGAACCCACAACCCTGGCGTTGCAAACGCCATGCTCTATCAACTGAGCTACATCCCTGCCGGCCATTCCCTCCCCTACCCTGGTCGATTGTGCGCCGCCCATGAGTCTCCCGGTCGCGGCCGGCTGCGACAGAGCCTGGATTCGAACCAGGATCTCTAGTGGCACAGTTAGCACTGCGATGCAGTGCCTTAGACCACTGCGCCACTCAGTGGTCTAAGGTCAATGTTACGGTCGGCAACAATGTCATACTCTTTATGACCAGACCGCATCAGATAGATGGCCTACACATACAGAGACAGAGGGGCGCTGTTTCGCTCGCTCGGATGCTTTCTCTGGTGAGATACAGTACATTCAGACTCTTACGAATTGAAGGAAAATTAATTGTTTTCCTTTTTTTCTTAATACATTTTTTGGGGAAGCCTGGCTTCCCTTGGCATTTATGAATACACTCCACTGCATCAAAGCGAGACAGATGAGGGGAACTGTTGGGATATCACCCGTTGCCCTCATTAAAGGCCCAGTGCAGTCTAAAATGTGATTTTCCTGTGTTTTATATATTTCCACACTGAGGTTGGAATAATACTGTGAAATTGTGAAAATTATGATAATGCCCTTTTAGTATAAGATCTGTTTGAAAAGACCGCCTGAAATTTCAGCCTGTTTTGGTGGGATGGCATTTTGGCCTGCCTGGTGATGTCACCAAGCGGTAAATTAGTTAATAGAGCAATAAGAAAGAGAGTTCCAAACCTCTCTGCCAATAACAGCTAGTTCACAGTTTTCCCCTCTCCACTTAGACCACTCTCAGACAGTCTTAGCAAAATTCTTGCTTGAGAAATTGCTCTTTGCTAAGAAGCTTTAAAAAAAATGTTTTTTATCATTTTCATTGAAAACAATCACAGTAAGGTTCGTAATTGTCACCAAGCAATGAGTTAATATTAAGTTAAAAACGGCTGCATTAGACCTTTTTAAGCATTTAATTACTGGCCCAGCATCTGACTGATTTAAGCGCCTTTGAACGGGGTATGGTAGTAGGTGCCAGGTGCACCGGTTTGTGTCAAGAACTGCAGCGCTGCTGGGTGTTTCACGCTCAACAGTTTCCCATGTGTATCAAGAATGGTCCACCACCCAAAGGACATCCAGCCAACTTGACACAACTGTGGTAAGCATTGGAGTCAACATGGGCCAGCAACTCAATATTAGGAAGGTGTTCTTAATGTTTTGTACACTCAGTGTACATGAGACTATGGACTGATAGTGCAGTGTCAGACTAGGGTGAAACTGACTCCACTTTGTTAGCTCATCTCTTTCTCTGTATGTGTGTCCGTGCTGATGGATTTGCAGGAGAGGAAGAAGAGAGGTGAGAGCGACAGTGAGCTGTTCCTAGCGGATGTCTATGCCTACCAGGGGAAATTCCACGAGGCTGCCAGGCTCTACAAGAGGACTGGCTTGGACTCCAGAGCTCTCAGCATGTATACTGACTTGCGCATGTTTGAGTACGCTAAGGTGAGTACGAGTACTGATGGACTCACGCACTCTCATAACCTCAAGTATGCCTGAAGGCTAAAGGTGAGTGTTAATAGACATTCACAGACTTTCTATTAATGGTTGAATGTGCCTATACTGTACACCCACACACTCATGCACATTGCACACAGGCTCTACATGCAGTATGTTCAAACACGTGAGACCTGTGCACACACACACACACACACACACACACGTTCAAACTACGGGAGCATGTAGAGCTGATCCCAACATGTGTTTTCCCTCACCATGTGTACTTATGCCAAATAGAGAACCTGTACATTCAGACAGACCTCCTCCACAGCCCATCTTTCATGTTCCCATACATTACTAGAATCTCCCTATATATCATCCAATCAATACATATTCACACACCATTTTTATTTAAATAAATGAATATTTTTAGGATTATTTATTTTTTGCCATGGGGCATAGAGAAAAATGTGCAGTTTTATTGCTAATATCATGCTATTTTACATATTTTGCCATGAGGCTCCGAAAAAAATTGCTATTTTAGAAGTAATTTCCTGCTGATCTACACGTGTTTAGTGTGTTTGTGTGGAGTGGTCACAGTACTGAAGCAGATGACACAGGCCTGACTCCTTTCCCCTCCCCTGTATGTGTGTGTTTGTGTGTGTATGTGTGTGTCCTGACTGCTGTGTGGATGTGTGTGTGTGTGTTTTGTGGCTGCTGTATATTTGTGTGGCCATCTGGTCCTCAAGGCCGTTTGTTTTAGTGCTGGAGGACACCGGAGGGGGAACCCTGGTCCTGTTTATGTGACTCCATGTCCCGCCTCTCCAGGCCCTGACCCAGATGGGCCTGTCTGTCTCGCACTCCCTCTATCTCACCCACCCTCCCTCTCTTCCTGTCCCTCTGTAGGAGTTTGTGGGCGCGGCAGACCCTAAGAACACTCGCATGCTGATGTCCAAGCAGGCCGACTGGGCTAAGAACAGCAAGGAGCCGCGGGCCGCTGCTCAGATGTACTTGACTGCAGGAGAACACCTCAAGGCCATCGACATCATAGGAGAACACGGCTGGGTCGACATGTGGGTAACACACACATACACACACATACACACATACACACACAGCTCTTGGTTCTCCTCTCTTCTTCCCTCCTGTGAGTCATGGTGTCATGTGAAAGCGTGGTGGGTGGGTGTGGTTGGGACGCAGGCAGATACATAAGGCTGGGTTCTGTGGTCCTATCAGAGCTCCCCACAGGCCCCCTTTCTGACCCAGTGTCTGCTGCTTGTCAATCACACCTCCACTCTGGCCCAGACCACCTAGGCTAAGGCAGGCCCAGCATAACAAACACAGGGAAAGACTGGTTGGCCCCGTTAAGCTTTATCAGGCTTGACAGCTTCCCATACTACACACAAGAACACACACACACACACACACACAACCTCACACTCCATCTGATCTCATCTCTCCTCAACTCCCCCAACAGGCTGATTGACATAGCCCGTAAGCTGGATAAGGCGGAGCGCGAGCCCCTGGCTAAGTGTGCGGCCTACTTCCAGAAGCTGAAGCACCATGGCTATGCCTCTGAGATCTACTCCAAGATGGGAGACCTGCAGGCCCTGGTGCATCTGCACGTGGAGGCACGACACTGGGACGAGGTCAGTCAGAACCATTCACATTTCACTTATGGTCCTTACCCCTGTTGGACACAGTTACAGTTTTGTATCTTACTTGGCTCATCAGAAAGTATACCTCATACACTACATGGCCAAAAGTATGTGGACATACCTTCAAATTAGTGGATTTGGCTATTTCAGCCACACCCATTGCTGACAGAACTAGTCAGTTCGTCAAATTTCTGCCCTGCTAGAGCTGCCCCGGTCAACTGTAAGTGCTGTTATTGTGAAGTGGAAATGTCTAGGAGCAACAATGGCTCAGCCGTGAAGTGGTAGGCCACACAAGCTCACAGAACGGGACCGCTGAAGTGCGTAGCGCGTAAAAATCGTCTGTCCTTGGTTACAACACTCACTACCAAGTTCCAAACTGCCTCTGGAAGCAACGTCTGTACAAGAACTGTTCGTCGGGAGCTTCATGAAATGGGTTTCCTTGGCCGAGCAGCCGCACACAAGCCTAAGATCACCATGCGCAACGCCAAGCATCGGCTGGAGTGGTGTAAAGCTCGCCACCATTGGACTCTGGAGCAGTGGAAATGCGTTCTCTGGAGTGATGAATCACGCTTCACCATCTGGCAGTCCGATGGACTAATCTGGGTTTGGCGGATGCCAGGAGAACGCTACCTGCCCGAATGCATAGTGCCAACTATAAAGTTAGGTGGAGGAATAATGGTCTGGGGCTGTTTTTCATGGTTCGGGCTAGGCTTAGTTCCAGTTAAGGGAAATCTTAACACTACAACATACAATGACATTCTAGATGATTCTGTGCTTCCAACTTTATAATAGTAATAATAATATGCCATTTAGCAGACGCTTTTATCCAAAGCGACTTACAGTCATGTGTGCATACATTTTTACGTATGGGTGGTCCCGGGAATCGAACCCACTACCCTGGCGTTACAAGCGCCATGCTCTACCAATTGAGCTACAGAGGCAACAGTGGCAACAGTTTGGGGAAGGCCCTTTCCTGTTTCACCATGACAATGCCCCTGTGCACAAAGTGAGGTCCATACAGAAATGGTTTGTCAAATTCAGTGTGGAAGACCTTGACTGGCCTGCACAGAGCCCTGACCTCAACCCCATCGAACACCTTTGGGATGAATTGGAACACCGACTGCGGGCCAGGCCTAATCGCCCAACATCAGTACCAGACCTCACTAATGCTCTTGTGGCTGAATGGCAGCAAGACCCCGCAGCAATGTTCCAACATCTAGTGGAAAGCCTTCCCAGAAGAGTGGAGGCTGTTATAGCAGCAAAGGGGGGACCAACTCCATATTAATACATATTTACTGGAACAATACAAACTGAAACCATGTTCTATAAAACCAGAGCAAAGCTGCCGGCCAAACTAGAGATTCCCTCTGAATCTCTGCCTAGTATGAGTAGAATATGAGAAGCACCCAGCGGTCCAAAGCACTAAAGAGCCTTAGCTAAGAACTATTTTCTGTTTCCACTCAACCGCCCCATCAGATTAGCTCATACTACAGACCAAGCTAGCACATTTGGTTCTTTGGAAGTTGTGGGAACGTACGTTTTTGGTTTCCTATTGGTTCTGGGAACAAAGCCATACGTATTTTAAACGTTCTGAGAATGGAAGTGAAAATGTAGCCTGTTCTGGGAATGCACATTTCTAGGTTGCAGGGAGGTTCTGGGAATGTTTTACTATGGTTCCATAAAAGTTTTCCTGGCAGGTTTTTATTAACTTTCTGAAAACTGAAATTATAGGTTGTTTGAAGGTAATTAAATAATGTTCTGAGAATATGTTTCAATAAGACTTTCAATAACACAGCTATCTTAGTTTGGGTTAAGATAGGACACATGGAAATTCATTTGGTTAGGCATTAGTCATGCAAACACATTTTTATTTTGGCACGGTGTCCGTGAGATTTGATCCTGTGATCTTCTGTTCTTTATTGATGGAATTAGTCCAGTGCGCCACCAGGATGGAGCTAGCATGCCAAGGTTTTTTAACTCATACAAAGCTGTTATTTTTTGTCTATTCAAACAGACCCCATTTCAAATGAAACAAGCGCTCATTAAGTTTAGGTGTGGCCAATTAGTGGGTGTGTCCAACACTCCTGAACACACTTAACAAGATAGAGGATAGAGAGAGTTTTGGTGACGCTGAGAATGGAATGTATATGTTTTTAAATAACATTCTTAGAACGTTACTAATGTTTTCTTGTGTTTTTTATGGAACGTTTTCTTAATGTTCTGAGAACATGACATTAAATGGAACCTTGAGGTAACCTGCAGAAAACGTTATGCTGAAGTACTGAAATTCCCACAGACTAACGTATCTTAATGTTCTCTGAATGTTCAACGTGACTTTAAATCGAACCATGAGGAAACCTGCAGAAAACATTATGCTGAAGTACTGAAATTCCCACAGAAAACGTTTTTTTTTTTAACGTTCTTGGAACAATTTGAGAACATTACTTTAAATAGAGCCATGAGGAAACCTGTAGGAGACATTATGCTGGTTATCCTGCACCATTTCCAGAATGTTGTGGGAAGGTTGTGTGCAAAATGACCATAGGACAACCACGCTCTCACCAAGCTCTAAGAAACATATGGTTCTCAGAATGTTATGCGCTAGCTGGGGAGACGTGAAGAAAATACTACATTTCCCAAGTCCATGTCTAGTGTTTAATCGAGTTATGGGTGGAACTGAGAGCAAACTGGTGATTTCCACTGTGAAACAGAGAGAATGCCAAAAAACTAGAACATTAAATCACATTCATATTGTATGAATCTTGCACAGTGTCTGAGGAGCTTTCTCACCCATTCATTTGATCCAGAGAGAGAGAAAGAATGAGAAAAAGAGAGAAAGCACGCTTAGCCGCAATGTTTTATATCCTTCTCTGGGGGAGGTGGACATTGAGAGAGGACAGAACACAGCTTACAGTACATTATGTGTAGGCCATATGAATGCTATTCACTGCACTCCCTCTTGTCCTGGGCCTGGCCTGGGTTTAGCCTGCTTAGACTCAGAGGTTGAGAGGACAGGGCAGAAGAGGGGTTTTACCATAATGTGACGCACACACACACACACACACACACACACATAGTAAGAGGAGTGTGTGTAATTAACAAAAGTCTTGTTATTGGACATTTAGGTTAATCAATCAACATGACAGGCAGGTATGCCTCCATAGGCTACTATCATACTATTCTACTACAGCATGTCACTCAAACAACCACAGCTGCACACTAATTGACCATGACATGAAATCAGTCTAATATGCTAACCTTAATATATCACATTAGTAATGAGCTGTATTCATGTTTTGGCTAGATGAAGTAATGTGTGTCTATGTTTTAAAGCCTGTGTTAATAATCACTTACAATTTGTAGGGATCCTGGGCATATTGCCTCATAAAGACACATGATACAGCAAACCTAATGAATATTGTAAGTGATTTAATCTGGTTATATGTAAGGCATCTGATCGAGCCCTTCTTCCCTGTCTCCCCCAGGCCTTCTCTCTGGTGGAGAAACATGCCCAGTTTAAAGATGACGTCTATGTGCCCTACGCTCAGTGGCTGGCTGAGAACGACCGCTTTGAGGAGGCACAGAAAGGTGAGGATGAACAAAGAGTAGAGAGAGAACGCTCATCCCAATATGTTATAGGAGCTCGATGTTTGATGTTCCCACATTTTGTAGTAACTTTGCCAAATACATGTCGGCTGAAACATCTTATCACTAGTTTCTATAAAAATCCCACTTTTAGTGCACCTAACATTAAGCAGACATATCTGGAATCAGAACTATATCAATGTATTATAGAAAACCACAGAGGGCTATAAGGGCAATGTCAGTTCGTAACATATGGAAACCACATCAAGTTTGGCCCATGTTGTTACATCCAAGCGTTTTTCAGTACTCCCTCTGCAGTGCTGCTCTTTCTATTCACTGTAAAACATGATCCTCAGTTAGAGACAGAGCAAGTCCTGACTGTTAAGTGTTACACGCCATGCATGGTTCCAATCAGCACTATAACAAGCAACTCTTAATGATGATTACCCATGTGAGCAGAATAACTGTAATCACCACATGGATTTACACTGAGTGTACAAAATATTAGGAACACCTGCTCTTTCCATATACAAAATATTAGGAACACCTGCTCTTTCCATGACAGGTGAATCCAGGTTTAAGCTAGGATCCCTTATTGATGTCACCTGTTAAATCCACTGGATTGTGTATGTGTGCCATTCAGAGGGTGAATGGGCAAGACAAAAAACGGGGTATGGTAGTAGGTGCCAGGCGCACCGGTTTGAGCGTGTCAAGAACTGCAACGCTGCTGGGTTTTTCATGCTCAACAGTTTCCTGTGTGTTTCAAGAATGGTCCTTTTTGATGGAGAAAAAAACCTGAGTACTGTATCCAATCCATCCTGCATAATATCCTTATTTGTGTCTTGCTGTGTGTGGAGTATAGAGTTGAACAGGCTTGGTTGTGTTTCAGTCTGGCAGTAATCTGGTGTTGTGCTGACTGTATTGTGTTTTAGTGGGGCAGTAATGCTGTATTGTGCTACCACCACAGTGATTGTAATTGACTTTAGGCCCCTGTAGCGTTGTACCCCGGTGGTTCCTCACCTGGCAAGGCTGACTGGTCACTGACTGTAACTCCTCGCAAATGCAACATGTGTTGTAACCGTAACTGAGCTACATCACGGAGTTACAGTGGCTCGCGAAAGTATTCACCCCCCTTGGCATTTTTCCTATTTTGTTGCCTTACAACCTGGAATTAAAATTGATTTTTGGGGGGTTTGTATCATTTGATTTACACAACATGCCTACCACTTTGAAGATGCAAAATATTTTTTTGGGTGAAACAAACAAGAAATAAGACAAAAAAACAGAACTTGAGCGTGCATAACTATTCACCCCCCCAAAGTCAATACTTTGTAGAGCCACCTTTTGCAGCAATTACAGCTGCAAGTCCCTTGGGGTATGCCTCTATAAGCTTGGCACATCTAGCCACTGGAAGTTTTGCCCATTCTTCAAGTTGGATGGGTTCCGCTGGTGTACAGCAATCTTTAAGTCATACCTCAGATTCTCAATTGGATTGAGGTCTGGGCTTTGACTAGGCCATTCCAAGACATTTAAATGTTTCCCCTTAAACCACTTGAGTGTTGCTTTAGCAGTATGCTTAGGGTCATTGTCCTGCTGGAAGGTGAACCTCTGTCCCAGTCTCAAATCTCTGGAACACTGAAACAGGTTTCCCTCAAGAATTTCCCTGTATTTAGCGTCATCCATCATTCCTTCAATTCTGACCAGTTTCCCCAGTCCCTGCCGATGAAAAACATCCCCACAGCATGATGCTGCCACCAGGATGGTGTTCTCGGGGTGATGAGAGGTGTTGGGTTTGCGCCAGACGTAGCGTTTTCCTTGATGGCCAAAAAACTATATTTTAGTCTCATCTGACCAGAGTACCTTCTTCCATATGTTCCGTAAAGCCCAGCTCTGTGGAGTGTACGGCTTAAAGTGGTCCTATGGACAGATACGCCAATCTCCGCTGTGGAGCTTTGCAGCTCCTTCAGGGTTATCTTTGATCTCTTTGTTGCCTCTCTGATTAATGCCCTCCTTGCCTGGTCTGTGAGTTTTGGTGGGCGGCCCTCTCTTGGCAGGTTTGTTGTGGTGCCATATTCTTTCAATTTTTAAATAATGGATTTAATGGTGCTCCGTGGGATGTTCAAAGTTTCAGATATTTTCTTATAACCCAACCCTGATCTGTACTTCTCCACAACTTTGTCCCTGACTGATAGATTAATTATTAATGACTAATTATTACACCCTGAAACTGTGTGAAATGTGTTAGAAATGTGTGAGTGTAGGACCAGTAAAGACTATGGCATTGAGCTACTATTTAGCAATGTGAGTAAGAGTTAGACCAGACAACAAAGGAGAACTGTCTAAACCAAGATAAAGGGGCCTCCCAATTTAGGGAGGATGTTTGTATGACGTATGAGTATAAAAGATGGACTCTGAAATTGTGATGGCAGAATTCTCAATGAATAAATCTCTGACTATGCAGACCTGGACTCTGTCCGTTACTTAAATCCCAAAAGACTTACAACCTTTTGGGAGATGCACAGAGACACTGAAATAGTTTGTTAAATAATTCACGTAACACTGACCTGTTTGGAGAGCTCCTTGGTCTTCATGATGCCGCTTGCTTGGTGGTGCCCCTTGCTTAGTGGTGTTGCAGACTCTGGGGCCTTTCAGAACAGGTGTGTGTGTGTGTGTGTGTGTATATATATATATATATATATATATATATATATATATATATATATATATATATATACACAGTGGAGAGAACAAGTATTTGATACACTGGCGATTTTGCAGGTTTTCCTACCTACAAAGCATGTAGAGGTCTGTAATTTTTATCATAGGTACACTTCAACTGTGAGAGACGGAATCTAAAACAAAAATCCAGAAAATCACATTGTATGATTTTTAAGTAATTAATTTGCATTTTATTGCATGACATAAGTATTTGATACATCAGAAAAGCAGAACTTAATATTTGGTACAGAAACCTTTGTTTGCAATTACAGAGATCATACGTTTCCTGTAGGTCTTGACCAGGTTTGCACACACTGCAGCAGGGATTTTGGCCCACTCCTCCATACAGACCTTCTCCAGATCCTTCAGGTTTTGGGGCTGTCGCTGGGCAATACAGACTTTCAGCTCCCTCCAAATATTTTCTATTGGGTTCAGGTCTGGAGACTGGCTAGGCCACTCCAGGACCTTGAGATGCTTCTTACGGAGCCACTCCTTAGTTGCCCTGGCTGTGTGTTTCGGGTTGTTGTCATGCTGGAAGACCCAGCCACGACCCATCTTCAATGCTCTTACTGAGGGAAGGAGGTTGTTGGCCAAGATCTCGCGATACATGGCCCCATCCATCCTCCCCTCAATACGGTGCAGTCGTCCTGTCCCCTTTGCAGAAAAGCATCCCCAAAGAATGATGTTTCCACCTCCATTCTTCACGGTTGGGATGGTGTTCTTGGAGTTGTACTCATCCTTCTTCTCCCTCCAAACACGGCGAGTGGAGTTTAGACCAAAAAGCTCTATTTTTGTTTCATCAGACCACATGGCCATCTCCCATTCCTCCTCTGGATCATCCAGATGGTCATTGGCAAACTTCAGACGGGCCTGGACATGCGCTGGCTTGAGCAGGGGGACCTTGCGTGCACTGCAGGATTTTAATCCATGACGGCGTAGTGTGTTACTAATGGTTTTCTTTGAGACTGTGGTCCCAGCTCTCTTCAGGTCATTGACCAGGTCCTGCTGTGTAGTTCTGGGCTGATCCTTCACCTTCCTCATGATCATTGATGCCCCACGAGGTGAGATCTTGCATGGAGCCCCAGACCGAGGGTGATTGACCGTCATCTTGAACTTCTTCCATTTTCTAATAATTGCGCCAACAGTTGTTGCCTTCTCACCAAGCTGCTTGCCTATTGTCCTGTAGCCCATCCCAGCCTTGTGCAGGTCTACAATTTTATCCCTGATGTCCTTACATAGCTCTCTGGTCTTGGCTATTGTGGAGAGGTTGGAGTCTGTTTGATTGAGTGTGTGGACAGGTGTCTTTTATACAGGTAACGAGTTCAAACAGGTGCAGTTAATACAGGTAATGAGTGGAGAACAGGAGGGCTTCTTAAAGAAAAACTAACAGATCTGTGAGAGCCGGAATTCTTACTGGTTGGTAAGTGATCAAATACTTATGTCATGCAATAAAATGCAAATTAATTACTTAAAAATCATACAATGTGATTTTCTGGATTTTTGTTTTAGATTCCGTCTCTCACAGTTGAAGTGTACCTATGATAAAAATTACAGACCTCTACATGCTTTGTAAGTAGGAAAACCTGCAAAATCGGCAGTGTATCAAATACTTGTTCTCCCCACTGTATATATATACTGAGATCATGTGACAGATCATGTGACACTTAGATTGCACACAGGTGGACTTTATTTAACTAATTATGTGACTTCTGAAGGTAATACATATGCACGTACCACTTTTCCATTATTTATTTTTTAGAATTTCTGGAAATAAGTTTTTTTTCTCCATTTCACTTCACCAATTTGGACTATTTTGTGTATGTCCATTACATTACATCCAAATAAAAATCCATTTAAATTACAGGTTGTAATGCAACAAAATAGGAAAAACACCAAGGGGGATGAATACTTTTGCAAGGCACTGTATGTGGGCCCAGACCACAGCTCATGTTAATCATCTTTAGCATAGAGTGTGTTTGGGGGAGTGTATGTGGTTTGTGTTGTGTGTGTGTGTGTCTAGCTGTATGTGTGTGTCCTTACACTAACCAGCAGCACTTGACTGCGTTTTATCTGCCTGGCTGCACTGATAAATATTCACCACTAATATGTCCTGACGCCCTGTACAAGCAGGATAGACAGGGCTGCCTCCCTGGAGCTGTCTTTAATTAGCGAGAGATAGCAACATGAAGAATAGGACAGATGGGCAATTAAATTAAAGGGATACTTTGGGATTTTGGCAATGAGGCCCTTTATCTATTTCCCCAGAGTCAGATGAACTCGTGGATACCATTTTATGTCTCTGTGTCCAGTATGAAGGAAGTTAGAGGTGGGTTCGTGAGCCAATGCTAACTAGCATTAGCACAATGACTGGAAGTCTATGGGTATCTGCTAGCACATAAAATGGTATCCACGAGTTCATCTGACTCTGGGGAAGTAGATAAAGGGCCTCATTGCCAAAATCCCGAAGTATCCCTTTAAAATGTATGTAAATAAAACATTAATTTCAAAGCTTAACAACCCAAACAACTCTATGCGCAAGGACTACTTTTAACAATTTACACTGAACATTTTATAATAATGCAAAGTTTGATAAAATAATTTCTGTAAAATCTCCCTCAGTTTTTTATTTGACCTCGTTTTCCCAAAACTCTGTTAAATATCTGCTCCGAATTAAGATTCAAAGATGTCTGCAGAAAGAATGGGGTGTCAGCTATGACATGACACCATGAGTTGAATAAAAATCTATTTTGGTTATTGTAAGTGAAGTGGATTTACACCCAGTAACAGAATTTCATAATTTGAATGTCATTCTCTTCATGGTGATGTATCCTAAATAGGTACATAAAGGTAGAAATATGCAATATCCTCCTTTGCATATTTGGGTATTATTCTACACACTGGCTATTATTTTAATGAGCTCTGCCACCAAACAAGACCACATTTTGTTGGGTTGGACCGGACCAAATCTGAGCCAATCATAGACGTCTATGTTTAACAAGTTTGGACATCAAAGTACAGCACTGTAGAGTACAGTAGAGTACAATACAGCACAGAACAGTAGATTACAATATAGTCAAGTATAGTTCAGTACAGTAAAGTAGAGTATAGTTCAGTGCAGTACATTATAGTGTATTCAACTCTTTAGTGTGTTCTACTGTGTACTGTACTAAGCTCTACTGTACTTTTCTTTACTGTACTCTACTGTGCCTTACTGTACTGTACTGTGTTGTCCAAACCTGTGAAACATAGACGTCTATGATTGGTTCAGATTTGGTCCAAAAAACTACATCTGAGCACGTCCGGTGTCGGCCGGTGCTCAATGGGTGAGGATGCTGGTTACAGTAAATAGAAAGAGAGGGGGCACATGGGTAGGTTTACGTGCGCACCGTATTCCGGAAAATAGCTCATATCCCGGTTTATGTCTTATTTAGGATAAGCTGTTTACATTCACCTTTTGATATCCAGCAAAATTAATAGGAAATGTAGTCATTGACAAGGTTAGAAATAATGATTTTTAATTGAAATAATAATTGTGTCCTTCAAACTGCTTTCGTCAAAGAATCTTCCATTTGCAGCAATTACAGCCTTGCAGACCTTTGGCATTCTAGTTGTCAATTTGTTGAGGTAATCTGAAGAGATTTCACCCCATGCTTCCTGAAGGACCTCCCACAAGTTGGATTGACTTGTCAAGCTGCTCCCACAACAGCTCAATAGGGTTGAGATCCGGTAACTGTGCTGGCCACTCCATTATAGACAGAATACCAGCTGACTGCTTCTTCCCTAAATAGTTATTGCATAGTTTGGAGCTGTGCTTTGGATCATTGTCCTGTTGTAGGAGGAAATTGGCTCCAATCAAGCGCCGTCCACAGGGTATGGCATGGCGTTGCAAAATGGAGTGATAGCCTTCCTTCTTCAAGATCCCTTTTACCCTGTACAAATCTCCCACTTAACCACCACCAAAGCACCCCCAGACCATCACATTGCCTCCACCATGCTTGACAGATGGAATCAAGCACTCCTCCAGCATCTTTTCATTTGGTCTGCGTCTCACAAATGTTCTTCTTTGTGATCCGAACACCTCAAACTTCGATTCGTCTGTCCATAACACTTTTTTCCAATCTTCCTCTGTCCAGTGTCTGTGTTCTTTTGCCCATCTTAATCTTTTCTTTTTATTGGCCAGTCAGAGATATGGCTTTTTCTTTGCAACTCTGCCTAGAAGGTCAGCATCCCGGAGTCACCTCTTCACTGTTGACGTTGAGACTGGTGTTTTGCGGGGACTATTTAATGAAGCTGCCAGTTGAGGACCTGTGAGGCGTCTGTTTCGCAAACTAGACACTCTAATATATTTGTCCTCTTGCTCTGTTGTGCACCGGGGCCTCCCACTCCTCTTTCTATTCTGGTTAGAGACAGTTTGCGCTGTTCTGTGAAGGGAGTAGTACACAGCGTTGTACGAGATCTTCAGTTTCTTGGCAATTTCTCGCATGGAATAGCCATAATTTCTCAGAACAAGAATTGACTGACGAGTTTCAGAAGAAAGTTATTTGTTTCTGGCCATTTTGAGCCTCTAATCGAATCCATAATTGCTGATGCTCCAGATACTCAACTAGTCTCAAGAAGGCCAGTTTTATTGCTTCTTTAATCAGCACAACAGTTTTCAGCTGTGCTAACATGATTGCGAAATGGTTTTCTAATGATCAATTAGCCTTTTAAAATGATAAACTTGGATTAGCAAACACAACGTGCCATTGGAACACAGGACTGATGGTTGCTGATAATGGGCCTCTGTACGCCTATGTAGATATTCCATAAAAATTCAGGTGTTTCCAGCTACAATAGCCATTTACAACATTAACAATGTCTACACTGTATTTCTGATCAATTTGATGTTATTTTAATGGACAAAAAAATTGCTTTTCTTTCAAAATCAAGGACATTTCTAAGTGACCCCAAACTTTTGAATGGTAGTGTAATTCTGCAGGAGTTAATATTATAAAAGCCTATAGTACATGTGAGGCCTACAGTCAGTATCCAGACTTGACTTCAGTTACTATTCCAGCTATTACTGTTCCCATCTGAACTTCAAAGGTGATACTATGCAAAACTGTGCCTGCGCAGACTGCAAAAACAACAGTAAACGGAATAAGATGTTTACATGCCACAGTATCCCATCTAAGAGTCGCATATCCCAGGCATCTTATTCAGGTTTTTCAAAACCGGGATAGGACCTGATTCGGGTTCTTGTAAACGGGATATTATGTTTATATGCGTCAACTCAAAAACAGAATACTTGAGTATCCTGGATAATAATGGGATATTGGTGTGCATGTAAATGTGGTCAGTAAAAGCCGGGAGAGGTGACATTTAATTGAAGAGTGAGGTAGAGGTTGTCCAGACTTTTTGCTGTGACCACCAGATGACAGAAAGAGAAAGAAAACAGTTATGAGCTGAACATAACAGTATGTCAGTGGAAGGGAGGACAGTAGCAGGTGACCCAACTGTGGTTTGTGACGACTATAATTTGGGGCGGCGCACAATTGGCCCAGCGTCGTCCAGGGTAGGGGAGGGAATGGCCGGCAGGGATGTAGCTCAGTTGGTAGAGCATGGCGTTTGCAACGCCAGGGTTGTGGGTTCGATTCCCACGGGGGGCCAGTATGAAAAAAATTATTATAATAATGAATGCACTCACTAACTGTAAGTCGCTCTGGATAAGAGCGTCTGCTAAATGACTAAAATGTAAAATGTAAATGTAATAATTTCCCATTATAGCCAATTCAATTGCAGAAATTCCGTTACCAATTTATATTTTTTTCTCTCTTACCGATTTCGTAAAAGAATTTCAAGTTTTAATCACTTAATAATTCATAAACAAAATTGATATCAGTAACAACACTAACTAATTGGTAGGTGTACCTTTACTTGTTACTTCTGTGAACTTTCATTATCTTTAAGTGGGGTAACAAGGCAATGTTTCTTAAACTTACAGAAGGTGAAAAAAAGTGTTGATATTAGTTAGCAGGTGTCTTTACTTCAACATTATTGTGTTTTGATTTATTTCTAATACCTTTTAAGACGTTTTCTGGTAGATGTTTTATTAGACCCCTTTTCCATCTGTTTGACAAGAAATCAAAGCCTTTGCTAATTACACATTTTTTGGGTGGAAAATGGTTAAAACGTTTATATATGCCTTAATTTCTCAAAAATAGACTCGTAATTTTCATTTGACACCCAATTTGGCATGCTCCTATGAACGTCACATGTTGGTGCTCATGGGTCCTTTTACATGGAAATGACCACATGTTTATTGGTGCTGTGCTTTCTAAGTGCCATGCTGTTTGACATTTGGGAGTGGGTTCGTTTTAGAAGATGTCTGTTTGTGGTTACTAGTGAAAAATGAGGAAAACATTGTCTCGTATGCGTTAAGTACAAATTGCCCCTGGCGTGTAGTGTGTGTGTGTGTGTGTGTGTGTGTGTGATATTGTTAAACTCTGGCAGCCTGAGAATGAAAAGGGTGTAATGGGAAAGGGGTCAGCTCCTATAAGGCTGAAACTCCGGGAGATTTCTTAGACATGCTTATCTCTGTCGATGCAATCGAAGCAGTGTTAAGTGCCGCTCTAGCTTGCTGTTCCCCCTCCATTGCTACAATGAAGTCTCTTCTCTCCTCCCCTCACAGCGTTCCACAAGGCGGGCCGACAGAGTGAGGCTGTGAAGGTGTTGGAACAGCTTACCCACAATGCCGTGGTGGAGAGCAGGTTCAATGACGCAGCATATTATTACTGGATGCTCTCTATGCAGTGTCTGGACATCGCTAGGGGTAAGGGAGTCTACCGACACCAATATACCTCTTACTACTATCACTACTGAATGTGTACTGTTACTGATACATTTTTATTTTGGTGCGTGTATGCGCGTGTGTGTATGCGTGTATGTGTGGGGGGGGTGCGTGTATGTGTGTGGGGGGTGTGTGTGGGGGGGTGCGTGTATGTGTGTGGGGGGGTGCGTGTGTGTGTGTGGGGGGGTGCGTGTGTGTGTGTGTGGGGGGGTGCGTGTATGTGTGTGGGGGGGTGCGTGTGTGTGTGTGTGGGGGGGTGCGTGTGTGTGTGTGGGGGGGTGCGTGCGTGTGTGTGTAACAGAAAACGAGGAGAGGAAGGAGGAGATGCTGAAGAAGTTCAAGCGTTTCCAGCACCTGGCTGAGCTCTACCATGTTTACCACTCAATACAGCGTTACACAGTAAGATGCTCACCACAGCTGAAGGTAGGGACAGAGTAGAGCCAAGTAAGTATAGTTAAGACTAAGTTAAGGTTGAGTTCAGAAAAGTAAAGGAGTTAAGAATAGGCAGGGTTGAGAGAGTTGAGAAAGGTAGACTGCAAAAAATCCCTTCAGTCCCTTAGTTTAAATATGAAATGCTTCTGGAATCTGTTCAAATTTAGCTAGATACTGCTACAAAGCATAACTACATTAGATATACAGAGCAAAGCTATCAATGAGAGAACTTTCCTGCAGATTCTGTCAACAACATCCCAACTGACCATAGCTACAACCCTACTCATGTTAACTACCACGGTCAACTCTCTGAACCCACTATGACCTCTGTTTCTATAGTAACCAGTTAATTGGTTGATCATTAATCATGATAACCCCTCCCACCAGCAGCCCCCCGCCCCCCCTTGCCAGTGCCTGGTTATAAACAAGCTATGCCTGGTTATAAGCACTCTGTCTCTTTAGGCTGGTATGCTGTGGCAGCAGTACCCCTGGCCTTTGTCAGTGTGTCTGTGTGCTCTCTCTCTGTTTGTTTTTACAGTACTGGTCACACCCCTGAAGTGAGGAATCCCTGTGATTGAGTCCAGAGCAGGAACCTTATATACCTCACTTTAACTCTCTCAGGCACCGGGCTGTGCTGAGCCATCAAACACTGTGGGAGCTAGCTGGTGCTGTAGTCTAATGACCACTCCCTGCCTCTGAACCTAGCCCCAGTGAGAGCAGTGCTCTGTGCTGCAAAGGGAGTCTGTGGCACAGCTCAGGCTATCCTTCATCTTCAGACTAGTGTTTAAGGCAGGAGAGAGAAGAAGAGAGAGAAGAAGAGAGGAGAAGAGAGGGAGGGACAGACACAGGATCATTGTGCCTCTGAGACTCTTACAGAGGTGCCCAAAGCTGTGTGTATCTGATTGATGTTATGTGCCCTCTTTCTCGGCCTCCCCTCTTCCCCCTTCCTGCTACCTTTCCCTCCTCTCTCTCTTTTTCTCTTTCTCCAGGATGAACCCTTTAGCTCCCATATGCCTGAGACGCTCTTTAACATCTCCAGGTACCTCCTGCACAACCTCACCAAGGACGTACCACTGGGCATCTCCAAAGTGTATCCTTCCAATGTTAAAAGTAATCCTACAGTTTGTAGGACTTGTGATAAAGGTCTGAAGCAGTATGCTCAAATCCATGTGTCCAATGTCACCTTACAGTTGAAGTCGGAAGTTTACATACACCTTAGCCAAATACATTTGAACTCAGTTTTTCACAATTCCTGACATTTAATCCTAGTAAAAATTCCCTGTCTTAGGTCAGTTAGGATCACCACTTTATTTTAAGAATGTGAAATGTCAGAATAACAGTAGAGAGAATGATTTATTTCAGCTTTTATTTCTTTCATCACATTCCCAGTGGGTCAGAAGTTTACATACACTCAATTAGTATTTGGTAGCATTGCCTTTAAATTGTTTAACTTGGGTCAAACGTTTCGGGTAGCCTTCCACAAGCTTCCCACAATAAGTTGGGTGAATTTTGGCCCATTCCTCCTGACAGAGCTGGTGTAACTGAGTCAGGTTTGTAGGCCTCCTTGCTCGCACACGCTTTTTCAGTTCTCCCCACACATTTTCTATAGGATTGAGGTCAGGGCTTTGTGATGGCCACTCCAATACCTTGACTTTGTTGTCCTTAAGCCATTTTACCACAACTTTGGAAGTGTGCTTGGGTTCATTGTCCATTTGTAAAACCCATTTGCGACCAAGCTTTAACTTCCTGACTGATGTCTTGAGATGTTGCTTCAATATATCCACATAATTTTCCTTCCTCATGATGCCATCTATTTTTGTGAAGTGCACCAGTCCCTCCTGCAGCAAAGCACCCCCACAGCATGATGCTGCCACCCCCGTGCTTCACGGTTGGAATGGTTTCAGGTTACGTTCGATATAGGACTCGTTTTACTGTGGATATAGATACTTTTGTACCTGTTTCCTCCAGCATCTTCACAAGGTCCTTTGCTGTTGTTCTGGGATTGATTTGCACTTTTCGCACCAAAGTACGTTCATCTCTAGGAGACAGAACGCGTCTCCTTCCTGAGCGGTATGACGGCTGCGTTTATTTTTTTTGAGGTCTTGGCTGATTTCTTTTGATTTTCCCATGATGTCAAGCAAAGAGGCACTGAGTTTGAAGGTAGGCCTTGAAATACATCCACAGGTACACCTCCAATTGACTCAAATGATATCAATTAGCCTATCAGAAGCTTCTAAAGCCATGACATCATTTTCTGGAATTTTCCAAGCTGTTTAAAGGCACAGTCAACTTAGTGTATGTACACTTCTGACCCACTGGAATTGTGATACAGTGAATTATAAGTGACATAATCTGTCTGTAAACAATTGTTGGAAAAATTACTTGTGTCATGCACAAAGTAGATGTCCTAACCGACTTGCCAAAGCTATAGTTTGTTAACAAGAAATGTGTGGAGTGGTTGAAAAACAAGTTTTAATGACTCCAACCTAAGTGTATGTAAACTTCCAACTTCAACTGTAAATGTTCATAGAGTTCACAGGCTGATTACCTGGTGAGGTAGAGAGAACGTTAAGTAAAAAGAGAAGAAGAAGAGAGAGAAAGTTGGTGCCAGGGAACAAACAGGGTAGAGGAAACAGACCAGCACGGCCACGTGAAGGAGAAGGGAGATGGGCAGGAAGAGAAGAGAAGAGAAGACGCCAGGAAGAGGCACATCTTCATTAACCAAAACAAACCCACTGATTACCACACACATACACACACACACACACACACAGAAAGGGGTAGGAGCATGGGGAAGGAAATCCCAGGCTTCCAGAAGGAAATAGGGCTCTGCAGCTGGAATCCTCTCCTCTCCGGCCACACGGTGCCGCTCGGAAAACTTTGAACCAGGATTTATGGTCTTAGCTGGCTCTGGTCTGAATAATACGGCACAATGTCACGGAAAGCACCACATACAACACATAAAACAGTAGATGAGTTTTTAACAATCCCTATACTGGGACTGGAGAAGAGGAGATGAGAGCTGTTGGAGCTAGTGGAGGAATCCCAGTTACAGGGCTTCTGCAGCTGCAAGTCATTGACCTGGTGTTGCCTTTCTCCGAGGGCTCCTCAGTGCACAACAATCTCAATCCATACAAATACAAACAGGGAGCAATTTCCTCTGCTCAAACACACACACCCAAGGATGAATACACAAACACTTACACACAAGTATACATTCCTCTAATCATTTTTAAACAAAAAGCCAAGGTAGTTATTTTAGAGAGGATCCGTGCACCCATCACAGAGCCAAACAGAGAGAATGGCACTTGTGGTTGCTGGCAGTGGCTATGTTTAGCATACATACACAGCTCTGATGAGTGTGTGTACTGTCAATTGTGTGCCCAGTCCTGTCTCCGATCTAGAGTTCCTGTTCTGGAGTTGGAAGAAGTTTCCATTAGGCACTAAGTTCAGTTTGGCATTTCCTACCCTAATACACTATACACTACCAGTCAAAAGTTTGGACACACCTAAAAGGGTTTTTCTTTATTTGTACTATTTTCTACATTGTAGAATAATAGTGAATACATCAAAACTATGAAATAACACATATGGAATCGTGTAGTAACCAAAAAAGTGTTAAACAAATCAAAATATATTTTATATTTGAGATTCTTCAAATAGCCACCCTTTGCCTTGATGACAGCTTTGCACACTCTTGACATTGTCTCAACAAGCTTCACCTGGAATGCTTTTCCAACAGTCTTGAAGGAGTTCCCCATGTTGCAACACTCACTACCGAGTTCCAAACTGCCTCTGGAAGGAATGTCAGCACAGTAACTGTTAGTCGGGAGCTTCATGAAGTGGGTTTCCATGGCCGAGCAGCTGCACACAAGCCTAAGATCACCATGTGCAATGCCAAGCGTCGGTTGGAGTGGTGTAAAGCTCGCCGCCAATGGACTCTGGAGCAGTGGAAACGCGTTCTCTGGAGTAATGAATCACTCTTCACCAACTGGCAGTCCGATGGACAAATCTGGATTTGGCGGATGCCAGGAGAACTCTACCTGCCCGAATGCATAGTGCCAACTGTAAAGTTTGGTGGAGGAGGAATAATGGTCTGGGGCTGTTTTTCAAGGTTCGGGCTAGGCCCCTTAGTTCCAGTGAAGGGAAATCTTAACGCTACAGCATAGAATGACATTCTAGACGATTCTGAGCTTCCAACTTTGTGGCAACAGTTTGGAGAAGGCCCTGTCCTGTTTCAGCATGACAATGCCCCCATGCACAAAGCGAGGTCCATACAGAAATATTTTGTCGAGATCGGTGTGGAAGAACTTGACTGGTCTGCACAGAGCCCTGACCTCAACCCCATCAAACTCCTGTGGGTTGAATTGGAACGCCGACTGCGAGCCAGGCCTAATCGCCAAACATCATTGCCCGACCTCACTAATGCTCTTGTGGCTGAATGGAAGCAAGTTCCCTCAGGAATGTTCCAACATCTAATGGAAAGCCTTCCCAGAAGAGTGGAGGCTGTTATAGCAGCAGAGGGGGGACCAACTCCATATTAATGCCCATGATTTTGGAATAAGATGTTCGACGAGCAGGTGTCCACATACTTTTGATCATGTAGTGTAGTTTGAAGGGGTAAGCTGACCCAAGATCTGTTACTAAGGGCAATGTCTACTTGTAGCACCTTGTTGCCCTTGACGATGGGTCTCAGGAACACTCTTTATGCGTTGGCCAAGCAGAGCAGAACCCTGGGAGCGTTTAAACTAGCCAGACATGCCTATGAGAAGCTCCAGGACCTCCACGTTCCCTCTCGCTTCCAGGAGTCCATGGACCTGGGCAGCCTTACCGTCCGCTCCAAACCATACCATGACAATGAGGTGTGTATGTGTTTGCATGTATACATGTGTGTCTGTGTATATTAACTTTCTAGTGGAGCTTGTATCTTATACATTTTTACATTTTAGTCATTTAGCAGACGCTCTTATCCAGAGCGACTTACAGTTAGTGAGTGCATACATTTTTATTTAATTTTTTATACGTTTGTGTATTTTCACAAATGTGTGTAACCCAGGACCTGATCCCCATGTGTTACCGCTGCTCCACCAACAACCCCCTGCTGAGCAGCCAGGGCAGTGTGTGTATCAACTGCAAACAGCCCTTCATCTATTCAGCATCTTCATACGGTAGGTTGACACCTGTCTCTTTGTAAATGGATGTTTGGTTCCGAGGTGTGTTATTAATAATGTATCTCTGTACTGTAGAGGTCCTTCCTCTGGTGCAGTTCTACCTGGACGAGGGTATCGGTGATGAGGAGGCTGTGTCTCTTATTGACCTGGAGGTCCCTTGCATCGACAGGAAGGCTGCTCGCTGGCAGGAGATGAGCAGTGGTGGTATCCTTTACCTGATGCAGTGTACACCACTAAAATGTACACATTTCTCATGACCATTTTACCTAATGTAAATAGTCTGTATGTTAAGGTTGTGTGCTCGTCTCCATACATACACACATTACATACAGTATGTGTCCTTATCAGTGCTTCACCCTGATTCTGATTCTGCCATGCACCTTAAGCTGTCAGGCTTAAGTCATCTTAGAGTTAATAGGGTTAGAGTGGCTCTTCTCTCTTGTCAGAATGACACTAACACCTCAGAGACCTCTCTGTCTGGAAGTAACCTGCATTAGCTGACAGCCAGTGTTGGGGAGTAGTGAACTACATGTTATTCACCTAGTAATTTAACTACATATTGCAGTAGCTTTGTGGTAGTGTTTTCAGTAGTTAATTACTGTTTTTGCCATGCAATGGTGTAGCTAACTACTGGAATTACACACTACCTTTTTTGTGAAAATAAAATATGGGTGAAATAGGCAACAATTTCCTTTATTCTTTGGCATCAGACCTGCCTAATTCTCACTTGAAACATAGTTTTTGTGTTTAATAGGCTAAATTACACATTATGTTAACATCTGACTGCAGAGTGATCTGTTTAGATATAATAATTTATCACAAAGTAGTTTGGATGTAGTGAACTACTTTTTTAAAGTAACTTGCTCTCTTTACATTTACATTACATTTACGTCATTTAGCAGATGCTCTTATCCAGAGCGACTTACAAATTGACATATGAATTACAGTATCTTTGTTTTTCCCGATGTTGCATAAAGTGACTGCATGAGTCTGGGATACAGTGCATTCGGAAAATATTCAGACCCCTTCCCCTTTTCCACATTTTGTTACGCTACACGCTTATTCTAAAATGGGTTAAATATTTTGTTTCTTTCATCAATCTACACACAATACCCCATAATGACAAAGCGAAAACACGTTTTTCGAAATTGTAGCAAATTTATAAAATTCTGACCCTTTGCTATGAGCTCAGATGCATTCTGTTTCCATTGATCATCCTTGAGATGTTTCTACAACTTGATTGGAGTCCACCTGTGGTAAATTCAATTGATTGGACATGATTTGGAAAGGCACACACCTGTCTATATAAGGCCCCAAAGTTGACAGTGCATGTTAGAGCGGAAACCAAGCCATGAGGTCGAAGGAATTGTCCGTAGAGCTCCGAGACAGGATTTTGTCGAGGCACAGATCTGGGGAAGGGTACCAAAATATTTCTGCAGCATTGAAGGTCCCCAAGAACACAGTGTCCTCCATCATTCTTAAATGGAAGAAGTTTGGAACCACCAAGACTCTTCCTAGAGTTGGCTATCCGGCCAAACTGAGTAATCGGGGGAGAAGGGCCTTGGTCAGGGAGGTGACCAAGAACCTGATGGTCACTCTGACAGAGCTCCAGACTTCCTCTGTGCAGATGAGATAACCTTCCAGAAGGACAACCATCTCTGCAGCACTCCACCAATCAGGCCTTTATGGTAGAGTGGCCAGACGGAAGCCACTCCTCAGTAAAAGGCACGACAGTCCGCTTGGAGGCACCTAAAGGACTCTCAGACCATGAGAAACAAGATTCTCTTGTCTGATGAAACCAAGATTGAACTCTTTGTCCTGAATGCCAAGCTTCACGTCTGGAGGAAACATGGCACCATCCCTACGGTGGAGCATGTTGGTGGCAGCATCATGCTGTGTGGATGTTTTTCAGCGGCAGGGACTGGGAGACTAGTCATTATCGAGGGAAAGATGAACGGAGAAAAGTACAGAGAGATCCTTGATGAAAACCTGCTCCAGAGTGCTCAGGACCTAAGACTGGGACGAAGGTTCACCTTCCAACAGGACAACGACCCTAAGCACACAGCCAAGACAACGCAGGAGTGGTTTCGGGACAAGTCTCTGAATGTCCTTGAGTGGCCCAGCCAGAGCCCGGACTTGAAACCGATCGAACATCTCTGGAGAGACCTGAAAGTAGCTGTGCAGCGAAGCTCCCCATCCAACCTGGCAGCTTGAGAGGATCTGCAGAGAAGAATGAACCCGATTGTCACTCTGACAGAGCTCCAGAGTTCCTCTGTGGAGATGGGAAACCTTCCAGAATGACAACCATCTCTGCAGCACTCCACCAATCACGCCTTTATGGTTTGAGTGGCCAGACGGAAGCCACTCCTCAGTAAAAGGCACATGACAGCCCGCTTGGAGATTCTCTGGTCTGATGAAACCAAGATTGAACTCTTTGGCCTGAATGCCAAGCGTCACGTCTGGAGTAAACCAGGCGCCATCCCTACGGTGAAGCATGGTGGTTGCAGCATCATGCTGCAGGGATGTTTTTCAGTGGAAGGGACTGGGAGACTAGTCAGGATTGAGGAAAAGATAAACGCAGCAAAGTACAGAGAGATCCTTGATGAAAGTCTGCTCCAGAGCACTCAGGACCTCAGACTGGCGCGAAGGTTCACCTTCCAACAGGACAACGACCCTAAGCACACAGCCAAGACAACGCAGGAGTGCTTTCGGGACAAGTCTCTGAATATCCTTGAGTGGCCCAGCCAGAGCCTGGACTTGAACTCGATCGAACATCTCTGGAAAGACCTGAAAATAGCTGTGCAGCGATGCTCCCCATCCAACCGACAGAGCTTGAGAGGATCTGCAGAGAAGAATGCGAGAAACTCTCCAAATACAGGTGTGCCAAGCTTGTAGTGTCATACCCAAGAAGACTCGAGACTGTAATCGCTGCCAAAGGTGCTTCAACAAAGTACTGAGTAAAGGGTCTGAATACTTATGTAAATGTGATATTAAATTTTTTCATTTTTAATACATTTATAATACAAAAATGTCTAAAAACCTGTTAGAATAAGGCTGTAACGTAACAAAATGTGGAAAAAGTAAAGGGGTCTGAATACTTTCCGAATGTATATAGTGAGTGTGTGAGAGGAGAGAACGATGAGCAGAAGTGATAGGGTGGGTATGAAAACAGAAGTGATAGGGTGGGTATGAAAACAGAAGTGATAGGGTGTGTATGAAAACAGAAGGAATAGGGTGGGTATGAAAACAGAAGTGATAGGGTGGGTATGAAAACAGAAGTGATGGGGTGGGTATGAAAACGGAAGTGATGGGGTGGGTACGAAAGGGGAAGTGATGGAGTGGGTACGAAAACGGAAGTGATGGGGTGGGTACGAAAACGGAAGTGATGGGGTGGGTACGAAAGCGGAAGTGATGGGGTGGTTACGAAAGCGGAAGTGATGGGGTGGGTACGAAAGCGGAAGTGATGGGATGGGTACGAGCGGAAGTGATGGGGTGGGTACGAAAGCGGAAGTGATGGGGTGGGTACGAAAGCGGAAGTGATGGGTTGGGTACGAAAACAGAAGTGATAGGGTGGGTACGAAAACAGAAGTGATAGGGTGGGTATGAAAACAGAAGTGATAGGGTGGGTATGAAAACAGAAGTGATGGGGTGGGTACGAAAGCGGAAGTGATGGGGTGGGTACGAAAGCGGAAGTGATGGGGTGGGTGCGAGCGGAAGTGATGGGGTGGGTACGAAGCGGAAGTGATGGGGTGGGTACGAAGCGGAAGTGATGGGGTGGGTACAGCGGAAGTGATGGGGTGGGTACGAAAGCGGAAGTGATGGGGTGGGTACGAAAGCGGAAGTGATGGGGTGGGTACAAAAGCGGAAGTGATGGGGTGGGTACAAAAGCGGAAGTGATGGGGTGGGTACGAAAGCGGAAGTGATGGTGTGGGTACGAAAGCGGAAGTGATGGGGTGGGTACGAAAGCGGATGTGATGGGGTGGGTACGAAAGCGGTAGTGATGGGATGGGTACGAAAATTGAAGTGATAGGGTGGGTACGAAAATTGAAGTGATAGGGTGGGTACGAATATGGAAGTGATAGGGTGGGTACGAAAATGGTGTTGCTGGAAGTGATAGGGTGGGTACGAAAATTGAAGTGATAGGGTGGGTACGAATATGGAAGTGATAGGGTGGGTACGAAAATTGAAATGAAAGGGTGGGTACGAAAGCGTAAGTGATAGGGTGGGTATGAAAGCGGAAGTGATAGGGTGGGTATGAAAACAGAAGTGATAGGGTGGGTATGAAAGGAAGAGTGTGTGAGAGAGGCAGCTTCCTTAACTGTGTCAGAGTCCCAGTCTCTGAAGCTGGATGACGGCACAGAAGATACCGAGGAGGACCCCTTCATGGCCAAACTCAGCTTTGAGGTGAGGAGAGAAGGAGGGAGGGAGATGAAACTAAAGGGAGAGTATAAATGAAAGGGGTCAGTATGTGTATATTCTAATATGTGAATCTGTGTTTATCTCCTTAACAGCAGGGGGGCTCTGACTTTGTCCCGGTGGTGGTGAGTCGCTCCGTGCTGAGGTCTATGAGCAGGAGGGATGTCCTGATCAAGCGCTGGCCCAAACCCCTGCAGTGGGAGTACTACCGCTCTTTACTGCCTGATGTCAGCATCACCATGTGCCCTTCCTGCTTCCAGGTACTGAATAGATGGAATACACACACACACAGCATTGTGCTTCATGCCCCTCTCACCCATCTCACACACACACACACTCACCCCCAGGTGCTGTACTTGGGAGGTGAAAAATTATTCTAATCATTAAAACATTACACAGTACCCTCTCACACACACACCTTGGCACTCCATAGCCCTCTGGCATAATCTCTCTCTTCTAGCCTTTATGTTTCACTTCTTTTTACTTTCTGCAGTGTTTCCTTTACCAGGAGTCAGATTCAGATAAAATGTTGCTATTGGCAGTGCTAGATGTTGTGTTGCTGGCCCCTGCTCCCTTCCTTAGAAAATCCCTGCTCGGCTCTGCTCTGTGTTCTCTGACCCATGCTTCCTGTCTTCTCTGGTGTGTTTCCTCTAGATGTTCCACAGTGAAGACTATGAGCTGCTTGTGCTTCAGCACAACTGCTGTCCCTACTGCCGACGGCCCATCGATGAACCCAACTGACCTTCCCAAACTGGTCTAGAATAAATTCATCCATCTCACAGTTCATTCATATCTTCAGTTTCACTCTTGCTCTTTCAGAGCAATGTTCCGTCCATACTGTATGCTCGCAGCCCCCTCATGTATGTTATTTAAGGGACGGGGTTATGAAGATCATTATAGTCCGCAACAAAAGCGCATCTTCAGCCGATCAACCCTATAGAATTAACAGGATCAGATTATACAGGGACTGTCACACAGATTTACGAATTAACTCTTCTGTCTAGAACAACTTATTAAAAACACTTATTTGAATTCACTGATATATATTGTTGCTGTTATGTGATGTGTTCTTTGACTCTCAAGCATTCCACATTATTATTTAGGTAAATAGTCATGTGATGTTTTTTTGAGTCAAATGTATTTTATTTTTATATCATTAAAGTGAAAGCTTTTTTTAATGAAAGGTTTCAATATTCTCCACTGTTTTGTGCAGGAATGTGTTTGAGTGTGTTTGTATGTGTGTGTGTTGATATTCTTCTCAGCGATCCGCAGGCAGTCTGGCAGCTTCACAGCTCTAACACCAGGTTTTTTACTGTCCCACACCTCACCACAGGATTACTGTGTGTGAGCTTACGCGCCATGCTACCAAAATTAATATGCCTGACAAAATCTTTCTGATGAGTGTGTGTCTATGTAAGCGTGTGTGTTTCTACAGGAGTGTGTGTCTATGTAAGCGTGTGTGCGAGAGAGGGAGAGGATATGTGTGCAACAGAAACCGTTTTCTGCTCCCCTCCTAAATTAGGTCCATATTATTCAGTGCTTAAAGCTTAAGGATTAGGTTACCACTGCTGCAAATGAGTTGGAACACTCTGGAAATTACATTTACACTCCCTCTTCTATAAATCCTGCTAAATTATTCTCTGACAAGGTTTGACACGTCAGGCTGTATAAGCAGACTGGTACAGCTCAGCTGGTAGAGCACGGCGCTTGTAACGCCAGGGTAGTGGGTTCGATCCCCGGGACCACCCATACACACCAAAAAAAAAAAAAAAAAATGTATGCACGCATGACTGTAAGTCGCTTTGGATAAAAGCGTCTGCTAAATGGCATATTAAATATTCTTTTAAATTACAGTAGCCTTTTGACATCTAGGATAATGCAAATCTCTGATGACATCCTATTCTCCAGTGCATTACTTTTGACCAGTCATATGTGCTTTTTGAGAAAAAGTCTGCGTTGCATTGGTCTTTGACTCAGCCTCCAGCAAACTTGTTTATGACGTGCTCTTGTGATGATGACATCAGCAGAGTATAACACTGGCTTTGAGTATATACACACTATACTCACCCTATATGTTTTTCTCATGGATTAGTGTGTGACCTATATCTGTCTATGCTGACACCATGCTGAGGTCCATGCATGTCCCTAATCCTAAGAGAGGGGCTCTTAAAAGGGCCTGAGTTCGCCTCGGGGGGGCAGCGCACACCACTTCTCGTCGCCAGGATCTATCTATCTCCTCCATCCATCCTTCCTGGCCTCCAGAGAGAAAGAGCTCCTCTCAACTCTCTTGGAGAAGCGACAGTGCTTTCTCTTTCCTCTCTCAAAATACCAGAGAGGATAGAGACACACACTCCTGTAGAGACACACACACACTTACATAGACACACACTCCTGTAGAGACACACACACATTTACATAGACACACACTCCTGTAGAGACACACACACACTTACATAGACACACACTCCTGTAGAGACACACACACACTTACATAGACACACACTCCTGTAGAGACACACACACACTTACATAGACACACACTCCTGTAGAGAGACACACACATTTACATAGACACACACTCCTGTAGAAACACACACACACTTACATAGACACACACTCCTGTAGAGACACACACACACTTACATAGACACACACTCCTGTAGAGACACACACACACTTACATAGACACACACTCCTGTAGAAACACACACACACTTACATAGACACACAGTCCTGTAGAGACATAGACACACACTCCTGTAGAGACACACACTCCTTTAGAGACATAGACACACACTCCTGTAGAGACACATACACACTTACATAGACACACACTCCTGTAGAGACACGTACACAAACTTCTACGTGCCCATGTCTAACAAGACCAGGGTGGTGCAGAGCCCCTTTGAGTACCCTCAGTACAACCTAGCTGCACCCTGGAAGTACTCTCTCCTCTTGAGTACCCTCAGTACTACCTAGCTGCACCCTGGAAGTACTCTCTCCTCTTGAGTAACCTCAGTACTATCTAGCTGCACCCTGGAAGTACTCTCTCCTCTTGAGTAACCTCAGTACTATCTAGCTGCACCCTGGAAGTACTCTCTCCTCTTGAGTAACCTCAGTACTATCTAGCTGCACCCTGGAAGTACTCTCTCCTCTTGAGTACCCTCAGTACTACCTAGCTGCACCCTGGAAGTACTATTGAGTACCCTCAGTACTACCTAGCTGCACCCTGGAAGTACTCTCTCATCGCTGCCTACATGCTCTTTCTCATCATCACAGCCTTCCGCATCAACTTCCTTACGCTCTACGTCACGGTGCAGCACAAGAAGCTACGGACCCCCCTGAACTACATTCTGTTGAACTTGGCTGTCGCTGAACTCTCCATGGTGGTGGGTGGCTTCACTGTGATCCTTGGCACGGCCCTACAGGGCTACTTCTTCCTGAGCATCACCGGATGCAACATTGAAGGATTCTTCGCCATTATGGGAGGTAAGACATGGGGATGGTGGAGCCCTAGGGTGTAGGTAGAAGTTGGGAGGTAAGACATGGGGATGGTGGAGCCCTAGGGTGTAGGTAGAAGTTGGGAGGTAAGACATGGTGATGGTGGAGCCCTAGGGTGTAGGTAGAAGTTGGGAGGTAAGACATGGTGATGGTGGAGCCCTAGGGTGTAGGTAGAAGTTGGGAGGTAAGACATGGGGATGGTGGAGCCCTAGGGTGTAGGTAGAAGTTGGGAGGTAAGACATGGTGATGGTGGAGCCCTAGGGTGTAGGTAGAAGTTGGGAGGTAAGACATGGTGATGGTGGAGCCCTAGGGTGTAGGTAGAAGTTGGGAGGTAAGACATGGGGATGGTGGAGCCCTAGGGTGTAGGTAGAAGTTGGGAGGTAAGACATGGGGATGGTGGAGCCCTAGGGTGTAGGTAGAAGTTGGGAGGTAAGACATGGGGATGGTGGAGCCCTAGGGTGTAGGTAGAAGTTGGGAGGTAAGACATGGGGATGGTGGAGCCCTAGGGTGTAGGTAGAAGTTGGGAGGTAAGACATGGGGATGGTGGAGCCCTAGGGTGTAGGTAGAAGTTGGGAGGTAAGACATGGGGATGGTGGAGCCCTAGGGTGTAGGTAGAAGTTGGGAGGTAAGACATGGGGATGGTGGAGCCCTAGGGTGTAGGTAGAAGTTGGGAGGTAAGACATGGTGATGGTGGAGCCCTAGGGTGTAGGTAGAAGTTGGGAGGTAAGACATGGTGGACCTTTGGGTGGGGTGTAGGTAGAAGTTGCTGTGAGCCACAGGGTAAGAAATTGTTCTTTTCCATAATGGTTATGGTTAGGATTAGGCTAGGGGAATCTGATCGTAGATCTGTGGTTAAGAGTAACGTTTCACAAAAATTAAGCTGATCTACCCCCCCCCCCCCCAAAAAAAAGCCTGGCTGGCTTTCTCCAGGTGCAACCTCAATGAGTTCAAGGACTTTAAAGTACAGTGACACAGATTTTTTCCCCCCAATATCAAGACCACCCATGTATTTAGAATAATTTGAATAGCACCCGCACCCTCAGCGTACCTTTATTGTAAAGAAGACAATGAAGACTTGAATAAAGCCCAGGACCTTATGAGATATGATATGTGCATTTTTGCACCACATTTACACCTGTTTTCTGTGACTGGGGGGGATCGGGAGATGTCTTTAATAACAGCAGATGTATAGACCTTATAGAATAAATGAAGCTTTGCGTTGATGTTATCACGTCAACTGTTCCCATAGCTACAGGTGCAAGCTGCTGGTTGAGATCATATAAATGCATGAAAAAGTATATTTGCCAATATCACTGTGTCACTTACTGTACCCTGTGTACTTTAGAAATACAGTAGCATATGTTATTTTTTAAGTCTTCTGCCTGTGTCCAATATATTCAGAATAGTTTGTCTGAATAGTTTCTGCACATGCGCATCAATACTGTGTATGTGTTTCTGATTTGCTGTGTGTCTCTAAGGGGAAATCGCCCTTTGGTCTCTGGTGGTATTGGCCATTGAGCGTTATATCGTGGTGTGAAAAACCAATGACCAACATCTGCTTCAGTGAGAGGCACGCCATTGTGGGTGTGGCCTTCACCTGGATCATGGCTCTCACCTGCGCTGTGCCTCCATTGTGTGGCTGGTCCAGGTAGGTCACCCTCCAAATACTAGTCTTACTTTAAGAAATGGGCTGATGGCTGGTAGATCTCAGGGGCAATACTTCAGTATAATACATATAAGATTTTAAAACAAAAATATGAGGTGTGTACGGTTGCGTGTGTGTGTGTGTATAGGTACATCCCAGAGGATATGCAGTGTTCCTGTGGAATTGACTACTATACCCCAAAGCCTGAGCTCGGCAACACCTTGTTCGTCATCTACATGTTCACCCTCCACTTCTCCATCCCTCTGGTCATCGGCTTCTGCTACGGCCGTCTGCTCTGTACCGTCCGCACGGTACGACCACACACACTGTCACTGAAGACACACACTGTCACTGAAGACCAGTATACACAGGACTACTACATCTCCAGTTAGGGCTCATGTCAAAACACTTGTGTGTGTTTCCATCCATTCAGATGGCAGCCCTGCAACAGGAGTCAGAGACCACTCAGAGGGCAGAGAAGGAAGTGACCCGTATGGTGATCGCCATGGTCATCACGTTCCTGATATGCTGGACCTGTCATAATGACCATCCCAGCCTTCTTTGTCAAGAGTGCTGCCCTCTACAACCCAGTCATCTATATTCTACTCAACAGACGGGTAACCCAGGCAGAGTGTGTGTGTGACGGTATTTAGCTTTGCGTGTAAGTGATATTGTGTGTGTCTGTCTCTCCTCCCTTCTCCAGTTCAGGAACTGCATGTTGACCACGGTGTGTTGCAGGAAGAACCCCTTCGGTGAAGAGGAGACCTCCACCGCCTCCTCCAAAACACAGGCCTCTTCTATCTCCGCCAGCCAGGTCGACTCTGCCTGACCTTCGACCCGTAGAAGTAGCAGTTTCGTTGTTTTTATTTAGGCGATGAGGGTGTAACTGCGTTGTATCTGTCAAATCAGCAAGCGATTCCCGGCGGCATACTTATTGCGGACATTGCCATTGGATGCGCCAAGTCACATTAGTAATGATCCCATGCAGCCTTCTTACAAGTTTGAACACTGGAATGTGTGTTGTTATGTACACCTCGATTATGTCGAAATTAATCCTTATTATTTTGTTTAATGATTTAATTTGAGTGTTATTATTTCTATATAGCCTACACTTTCTCTTTCTGAACTTCTAATGTGAGTGGGACGGGTGTGGCGTCGTGACAATGACCAGACGAGCAGCCGCTCTGATTTGACAGCTCTAAATCAGTTACATCTCCGACACCGCCAAAACACCAGTTATGCGGGTGTCAGCTATCGCTGGTTACCGCTCAAGCTGATTGAATCTAGGCCTTAGTCATGTAGTGAAACCCTCTAAAACCACCTTTTAAATTGGTTTAGATTGTGCCTTCCATTATTGTTGAGGAAAGCTCTCCCTGGTTTCTGTGTCTTTACCATGATGAGGCTGAGCTGGTTAGCTCTTAACCCTTGGCTCGTGTGTGTGTCTGTGTCTGTGTGTGAAGCTCTGGAGACATGACTATTGTTAATACTGTAAAGGTTAAGATGATACATGTGACTTGGAAATAAAGTTGTTAAATATCCTGTAATAGAAATGACCTGTTTCTTTCATATAGGAGCATTTCCAGTACTAGTGTTTCTGAAAAAGTCCAGACGGCCATTGGGTTGTTGGGTGGAATGCACAACCAGTCAAGATAGTACTAACAAAACACTCCATTGCTGCCCAGTGGTTTACAAAAGTCACTTTGCTGAAACGTTCTAAGTTTGCATAGGACTTACTAGGTATTGATGAAAACAGAAATTTGAATATTGGTACGAAAGAAAAATGTCATGACATTTTATATCGTATTATAGTTCTGTAATAGCATTTATTTTCAAACTCTGACAATAGTCATTTTGGCATCACAAGTACAGTCACGTCAGACAGTTGTCCCTCTTTTATTAACTGAAGGTCATAGTTTTACTATAAAGGTCCCTCTTGGTCATAATCTACCTTCATTCGCAGTCACAACACAGATCAACCTGCCTTCACATAAAGACATCACATGTAATTCTTCCCATTGAACTACACGACATCTGATCCAACAGAGTTCAGTGTCTTTGCGAGCAGGTCTGTGGCACATGAAACATTACCTAAATAAATCCTCTCAATAATACTCTCTACTCCTCCAGAACCCATCACCAACCTGCAAAGCACATTGAGACGTGTAGTTCAAAGCACCGTTGGAGTTCTTTGCCATTTCCACCAATCAAACCTGAGAACCGTGCAGGTTGTAAGAAGATGGGAAGAGTTTCTCATTCACATATCGTTGAACAGGCCACTCAGAAAACAGAACAGATCTATAAATATTGCTATGGACATTTATAATACAGTACAGTGCATCATTGGCTCATCCCCCAACAGAAGGGGGGGTCAGTGCATAAGATGGCCGCCAGGGCTCCAGGTCCCAGAGGCTGTGACATCATCCAGAATAAGGCCCATCTCCCAGTGCCTCCCTCTCTAACTCCACTATGCTTCAGGTAAAAGCAGTGTGAACCCAGAGTGAGATCCAAGCCAGGTGTGAACAGGCAAGATACCAGATTAGGTTGATATCCAAGTGTGAGTGGAAGAGTCAACACAGACACCCTTACCCAGACAAAGAGAGAATCCAGAGATTCTGCATTTGATATAAAGGACGTGGGTTTCAATTCAGTATCTCAAGCAATCGCTCAGTCCAAGGTACGTTTCTTAGGTTAATCCATGGTACAGTGCTCTCAATCAGGTTTCTGAGGCAGTCTTGGGTTGAGGTGTTAAAGTAAAGCTCAAGCTGCCATCTCTTCAGTCTTAAAGCAAAATATTTCTCAAAGCAAATAGTTCCTTTCTGTCTTTGGGCTCTATAAACTCTATAGACAGAAGGGATATTTGGAGGGTAGACAGACAGGGGGTTTCCTAGATCCTGTACCCAAGGTAGGGCGGAGGCAGCCTGGGGGTATGGGGTGGAGGCTGGGTGGAGAGAGACTCAGGCCTCACTGCTGCACTCATAGATGTTGTCCTCCACCAGAGCAATGACCTGCTCAAACTTGTGGTGCAGTTGAGTACGCTTCGCTGTGGGGTTGGACTCCAGAGCACTCACCACCTGAGAGAGAGAGAGAGAGAGAGTTTAGGCAATAACCAAGCCAGCAACCTTAAAAAAACGTATCTACCAACAGTTAGAGAATGAGAGCTGGAGAGAGAGATAGAGAAAGAGAGAAAGACTACTTTCAGTAGCCCTCAAGCGTTCTACAGCATAGCACAGAAACTCAACCACCTGCCAGGACAGAGAAAGAGAGTACTTCAGCAGTTCTTCAGCCTTCACGCATGCCTCTCCCCCCACAAAAGCCTTTCCTGTTCACAAACTATTTACAAAACCAACATCTGCGCTGCCTTTCATGCCTGATAGTTGTCATGCGTTCAGTGGGTGTTACTGGCAGCGTGTGCCCTGCGAGACGGCTGAGTGAGAGAATGTGTAATCAGGGGTGATTCATAGAGAGTACCAGGGAAACCTCTGAACCCCTAGTGTCTGCTGGTCCAGTAAGATGGCAGTGAACAGCTAAACACTGTTATGATGAGGGCCCTCCATTAACACACACAATCAGTGTCTCAACAACTCCACGGAACAGTGTGTATGTATGGGGGCTGTCATTTAACCGATAGGGGTGGTTGATGATGAGGTAAAGGTTGTGGTGGATGCCTCTCTCTCTCTCTCTCTCTCTCTCTCTCTCTCTCTCTCTCTCTCTCTCTCTCTCTCTCTCTCTCTCTCTCTCTCTCTCTCCTCTCCTCTCTCTCTCTTCTTCTCTCTCTCTCTCTCTCTCTCTCTCTCTCTCTCTCTCTCTCTCTCTCTCTCTCTCTCTCTCTCTCTCTCTCTCTTCCTTCTCTCTCTCTCTCTCTCTCTCTCTCTCTCTCTCTCTCTCTCTCTCTCTCTCTCTCTCTCTCTCTCTCTCTCTCTCTCTCTCTCTCTCTCTCTCTCTCTCTCTCTCAAACAAGTGTCAGACAGCTCATCCGTGGGCGCGATAGGGGATCTTACCTGGGTCCTGTATTTCTTGGCGTATTTGTAGATCTCCGTCAAGGCCAGGTTGGTGTTGAACTCATTTCTGTATTTCTGTGAAACGGAAAACAGTGTGAGCGTTTCGTTACAATATAAATCTGTCAAACTTCATGAAAAAGCAATAGACAGATATATAGATTCAGTGGTGTAGCATGGTTAAATGCAGAGACAGTCCACCACCAAGGCTAACACATTACATCTATCAATCAATTAATTCATCATTTTATTGATCTGCCACCCCTCTCTCACCCATGACTCCTCGGCCAAGTGGGCGTTCATCTCCTGCTCACTCAAGGGCGCCATCTCATGGATCTGTTTGTAGTAGCACTGTACCCTCTTCTTGTACTCTGGGATCTCCTTGGCATACAGCAGCTTGTTGGTGGGAGAGTCCTGAAACCAGAGAAGAAGTCCTCTTTAGTCAAAGTAACCTCCATTGAACTGGTTCCTTTAGTGCTCAACCAAACCACATTTACCACTCTCCTGACCACACCTGTGTATGGTCAGTGAATAGTTTATAAGCACTACCTGTGTATGGCTGTCAGATTGTTTTCAGTATGACTGTGCGAAGTCCAGTCCAAGGGGCCAGGGTTCCAGTCTAGAAGCACGCTTTCGACTGCACCTACAGACTTGCTTCGGTACTGCAGTTTAACTGACGTCCGGCCCAGAAAGACAATTTATTCCCATAGAGGGCCTCATAGAGAAGTGAGATTTCAAAATTCCTAATAAGACCATTTAGTCATCACGTTTGAGTACAAAACATCCAGCCGAAGCTATTAGAATTATATATTCATCCAATGTCTGTCATGTTTTGGGATTTCGTCGCTGCTCGTGCTGCTCCCTGTGCACACTGAGTGCTAGTGCATTTGTCAGTTGGGCAGAGTAAACCGGATGCAACCCGGATATAGACGGTCTATGAATCTGTGTATGCGAACGTGAGTAGAATACATTGAAAACAACGGTCGACCATCTTAGACGCTGTCTAGTTCTTTTATAGCTCAGTGGTCCAGTCTAGCACCAGTGTATGGTGAGGGTGGTCGATGGTCATTGAGTTGTTAACATGACTGTGGGCAGCATGTTCTGTGGTAATAGTGTGGTTGGTCTATGGAAGCTTCTCTAATGTCAAACATGTAAAGTGTGGTGTACCGCATGGCAGCTCTCTAGGCCCTCTACTCTTTTCTATTTTTATCAATGACCTGCCACTGGCATTAAACAAAGCATGTGTGTCCATGTATGCTGATGATTCAACCATATATGCATCAGCAACCACAGCTAATGAAGTCACTGAAACCTTTAAAAAAAGAGTTGCAGTCTGTTTTAATAAACTGGTCCTGAACATCTCTAAAACTAAGAGCATTGTATTTGGTACAAAACATTCCCTAAGTTATACACCTCAGCTGAATCTGGTAATGAATGGTGTGGCTGTTGAAAAAGTTGAGGAGACTAAATTACTTGGTGTTACCTTAGATTGTAAACAGTCATGGTCAAAAATATAGATTCAATGGTTGTAAAGATGGGAAGAGGTCTGCCCGTAATAAAGACATACTCTGCCTTTTTGACACCGCACTCCAAAAAGCAAGTCCTGCAGGGGTCTTTTCACAGTCCACAAATACAAGAAAGCATACAGTATTATATAGAGGCAATATTGCATGGAAAAAACTATAAAGCAACACCTCACGGCACAACGCCTCTCCCCTATTTGACCTAGATAGTTTGTGTGTATCTATTGATATGTTGGCTACGTGTGCCTTTTTATAATTGATGTAGTTCAAGCCTTGAGCTATTCTTGTCTATTAATGTTCTGTATTATGTCATGTTTCATGTTTTGTGTGGACCCCAGGAAGAGTAGCTGCTGCTTTTGCAACAGCTAATGGGGATCCTAATAAAATACCTAAAAATCTACAGTTGGTGTATGGTCCATGGTCACAGCGAGTGGTTGGTGTTATCAGCGTGTGGTAGGTCAGCACCTCCCTGTGCTGAGACAATGAAAGAGGGCCCAGTGTTTCCTCTCCTCACAATAGGAAAGTTAAACAACCAGGCCAGACATAACAAACCATATCCACAGAAAACCAGGCCAGACAATTTTGTAAATTTATTTTACCCTTATTTTACCAAGTAAGTTGACTGAGAACACATTCTATTTTACAGCAAAGACCTGGGGAATACTTACAAGGGAGAGGAGGCAATGAATGAGCCAATTGGAAGACATAACAAACCATGTCCTCAGCCACAGAGAACCAGGCCAGACATAACAAACCATGTCCTCAGCCACAGAGAACCAGGCCAGACATAACAAACCATGTCCACAGCCATAGAGAACCAGGCCAGACATAACAATCCATATCCACAGCCACAGAGAACCAGGCCAGACATAACAATCCATCATTTTACTTACATCTGCTACTGACAGCATTTACAATGGTACTGAAAGCATTATTCAATCACTAAGAAAGGTTCACTTGTAAGGTATTAGGTTGAGCATTCAGACATCTATGCATTTGCGAGTGTGTGTGTGTGTGTGTGTGTGGTATCGCGCCTAGGAACCCACTGTCCCTCCTCCTGATAGGGATCCCTCTCTTCCTGTCCGCAAGGTCATTTCCTGTGGTTCCTCCATCTGCCTGGCGACCCCCCTGTGACCCCTAACCCCCCCCGCCCCCGCCACCAGATAAGGTTTCTGTGGAAAAAGCTCAGTTTACGAGCCTTCTCTCAACCATGCAGAGCAACGGCTAATCCAGATCCCTTACTGACCTGTCCTGTCCCCTGACCACCACACACACACACAATGGTTAATCCAGTCCTTTGCTGCCCTGCTCTTCCTATGCTGACCACTCAAGTAGAGAAAAAAGTTGAGCAACACCTTAACACCTGTCTCCACTCAGACAGTCTAATACCTTTCTGTCCTATCTAAAGAACAGAAAACATATATACACAGACAGCACAGCTGAGGACACCAGGTCTTCCCAATAACAGGATGAGCATCTGGATGTTTTACAGTGCCATGGTGTGTGTGTTTCTGTGTATTACATGTTTGAGGTGTGTGCAATAGCTTTCTGGCAATGAACAAGTGGAATAAATCAGAATGCTTTGGTTTCATCTGAAAGAGCAGCATTATTTGAAAGTATCTCTGGAGAGGACGTCAGTCAAAGAGACAGGAAGCAGAGTGTATGCTAGGGGTCACAGCTTCTGAAGGATGAGACTGTTTGTGGGGAGTGAGGACACTGAAACACACACACACACACTTTGAAGAGTGAATTCCTGGTGCCCATGACCTTGGCTGAGCAGACTGGGCTGAAATATCATGAAGAGAGGTAGACAGACTGACTGGAGAGAGGAGGGGAAGGGGGTTGGCAGGGACTGGTGAGGAATGTGGAGATAGGTGATGACAGTGAGGGTCATTTTGGGAAAGAGTGTGTGTGTGTGTGTGTGTGTGTGTGTGTGTGTGTGTGTGTGTGTGTGTGTGTGTGTGTGTGTGTGTGTGTGTGTGTGTGTGTGTGTGTGTGTGTGTGTGTGTGTGCGTGTACGTGTGTGTTTAAGTGTAGGTGTAAATTCTGTATACTGTATGTTTGGTTTGCTGAAACAGCCACTATTCTATCTGGGGTCCACACAAAAACTTGACAAGTAACAAAACATGGATACACTGACAAACAAGAACAGTCACACACATTTTTTATACAACGATATATGAACAATACAACTAAACAATAATGTGTGTGTAGATTGTGTGTGTTAGAGTGTGACAGAGTGTGATAGAGTGTGTTAGAGTGTGTCTGCAAGTGTGTCATTTCACAGTTCCTATTGTGAAATTACACAATAGGTAATTTTGCTGTTTGCTTGAGTAGTTGGAGATGGAAGGGAGTTCCATGCGATCATGGCTCTGTTTAATACTGTGCGTTACCATGAATTAGTTTTGGACTTGGAAAAACGCATGTCAAAAATGTTATAAATTGATTTGCATAAGGTAAATAAATACTTGACCCCTCTGCAAAACATGACTTAGTACTTGGTGGCAAAACCCTTGTTGGCAATCAGAGGTCAGACGTTTCTTGTAGTTGGCCACCAGGTTTGCACACATCTCAGGAGGGATTTTGTACCACTCCTCTTTGCAGATCTTCTCCAAGTCATTAAGGTTTCAAGGCTGACGTTTGGCAACTCAAACCTTCAGCTCCCTCCACAGATTTTCTATGGGATTAAGGTCTGGAGACTGGCTAGGCCACTTCAGGACCTTAATGTGCTTCTTCTTGAGCCACTCCTTTGTTGCCTTGGCCGTGTGTTTTGCGTCATTGTCATGCTGGAATACCCATCCACGACCCATTTTCAATGCCCTGGCTGAGGGAAGGAGGTTGTCACCCAAGATTTGACGGTACATGGCCCCGTCCATCGTCCCTTTGATGCGGTGAAGTTGTCCTGTCCCCTTAGCAGAAAAACATCCCCAAAGCATAATGTTTCCACCTCCATGTTTGATGGTGGGGATGGTGTTCTTGGGGTCATAGGCAGCATTCCTCCTCCTCCAAACATGGCGAGTTGAGTTGATGCCAAAGAGCTAAATTTTGGTCTCATCTGACCACAACACTTTCACCCAGTTCTCCTCTGAATCATTCAGATGTTCATTGGCAAACTTCAGACGGGCCTGTATATGTGCTTTCTTGAGCAGGGGGACCTTGCGGGCGCTGCAGAATTTCAGTCCTTCACAGCGTAGTGTGTTACCAATTGTTTTCTTGGTGACTATGGTCCCAGCTGCCTTGAGATCATTGACAAGATCCTCCCGTGTAGTTCTGGGCTGATTCCTCACCGTTCTCATGATCATTGCAACTCCACGAGGTGAGATCTTGCATGGAGCCCCAGGCCGAGGGAGATTGACAGTTCTTTTGTGTTTCTTCCATTTGCGAATAATCGCACCAACTGTTGTCACCTTCTCACCAAGCTGCTTGGCGATGGTCTTGTAGCCCATTCCAGCCTTGTGTAGGTCTACAATCTTGTCCCTGACATCCTTGGAGAGCTCTTTGGTCTTGGCCATGGTGGAGAGTTTGGAATCTGATTGATTGATTGCTTCTGTGGACAGGTGTCTTTTATACAGGTAACAAACTGAGATTAGGAGCACTCCCTTTAAGAGTGTGCTCCTAATCTCAGCTCGTTACCTGTATAAAAGACACCTGAGAGCCAGAAATCTTTCTGATTGAGAGGGGGTCAAATACTTATTTCCCTCATTAAAATGCAAATAAATTTATAACATTTTTGACATGCGTTTTTCTGGATTTTTTTGTTGTTATTCTGTCTCTCACTGTTCAAATAAACCTACCATTAAAATTATAGACTGATCATTTCTTTGTCAGTGGGCAAACGTACAAAATCAGCAGGGGATCAAATACTTTTTTCCCTCACTGTGTAATGTGTGTGTGTCTCACCTTGCCCAGCTGCAGGTCTGAAACAGAGCAGGCGTCTATGAAGGCCTGGGCGATGACAGACAGACAGGCGTCCATGTGGTCCGTCTTTTCAATGTCAAACACAAACTGAGGGTTCTTCAGGATGTTCACCCAGAAACGCAGAGGTAAACTAAAGAGACGAGACAACATTATGTAAGCTTCAGGAACATCTTGCATTATGGATACTGTACTGCATCATGCTACATTGATGAGTAGATGATTAGATGTATCTAGTTCCCCTAGCTACCAGTTCGTCTTCCAGATGTGCAGGGTGTCGGGGTCGGTGATGCCCCTCTTGTCCGCCTGCTCCTCCAGGAAGTCAAAGAAGTATTTGATGGCCAGTGGCGGACGCTCTGCAGGAATACTGAGGATGGCCTGGAACAGGTCGTCTAGGAACTTCTGCAGCGTTCCCTACGGAACCACAACACAGATGGGATCAGACACGGAACCAGAATTGGAATCAAAATGGATTGTTTGAAATTCCGGGATGATGTCACTGTAAATAGAACTGATGATGGATTGATTGTCTATGATGATGGAATGATGCCTCCGCTTTAGTCTACTACTTGAATTATGACTGTCATGCCAAACTGTTTAGGATCACAATCGTACTCTTTTGGGCATCATGATGATGATCTAATACATAACTTATATTTATGTATTTAAGCCTCAGTTGTGGATCTGTGTGGGTTTCCATCTCTCTAAGTATGCTCACAATTGGACATGATAAGCAGTTGGCTAGCTGAAGCAGTAACAGATGGGCATCCAGGCGAGGCTGGCACTGCTTTCTGTCACTATTCTGGTTGTAGACTGTGGCTCATTCAAGATGGCTACCACACTGTGGGTTGTGTGCTTACCTTGGTGGAGAGGAGGCGGGTTAGGTAGATCTCAGGAAGGACCTTCTTACGATGACTCTGTCTGTGGGACTTCTTATTTTCAAACGGCTCATCATGAGGCAAGACCTGGAGGGGCAGAGGTTAGAGGTCAGGGTACAAAAACATCCAATCAGCATGGTGGGGATTTAACCTAAATCTAAATGGGAATCTACTACGGAGGTGTGACTAACATTTGACAGGGAGATGAAAAGAAAACAAGTGTTCTTGTATGAAAGTTTCAGTTAATACCTCTACCATTTCAAAATGTTTTCACTCACTTCTAAGTACTGAACACAACCCAGGAACTACAGTGGGGATTTATGAGGTCTGACTAACATGATGTCACTTTATGAAATGCTGCAAGTTGGGACATTTTGGAAGTTTCTCTGATTGCAGTAGAGTAAACCAGTATGAGGTGTCTAACATGCTCCTACAGGACAGGGGTGTGGAGGTGGAGAAGAAACTGTTGGTTTCACTCTACTGAGCCTGTCAACAAGCTCCAGGCCAGCACACCATAATATGAAGTGCTACAACAACAAAAACCTGCTCACAAAAAATGACTAAAGCTCTCAGTGAAATGTATGCCAGAGAACTCATTGTGTCGAACCGAAAGTTATCATATCTGAGTCTGAGTTTTTTCAATAGCTTACGTGGTATTAGTGCTGTCTTGTTCTTGCTCCAGCTTTCCTACATGCATGCGCTCACACACACTCTTATGAAAGTGTGTAGTTAGTGATTTATTGCTCAGGCTATCCCTGTGTCTGTCTGCATTCAACTGAGCTCTTTCTGAGACCAATGGTGCTGATGACAGAGGGAATGGGGTTAATAGAGGTGAATGAGAAAGCTCTCTGTCCGTGTGTGTGTGTGTGTGCTTGTGTGTGTACTTACCAAATGGACATATTTCTCTGTGTCCAAGTCTTTCACTGCAGAGGGAGAGAAAAGAACAAAACAATGAGAGAAGGAGAGGAGAGAGAGAGAGAGAGAATGAAAGAAGATCGGAGGAGGGGGCGTGTAATAGATAGAGAAAAGGAAGAGCTTATGAAGAGAGACAGAGGTTTCTGGAAATCAAAGAGAGTGTAATTAGAGAGCGAGTGAAAAAAAGAAAGATTATGAGTGAAAGAATGAGAGAGAGAAAAGCTGAAAAGAAACAGAGAGAGGCAGACATAGAGTCTGTGATTGGTGCTGGAGCCAGTGTAATGAGTTTGTAATGCTCACACATAGTCAGGCCAGGTTCACTCTCTCCCTGGTTTACACACATGCACACGCACACACAAACACACGCCAACAAACAGCCCAATAGTGACTGTGCTCTCATTACTCCAGGCCTAGTCTTGGCAGACAGGCCGGTTTAGGCCCCGGCCCCAGTCCAGACCCTCTTAGCTAATCACAGAGAGGGGGAAAGGTGTTTTACATTAGCCAAGGTGGACTACACACCCATTAGGCCTGGCCTTTGAGCTGCTGGCCCGGTTTGGACTACTTTACCCTGTCTCTGGCCCAGTATGAATGAGAGGAGAGGCCCTAATCATTGGGATGGACAGAGCGGTCTGTCAGAACAGAAGTCCTGTTCTGGATGAGGTTAGCAGACCCTCTCAAACTGAACCGGAACGTTGGCGGCCCAGCAGAGGAATCATCTGTTCATGCTTATGGATACTGAACATCAACCATGCTGTTGAAAGGTCTAAATTGACTGTGTGTGTCAGTGTGTGTGTGTACATGCTTGTGAGTATTGTGTATGTGTGTGTGATTGATTAAGTGAGAGTGTGTTTATGTGGCTACAGCATGTTTGTGGCTGGAAATTAATGTATGTCTGTGGTTTGGTGTGTGTATATGTGTCTAATGTGCTCAAGATGAAATTAGTGTATGTGGTTTTAACTTAATAAAGTAAGTGTGTATGTTTTTCTAAGCATGTAGGAGTGTGTGACAAGGTGACAGAGTGTGTGTGTGTGTGACCTACCTCTCCCCAGGGTGTTGTCTCTCTTGTCTTTCATGCTCATGGCGAACGACGCCCCCTCTGGGATCTGTGGGTGGGGTCAGAGGTTACAGGGTCAGGGGTGAGAGAGGTGGGGCACAAGAACTGGATCATTAACCGCTGCCTCAGGGTGTGTGTGTGTGTGTGTGTGTGTGTGAGAGAGAGAGAGAGAGTTTGAGTGTGTGTGAGAGAGAGAATTTGAGTGTTTGTATGTGTGTGTGTGTTTTGTTTTTCTGGGGGGGTGGCTCATTAAAGTCAACACACAGTGAAATGGATTGAACAGCATTGCCAGTGAACTGAGACTGTTAGTACATGCTGTGCCTCATTGCCTTCACAGCTCGCTGCCTTCCCAGCACTGACTAAATGAAGCACTTAACAGTACAGGTAACAGGGCAAAGGTTAGGGGTCACTGCCCAGCTGTTTACACACACACATACACTCAGGCACACTGAAATACTCTGACACATACCAAACATACCAAGACACTAGAAAGTGCAAAGACACACAGATACCCACAGACAATTACACACTGCATGTGTATGATCAGACAGACAAACACACTGCACACAGTCACCCACACATAAATAGAATGTGGTACCCCTTGGGCAGTCAAGATGTCAACATTTACAGTGACTTCTCACCCGCACCTCTTTCACTCTCAGCCTTACTGTGAGTGTGACAATGTCAGGGAAAACCACACACACACAGGGGGTGACAGAAACACACACACGCACATGCGCACGTGCACACACACACACACACACACAGGTGAGAGCATATGGTGTGTGTGTGGTGGGAGCAGAGCTTTGCCTGGTAATGTGTGACTGTGTTGAGTTTTGTCCTGCCATCCTCCATCACAGAGGTGTTATCCAGGTCCTGGAGGATCCTGCTGTTACTACCAGAAGCAAACCACTCTGCAGGAGAGGAGGAGAGAGAGGCAATCAATGTAATGAATGTTTACATGCATTTAGCCATCTATTGTACTAGCTCCATGTCAAGGACTGCAGTCACCCGAGCCAGGGACCGTTCACTCTGTTACCATTTGGCAAATGGTATCAGAGCATCAGGTCTCGGTCTCGGAGACAGCTTCTACCACCAGGCCACCAGACTGCTGAACAGCTAACCTTAGCTGTTTCCCTGCACACAGACCTGCACCGTAGAGACTATTTTCACCTCAGAGACTATCTGCATCTTAGAGACTATTGCACTGACTCTCCACACATCCAACCCTTACACACAAACACACAACCACAAGTACACACATGCTCACAGACTCACACACACACACACACACACACACACACACACACACACACACACACACACACACACACACGTAACAATGCTGTTCTATTATATACTATTTATTTAACTGCATGACCAAGACACTACCCACTTTATGTTTGTAAATACAGGTTATTACCACCTTCCTCTACAGTGGCTTGCAAAAGTATTCACCCCCCTTGGCATTTTTCCTATTTTGTTGCCTTACAACCTGGAATTAAAACACCAAGGGGGATGAATACTTTTGCAAGGCACTGTAATTACTTGTCATTTTGGATTGACTTTTGATATTGATATTGTACTGCAATGTTGAGGGAGCTAGCGCATAAGTATTTCACTGCACCTTTTATACCTGCTGTAAACTGTGTATGTGATGAATACAATTTGATTTGATGTTAGTTGAGCTACAAAGTAATAATTGGTCATATAGCCTCTTTTGCATGGCATTACTTCCACAATTGGGGAGTTGACTGGTTCCCTAAGAAAGGACAAATAAAAGTCACTTTTCTCACCCAGGTCTACGTCCTCTGCCCGGGGCCACTGGGAGAAGGGCAGGTTCTTATAGAAGGCTTCTAGAATCTTCTCCTTCACCTGACAGATGGTGTCTGTGTTCACCACCTTCACGACCAGAGAGTCCATACCACATCCCTGGAACGACACATTGATGTTCTGGACACAGAGAGAGAGAGGCAGTGAATGTCACAATGTCACCTTCTTTTACTTCAGATGGTTGATTATTCCTGTTGATTGATTAAGCTGTTTGATTATTCCTGTTGATTGATTTAGCTGGTTGATTATTCCTGTTGATTGATTAAGCTGGTTGATTATTCCTGTTGATTGATTTAGCTGGTTGATTATTCCTGTTGATTGATTAAGCTACACATAGCTGAGATATTATAAACTGTATCATACGATAGACATATGATACAAGCACATAACAAGGAGGTGAACCAATCAGTGGTCAGTATATGACCTGTGTTGTTGTGTAGTGACTGACCTGTGGCTTGGCCTCAACATTCTCTCTGAGCAGCCACTCCTCGTTCAGTGTGTACCGGGCCTTCCCTGTGATGGCGTCTATAGAACCCTTGTTGATCTGCTGCCTGATGGCACAAAGCAGCAGGAAGAATGGCTCGCCCACTGTCTCCTGCAGAAAACATCACAGTAACACGTTGATAACGTAACATAAACGTTGAGACTGTTCGTCAGTAAAGGCCTAGACTGCAACAAACTGGACAGTGAATACTCATGACTGGATACAAAAATGTTTGAGGGTAGTCTCGTTCTATTGTCATTACATTACGTTCTATTGTCTCACTCCCTCTCTTTTCACAATTTTGTCTCCCTCCCTCCCTCCCTCCCACCCTCCCTCACCTTGAGGTAGCTGTACATGCAGATGGACATCCAGTTGGTGAGCATCTTCTCCACAACAGACTCTGTGCGTCGCAGCATCAGCTTGGGGTTCTTGGCGGCCGAGGCATCGATCAGATCCACCAGCAGATCCTTCATAATGCTGGTGTAGTACTCCAGTTTACCATGGAGGGCGATAGTGAGCAGGGACGCAAGGCTACACCTGGGGGGACACAGACAGAAAAACACAGAGTACAGAGACATATACAATTCACACAATATTATTTAGTCCCCACATCTGAGAATACACTGAGTTATGTACAGTTGAAGTCGGAAGTTTACATACACCTTAGCCAAATACATTTGAACTCAGTTTTTCACAATTCCTGACATTTAATCCTAGTAAAAATTCCCTGTCTTAGGTCAGTTAGGATCACCACTTTATTTTAAGAATGTGAAATGTCAGAATAATAGTAGAGAGAATGATTTATTTCAGCTTTTATTTATTTCATCACATTCCCAGTGGGTCAGAAATGTACATACACTCAATTAGTATTTGGTAGCATTGCCTTTAAATTGTTTAACTTGGATCAAATGTTTCGGGTAGCCTTCCACAAGCTTCCCACAATAAGTTGGGTGAATTTTGGCCCATTCCTCCTGACAGAGCTGGTGTAACTGAGTCAGCTTTGTAGGCCTCCTTGCTTGCACATGCTTTTTCAGTTCTGCCCACACATTTTCTATAGGATTGAGGTCAGGGCTTTGTGATGGCCACACCAATACCTTGACTTTGTTGTCCTTAAGCCATTTTGCCACAACTTTGGAAGTATGCTTGGGGTCATTGTCCATTTGGAAGACCAATTTGCGACCTAGCTTTAACTTCCTGACTGATGTCTTGAGATATTTACATTTACATTTGAGATGTTGCTTCAATATATCCACTTAATTTTCCTTCCTCATGATGCCATCTGTTTTGTGAAGTGCACCAGTCCCTCCTGCAGCAAAGCACCCCCACAGCATGATGCTGCCACCCCCGTGCTTCACGGTTGGGATGGTGTTCTTGGGCTTGCAAGCTGTCCCCTTTTTCCTCCGAACATAACGATGGTCATTATGGCCAAACAGTTATATTTTTGTTTCATCAGACCAGAGGACACATCTCCAAAAAGTAAGATCTTTGTCCCCATGTGCAGTTGCAAACCGTAGTCTTGCTTTTTTATGGCGGTTTTGGAGCAGTGGCTTCTTCCTTGCTGAGCGGCCTTTCAGGTTATGTCGGTATAGGACTCGTTTTACTGTGGATATAGATACTTTTGTACCTGTTTCCTCCAGCATCTTCACAAGGTCCTTTGCTGTTGTTCTGGGATTGATTTGCACTTTTCGCACCAAACTACGTTAATCTCTAGGAGACAGAGCGCGTCTCCTTCCTGAGCCGTATGACGGCTGCGTGGTCCCATGGTGTTTATTCTTGCATACTATTGTTTGTACAGATGAACGTGGTACCTTCAGGCATTTGGAAATTGCTCCCAAGGATAAACCAGACTTGTGGAGGTCTACAATTTGTTTTCTGAGGTCTTGGCTGATTTCTTTTGATTTACCCATGATGTCAAGCAAAGAGGCACTGAGTTTGAAGGTAGACCTTGAAATACATCCACAGGTACACCTCCAATTGACTCAAATGATGTCAATTAGCCTATCAGAAGCTTCTAAAGCCATGACATCATTTTCTGGAATTTTCCAAGCTGTTTAAAGGCACAGTCAACTTAGTGTATGTAAACTTCTAACCCACTGGAATTGTGGTACAGTGAATTGTAAGTGAAATAATCTGTCTGTAAACAATTGTTAGAAAAATTACTTGTGTCATGCACAAAGTAGATGTCCTAACCGACTTGCCAAAACTATAGTTTGTTAACAAGAAATTTGTGGAGTGGTTGAAAACGAGTTTTAATGACTCCAACCTAAGTGTATGTAAACTTCCGACTTCAACTGTATATGTTCTGAGATGTCCCAGAGGACGGAGGTGGTGAAACAGTAGGTGGATTTCCATAACAAAGAACCTTCCATCTAGGAGACCAGGCCGGGGAAACATTAAAGCCAAACCACTGCTGTGGTGCTGAGCGTGGAGAGGGTGCAGTGAAAGGGTTTGGCCTCTGGAATCAATATGAGGAACCTCCAGAACAACTGTCTGTTTTTAGACTGATACTGTATATGCTGAGGTGTTGTTGTATGGAGCTGCCATATTGTACACATAAATACTTTGAACTGGGAACAGGTGGATACACCACCAGTTTATTAGGTACACCCATCTCGTACCTGGTCGGACTCCCCTTTGCCTCCAGAACAGCCTGAATTATTTGGGGCATGAAAAGGTTGCTCAATTGGTATCAAGGGACCTAACGTGTGCCAGGAAAACATTCCCCACACCATTACACCACCGGCACCAGCCTGTACCATTGACACCAGGCAGGATGAGTCCATGGACTCACTGCCATCAGCATGACACAACAGGAACCAGGATTCTTCGGACCAGGCAATGTTTTTCCACTCCTCAATTGTCCAGTGTTGGTTATTGCGTGCCCACTGGAGCTGCTTCTTCTTGTTTTTAGCTGATAGGAGTGGAACCCGGTGTCGTTGTCTGCTGCAATAGCCCATCCGTGACAAGGACCGACGAGTTGTGCATTCCGAGATGCCGTTCTGCACACAAGTTATTTACCTGTTTGTGGCCCGCCTGTTAGCTTGCATGATTCTTGCCATTCTCATTAGACCGCTCATCAACGATCTGTTTTCGCCCACAGGACTGCCGCTGACTGGACGTTTTTTTTTGTCGCACCATTCTAGGTAAACCCTAGACACTGTTGTGCGTCAAAAGCCTAGGAGGGCGCCCGTTTCTGACATACTGGAACCGTTGCGCCTGGCACCGACGATCATACCACGCTCAAAGTCGCTTAGGTCACTAGTTTTGCCCATTCTAACGTTCACTCAAACAGTAACTGAATGCCTCGATGCCTGTCTGCCTGCTTTATATAGCAAGACACGGCCATGTGACTGTCTTTAGGAGCGAACCATTTTTGTGAATGGGGTGGTGTACCTACTAAACTGGCCACTGAGTGTATAGGATAATCAGTGGTCACCCTTTTCCTAAACTTAACCTAATTATCCTAATCTGCTACATTAATTATCCTAACCTGCTGTGTAAGTTCTCCTAACCTGCTACAAAAAGTTTAATCTGACAAAAGCTGTATCCTTTCTAGTCAAAACCATAATCAGTTGTACAGCAGACAGTCAAGGTACTTTGGGTTTGAAGTGCATATGGTTGTTATGGTTTTCATGGTTACCTGTCACGTATTGCAAAGTCCTTCTGTTGCTCCAGTGCATGGACGAAGGTAACCAGGAAGTGCTTGTTGTTGAGAAGAGTGGAGAAGAGAGTGATTCCCTCCTCTACGTTAGGCTTGGCTGTGTTAGAGGGCTGGTGAGAGAGAGAGAGAGAGAGAGAGAGAGAGAGAGAGAGGGAGAGAGAGAGAGAGAGAGAGAGAGAGAGAGAGAGAGAGAGAGAGAGAGAGAGAGAGAGAGAGAGAGAGAGAGAGAGAGAGAGAGAGAGAGAGAGAGAGAGAGAGAGAGAGAGAGAGAGAGAGAGAGAGAGAGAGAGAGAGAGAGAGAGAGAGAGAGAGAGAGAGAGAGAGAGAGAGAGAGAGAGAGAGAGAGTTATGTGTATTGAACCAATCAGGGCCCGGCTTCCCAAAAGCATCTTAAGGCTAAGTCATCGTTAGAACCTTTGTAGGAGCATTGTTAAATATCCGAGCTGTTTCCCAAAACCATCGTTATTAACGTTGCACATGAAAACGCTCGTAATCTAACGGCTAAGTATGTCGATAGATGCTTTTTTGCCCTCCCGTGGCACTTTATACACAGAAGATTTCCGCTAAACATAGAATCACATTGTTTATCCACCTCTTTGGAACCACCAATAACTTCAGAACAAAGTTGACTACAAATACAAAGTTGCCAATGTACTTGCAATTGATTCAAACAGCAGCGTTGTCTTTCTTTCGATCCTATCAGTATCAACACACGCCTCAACGACGCAGTTAGCGAATGTTCTCTCTGCGTGGTGTTTTGGGAAACGTATGTTACATTTTCGGCCGTTGTAGGAAAGATGCATCGTCAAAACACGCTATAGGGAAACCGGTCCCTGTTCAATCACTCCTCCCTAACCCAGATACACCTCATACCAGAGTATGACCACTAAAACTCTTCATCCCTTTCCACCTCTGACCTTTTCACCTGCTCTTTTTAGCAGACGCTCTTATCCAGAGCGACTTACAGTTAGTGAGTGCATACATTTTCATACTGGCCCCCCTTGGGAATCAAACCCACAACCCTGGCATTGCAAACGCCATACTCTACCAACTGAGCTCCACGGGACTGAGCTACACGGTAACATCATCACAGTCCCCAGGTGCTTTCTAACACTGTCTTCTAAACACTCCTAGCCTAGTTAATGCGATTGTATCCTATATAACGGTGCACCTAAGCATGAAGTCTTCCCTCTGGACTGCAGCCATATGCTCCTGTTTCCACAGTGACAGAAGGAGAACAGGGGTGTCCATTAAGATAAATGGCCGCCTGTGAGATTTGGACGCTGTGACCTGGAAAACACTTCCCGGGAAGACGGTGAGGATCTGAAACACTTTATCACCCTTAGACAGGCTCCCCTGGCTGTCGACCCATAACCATGCATTGTTGCAATAGTAGAGCTCTCACACACACACACACGCACGCACGCACGCACGCACGCACACACACACACACACACACACACACACAAACACACAACCAACAAAAATGGCTGTCCGCATGGTTACGGTAGAATGTGTGCGGTGCCATCATCATGGAGACGGTGGGAAGTGTGTCAACAACCTGCCAGTGTCTGGGTGGGCTGGGATAGTGTTTGACAAGGTGAAAGCTCGCTGAATCATATGGACTGGCTGCTGGTGAATGGGCATTAGAATGCAATGCATACACACGTCTACACAGATAGACACACACACCCACAGTCATGAAGGAACGTATGCATGCACGCACATACACATAGTTGTGGTTTCCTTCTATAGTTACTCCTAATCAACAGCCTCACTGTGGAGACTTAATCATCTTCAGTGTGACCCAGTTGTGAAGCATAGAAGCGAGGAAGTAGAGGAATAGAATCAAGGCGCTGGAGGTAGAGGAGAGGAGAATGGATAGTGGAACACTTCAGGGGGTTAACTCTTTACCTGCCAGTCCTGCAGAAGTGGGTGTGTCTCAGGGAGTGCTCGTGGACCGAGGACGTCGTTCTCATAGACGGGCTGGACCAGACTCCTCTCATAGTCTGAACACATCTGAGGTAAACATACAGAGAGACAGAACCATTACATCACTAAACGTATTCAGAGACAAACAGAGAAAGGGCCGGACACGTCGACCATTGCTCTCATAGTCAGAGCCAACGGAGTCAAAGAATCAAATGTACAGATTGTCACAAAATTTTATCCATAGGGGTGAGAGAGAACTTCAGACACACTTGGCCCTGCATGCTGAACTGTATAGTAGGGCTTTGGGCATTAGTGTTGGTCTGACTCAACTTTTCACAAGAGACCCTGAAAACTCCCCAACTGACCATGAAAGGCTACAAAGAAGAGATATGACACCTATTCCATCACAAATATTAGACTTTGTTTTGGAGACATGCTGAAAATGGGCCAAGTGGACAGCCTTTAAGCCATTGGTCTCTCATCTGAACTGGAGCGGAGAAAAGAGCTCTTCGCTTTGGTTGAGTTCAGAGTGTGTATTTAAAGTGAGTGTATGTATGTGTGTGTTTCAGTGTGTGTCAATGGGAAAGAGGGTTGAGACTGTGGTTTGCCCTGGTCTTGTGGCAGTTGACTGAGCAGTATTGTGTTGCTGTATGTTTGGGTCTCTGTGGACCTGAGTGGAGACAGTAACCTATTGAGGTAACGACGCAAGTATTTATGCTGCATCAGTGTGTGTGTGAGTAGTGAGGTAACAACAGAAGTATTTATGTTCCATCATAGCAGCCTTTCAACAGTCTACTAGCTCTTATTTCCTTCACATCCAAAAAACACACTGTCCACCTCGACAAACTTATGCAATTCTATCTGTGAACCAGTGTGTGTGCGTGCAATAGACCGTGTGGGTGATTGCAGGAGTCTGTACTGATGTGTGCATGGTTGTGTTTGAGTAAGTACGGATGGTTGTACTAAAGAATGTGTGTGCATACGAAAGTGTGTGTGGGTGGGTACACAAGTGTGTGCCGATGTGTGTGTAGCTGTGTGTGAGGTACGTTTTTTTGTGTGTGTGCCCAGCATTGTTCCGTGTCCTTGAAACTTCCAACTAGCTCTCACAGTCTCACGTCAGAATTAGACCTTCATCCATGTTTCTCAAAAGTCAAATTTTAAGGTTTAGGCATTAACTTCTCCAACATTTTTAAGTTAGGCATTAACTCTGAATGGTTAAGGTAAAGGTTCAAGTTTGGGATAGGCCAAAAAATACATTTACTTAAAAAACAACTTTCTATCACTTGATTCAAACTTGCAACCTTTGGAATCAGAGGCAGATGCTTATGCTCATCCTCCATCGCTACCCACAACACCCTAGCAAAACCGTAATCTACTTGAAGTTAACAGTGCTCACTGTTGCCCCTAGTGGCTGGTTTCCACTTCATCTCCCGACGTCCTCAGACATGGATGGACGCCGAACACTGACTTGTATCATGGGTAACCTGGCTGGAAACGTCATGATTGTTGTTTGAAACTTCATGCCTGTGGTTTGAAACTTCATGCCTGTAGTTTGAACACCAAACACACTGTTATGTCTATCTGTATCTCTGTCTGTCTGTGGAAACACACAGAGGCACAGACAGAAAATCTACACCTGTCCTCCAGGATGGATAGCACTTCAGAGAGGAGAATATTTTTTACGTATAATGAATATATGTTCTTCTTAAGAGACTTAAACCACACCATGCTTGTCAAGTTTTGGGACAGTAATAACTTGGATATGTAAACTGTAAAAAATATTCTGATGGAAAATCTCTCTCTAATGGTTGTACTAAGGTGATACCCACCTTGGGGGAAGAAGATGTGTGTGTGTGTGTGTGTGTGTGTGTGATTAACTGACTCACCTTGGTGGAAGAAGGTGTGTGTGTATGTGTCTCTCTGTGTGTGTGTGTGTGTGTGTGATTAACTGACTCACCTTGGTGGAAGAAGGTGTGTGTGTATGTGTCTCTCTGTGTGTGTGTGTGTGTGTGTGTGTCTGTGAGTGATTAACTGACTCACCTTGGGGAAGAAGGTGCGTGTGACAAACTGTTTGTACTCCAGGAAGGGGATTCCCTGGCTGCGGTTCAGCTCCTTGGTCAGATCTGTCATGTCTGTCTGCAGCTCTGCAAAGCCTGGAGGGGCACCAGAGGGTTAGAGGACAACAGGACATACAGTTTAGAACACCTCTCAGTCTCATCCCAGAACACAGGTCCAAAACCAGGCATATATGGTTCCGAGAGCATCACTTTCTGCTCCATAGCCCAAGTGATAATTAACACTTCCGCGTTGTGCTGTTTATTTGCAATAGTTTTCAAAAACTATGAAGATGTCCAGTGAAAGCATATTTGCAATTTGTTGACACTACAACACAGTAAAGACTTAGATACACATTATCCCAAATGCTATCAATAAAATCGTCTGTTAAATCTGCTGCTCTGTTTTGCTTGTTTACAGCGGGTCATTTCATAGGGAACTGTCGGAACTGTCGGAGGCGCTCTCCTATTGTTCACCAACATTTCAAGAATAAAGTTCTATATGGGCGCTAACATGGCGGCCATTCTAAAACCTGGCCTAACTCTCTATATACAGTGTATGGCTCTGGCTCTACCTAGTTCTACAAAATGTTTGAAAATTGCAAATCACAAGCTTTCTTTCACATTTTAGAATATCCTAGAACCCAGGTGTAATTACATTACATTCTAGCGTGTTCTGGTGTCAGTTATGACTTTGCCAGCGTATGAAGTCCAGCACGGCATGCAGGGAAATATTTACCAAATACAATCAGTTCTGCCAGATCCAATCTAAGAGTCTCCTATCAGAACCATGTGTGCTAGCTGGGTTTACATGGGGTAAAACCAACAATCACAGTATCAGCATATCTAAACACACAGATATGGGCTCTGTTCATGGTGAGTCTGGAAGGTTATGTTATATGAGTGGATTATGTTCTATCATTTTGAGCTGTTATAAGACATGGAGGGGCTGTGTTGTCTCATTATGCGACATGTAGGGGCTGTGTTGTCTGGTCCAACTCAAGTTGTCATAAATAAAATGCACCCCCATCTCCAATGTAAAAAAAAACATTTTCACATGACCCTCAGTTTGCTTTGTTTATTGGTTGTGTGATGCATTGGCACAGAAACCTGTTGGTGGAAAATGTGTTGCATATATTTTATATTATTATAAATATTGCATCAGAATGTTGAAAATCTAATTTCCCCCTAGCTGATCATTGTCTGCGGCCGGCTCTGATTGTAGTGTAGGCCTAATGAAACAGGCAGAGAGAGTGAGCTCGTCCGTGGTGGTCGGCGAACCCTCAACCTTCTGGCCCCTAGCACAAAAATGCTCACCTTGGGGGAAGAATGAACTCAAAATAATGTTTACGACCACAAATAATAATAACTTTACCACTTCAGCGTGCTTTTGGGGCCAGAAGGTTGAGGGTTCGCCGACCACCACGGACGAGCTCACTCTCTCTGCCTGTTTCATTAGGCCTACACTACAATCAGAGCCGGCCGCAGACAATGATCAGCTAGGGGGAAATTAGATTTTCAACATTCTGATGCCATATTTATAATTATATAAAATATATGCAACACATTTTCCACCAACAGGTTTCTGTGCCAATGCATCACACAACCAATAAACAAAGCAAACTGAATTCAGGCGCTTCAATGTCACGGTTTTGCGTTTTTCAAACCACAATAAATTGACTATGTCAATATCGACAAACAGAAAACACACCCCTCCCTACGTTGTAGGCCTACCCAGTATCGAAAGCTTGGCTTGACAATCTCCAAATGTCATTAAGCTTTTTGGTGTCTAGTAACAGATGTCTCTTTCCATTCATCAAATGGCCGGTGCACAGTTTGGATTGATTGATTTTATTTGTCAGTAAAAAAAAAAACATACAGTGGGGGAAAAAAGTATTTAGTCAGCCACCAATTGTGCAAGTTCTCCCACTTAAAAAGATGAGAGAGGCCTGTAATTTTCATCATAGGTACACGTCAACTATGACAGACAAATTGAGATTTTTTTTTCTCCAGAAATTCACATTGTAGGATTTTTCATGAATTTATTTGCAAATTATGGTGGAAAATAAATATTTGGTCACCTACAAACAAGCAAGATTTCTGGCTCTCACAGACCTGTAACTTCTTCTTTAAGAGGCTCCTCTGTCCCCCACTCGTTACCTGTATTAATGGCACCTGTTTGAACTTGTTATCAGTATAAAAGACACCTGTCCACAACCTCAAACAGTCACACTCCAAACTCCACTATGGCCAAGACCAAAGAGCTGTCAAAGGACACCAGAAACAAAATTGTAGACCTGCACCAGGCTGGGAAGACTGAATCTGCAATAGGTAAGCAGCTTGGTTTGAAGAAATCAACTGTGGGAGCAATTATTAGGAAATGGAAGACATACAAGACCACTGATAATCTCCCTCGATCTGGGGCTCCACGCAAGATCTCACCCCGTGGGGTCAAAATGATCACAAGAACGGTGAGCAAAAATCCCAGAACCACACAGGGGGGCCTAGTGAATTACCTGCAGAGAGCTGGGACCAAAGTAACAAAGCCTACCATCAGTAACACACTACGCTGCCAGGGACTCAAATCCTGCAGTGCCAGACGTGTCCCCCTGCTTAAGCCAGTACATGTCCAGGCCCGTCTGAAGTTTGGACTTGCATCCAAAGAACACCATACCTACTGTGAAGCATGGGGGTGGAAACATCATGCTTTGGGGCTGTTTTTCTGCAAAGGGACCAGGACGACTGATCCGTGTAAAGGAAAGAATGAATGGGGACATGTATCGTGAGATTTTGAGTGAAAACCTCCTTCCATCAGCAAGGGCATTGAAGATGAAACGTGGCTGGGTCTTTCAGCATGACAATGATCCCAAACACACCGCCCGGGCAACGAAGGAGTGGCTTCGTAAGAAGCATTTCAAGGTCCTGGAGTGGCCTAGCCAGTCTCCAGATCTCAAACCCATAGAAAATCTTTGGAGGGAGTTGAAAGTCTGTGTTGCCCAGCGACAGCCCCAAAACATCACTGCTCTAGAGGAGATCTGCATGGAGGAATGGGCCAAAATACCAGCAACAGTGTGTGAAAACCTTGTGAAGACTTACAGAAAACGTTTGACCTGTGTCATTGCCAACAAAGGGTATATAACAAAGTATTGAGAAACTTTTGTTATTGACCAAATACTTATTTTCCACCATAATTTGCAAATAAATTCATTAAAAATCCTACAATGTGATTTTCTGGAGAAAAAAAATCTCATTTTGTCTGTCATAGTTGACGTGTACCTTTGATGAAAATTACTTTTTCCCCCACTGTATATACATACACTACAAAGATTTATAAAAGGGACTGGGATTGCACAATAAAGTCAGGGACTTATTTCCATTGTGGTCCCAATTCTTTACATAAATACATATACAATTACAGAGATTACAAAAAAGGTTGTACTGTTCACACATTAGCCAGTTTTTTTTTACATTCTTTAAAAAAGTGTTTATGGTTGGTATGGCTTTGAGTTGCTGTGGTAGTTTGTTCCACTCAACAGCACCGGGATATACAAATGTGTTCTTACCAGATGGACTCTGGTATATTTAAAACAGTGAATATTACAGTCTCTGGCTCTGATATTATGCTGGTGGAGATCTCTAACAAATGAAAAATTGTTGGATACTGTAGGTACCTGGGGGCTGAGTCCGTGATAATTCTGTGGACCAGTCCAATTTGAATTAATACTACTATTTTTCCACAGATAGCCAGGCTAGCTGCTTAAAATGTCTGACGTCCAGATGAGTATAACGGGGGAGATTAAGTACAATTCTTACAAGCTTGTTTTGTCTGGTCTGTAGTTTATTCTTTAGATGTCATCAAAATGACACTGGATTTTCCCATCAGAGTTGGATTTCCATCAAATTGACTTGGTGCGGATAAAAGTCTGTGCATAAAAACGTAGTACACATAAAAATGATTTTTCCGGTTAAATTCCCATGTACCGAATAAAAAATACAAGTTAAATGGGTTTCCATCCCATTTTCAACTCGAGGCCTACTGATGGTTTTGTCACAAAAAATGTTGCATAGGTATAGTGAATGTGCCCACTCTGGTATTGGCACAGGCGCTCTAGCCAACAGCTGGCAGATACAGTGTGGGTATAGCCTACATGATAAGATTATTATGGACAAAAGTGCAAGATTATTTTTATTTGTCAAATGGCAGCCAAGCATCGATCATCATGTCACCAGAATAAGACCCTCAATATTTTTTGAAAGGAACCTCAAGCTCATCAACATACACTTTCACCACCCTGTGAAGTTCATCATAAATTATTTAATCTAGCCTCATAAACGGCATGCTTTCCCATGATGTTTTGACATTTTTTATCCGACATGTACTTTACTCACATAAAAAGGCTGGAAGGAAACCTGGTTAATGTCCAGCCATTTTGAGGATGATGGAATTATATTTTGGCATTAATTCATGTCACATATCAGTTTGCAAACAATGTAAAATAAAATATATAGAGTTAATAAAGCCGCATACAAACATGGTCTCTTTCTTGAGTAAGGCAACTCCAAAATGCAGGCGTTTCAGCCTAGCTCAGTGCTTTCTGTGGTGGAGGGGCAGCCAGCGGAATATACAGAGCGTAGACATTGGTAATCTTCTCTAGTTGCACCATGATTGGCTCAGTGTTCTGTCACTCATGGGGATACTACGTCATCATAGAATCTACAGGGAGAGCTAGGCAGTTCAAGCCCCCTTGGGTGCTGCCATAGATTTACATTAGAAGTACCCATCCAAGAAGGCTCAAGGTCATTGGCCACAGATAAAATGATGTCAAATCACTTTATATCTACAGTAGCTTTGATTAGACTGATCACGTTACTTTCAAAATCTTAGCTAGCAAGCTAGACAAGCAGTCATCATAATGAATCACGTCAACAATCTACTGGCAAAACTTTTTCAATCCTTGTCATATGAAGATTAATTATAGATAAAAGGTATCGGTGCTCATCGGCCATTGGACATAAACATTACACAACAAGTCGGAAATTGCAAATTCAACAATGAGTGGTTAGGAAGGAATCAGTGGCTAACTGCAAGCGTTGCAAAGCAATCACTATTTTGCTTCCCCTGCCTGCTATTCAGTGGAGAGGGTGTGTGGTCCAAGTCTGGGTTTAAGGATTTAAAACATCTGTCTGAAATGGTCTCTTTTCCAAGCTTAAAAGGATAAACATTCACACGCAACACCATGGGCCAGAAAAGGTTGAATACATTGGCCATGCTGTCAATCCAGCATGACTTCTGCCGCATTCAAAACAACTGGAAACTCTGAACTGGGAAATATCAGACTTCAGTGAGTTCAAGACAACTGGGAACTCTGAAAAAAACTATCTCCGACTGGGAAAATACGTTTTGAACGGTCATCCAACTCGGAATTCCAGGAACTCTGGCCACTTTCTAGAGTTCCGACCTGAAGATCACTGACGTCATGATTCGAACTTGTTTTTTTTCTTCCAGAGTTCCCAGTTGTCTTGAAAGCACCTTTGATTACAAAATTTGCCCACAAGAAGGACCGCGGTGCCACCTTCCTGTTCAAGTGAGCACAGCACAATAACGGTAAGTCCAAAAATTTCTTGTATGCTGTTGCATAAATTAGCTCATGTGCTTTTCTTCACAAGGAGGGGATACTACTATATAACGTTGTTCGGTCTGTAACCATGTTTCCCATTCAAATATTTGTTTTAAACAAAAAGTTCAGTAACAGACCCATGTAATTCCAGTTGATATTGCTAGAGTTGTTTGGTTTGACCTTTGCGCTGTCTGTGTGTCTGTATATTGTATATAAAAGTGGATACTCGTGATTGTATTTTCCTTCCTTTTTAGACCACATAGGCCTAATAAAATACTTCAAATGGTAGGCTAACTGAGTCTCTCTCTATCTATCTGGATCGATCTGAATTTTTGTTGGAGTCCATTTTGAAAGTGCTGAATGAATAGGCCAACCTTGTTGCAGCTCGATTGCTTGCACTTGCTTATACTTAGAGCTACTTAGAGTGTTAATGATATAAGAACAAACATCATGAATTTACTGAACATAAATGTAATAATGTTTGTGTTTGGTTCAAAAGTCAAAATTAATGTTGGCGTTCGTTATTATTGAAGGGCAATGAGGTTCTTATCAACTTACACAAATCCACAAGGAGTCAGTAGAAACCGCATTTGCAACCCGTTTCAGGAAACTAGGCGTACAATACCAGTCAAAAGTTTGGACACACCTTCTCATTCCAGGGTTTTTCTTAATTTTTACTATTTTCTACATTGTAGAATAATAGTGAAGACATCAAAACTATGAAATAACACAATTGGAATCATGTAGTAACCAAGAAAGTGTTAAACAAATCAAATTATATTTTATATTTGAGATTCTTCAAATAGCCACCCTTTGCTTTTGATGACAGCTTTGCACACTCTTGGCAAAGCTGCACTACCCTGTGCCCAATAAAAAACAACACAACCCACCCCAAAGCAAAAAATAAAGTTAGACAACCCTCCTCTAGTTTGGACCACCCACCCCAGCAAATTTCGAACTGTCCCTAATCACTCCCACACATACCAAACTCTTCTCATTCAACTAGATGGATGGTCCCTGCAATATGTAAATCTCTCCACTGCCGCCTCAGTACATTAGATTTATTTTTTTGTAATTTAGCAGACAATCTTATACAGAGCGACTTACAGTAGTGAGTGCATACATTTTTCAAACTTTTTTGTACTGGGCCCCCATGGGAATCGAACCCCACAACCTTAGCATTGCAATTTCCCTCCTTCTCCTCCCTTCTCCCCTTCTCTCCTCCCTCCTGTTCTGCCCTTCCCAAATCCGTCCCTCACCCCTGACACTCTCACCCTGGTCTCACCCACACAGCTGTCTGTGTCCTCTAACAAACCTTCTCTCCTCCCTTTCTCCTCCTCCTCCCACACATCTCTCCACAGACACGTGTCCCTGACTCTTGGCCATCTTCCTCTCTCCATTTCTCTTACTCTATTCATCCCTACTTATCTATCTGTCCTATAAATGCTCAGACATTCTGTGGCCTTCAGGCTGGCCCCCCTTCCTCGCACCTCTCCTCTCCCCACTCCTCTCCCCCCTCCTCTCCGCTCTCCTCTCCGCTCTCCTCTCCTCTCCCCCCTCCTCTCCCCCCTCCTCTCCGCTCTCCTCTCCTCTCCTTCCTCCTCTCCCCACTCCTCTCCCCCCTCCTCTCCCCTCTCCTCTCCCCCCTCCTCTCCCCCCTCCTCTCCTCTCACATTCCCACCGCTTTGCCCCTACAGGGTAGACATTACAGAAGCCGTGTGTCACCACCATGTTTGTGTGTGTGTGTGTGTGTGTGTGTGTGTATATGTGTGTGTGTGTGTGTATGTGTGTATATGTGTGTGTGTGAGTGAGTGAGTGATCACTACTCGGTCTGTGTGTTTTGTGAGTCACGCTTACTAAGCACAAACCTCTCAACTGCTGCCATCACATGTACACACACACACACACAAAAGCCCTATCCCTAAGTGAAGATCCATGTTTTCTGTCTTCCCTCATGTAGCCTTGGCCAGGTAGGGCTGTTACAGTGACCGTATTACCGCCACACTGGCAGTCACGAGTCATGACCGCAGTCAAATTCCACATGACCATTTAGTCACGGTAATTAGGCTTCTCCAAGCTCTGATGGTGCTGATGGCTCAGTTGGTAGCTCAGCTGGTAGAGCATGGCGTTTGCAACGCCAGGGTTGTGGGTTTGATTCCCACGGGGGGCCAGTATGAAAATGTATGCACTAACTGTAAGTCGCTCTGGATAAGAGCGTCTGCTAAATTACTAAAATGTAAATGGTCATTAGTAGCCTACCAAACTTGCTAACTGCCTGGTACTCAGCACTCTATTGTCCCTCTAATCATTTAACATTTTAGTCATTTAGCAGACGCTCTTATCCAGAGTGACTTACAGTTAGTGAGTGCATACATTTTTCATACTGGCCCCCCGTGGGAAACGAACCCACAACCCTGGCATTGCAAGCGCCATGCTCTATCAATTGAGCTACAGGGGACATCAATGCAAATGTGATCGAAAATCAAATCAAACACTTCATGAGAGCCCATGAGCTCATGTTGTGCAACATTTCTATAGGCTATGCAATTGTGTGAGAAAACATAATTGTGATGGCCTCTATTAAAAAGAGGAGGATCCAGTCAGCTTTCTATAGGTTAGGCCTACTATATTTATTTCTCAACTTTCCTAATATTAAGCACATTGCTTTGCTTTACAGCAGGAGTATAGCCTACCTGGCTGGCATGAAAATGATCCACGGGAAAAGCGTCCTCCATTTGCTATTTAAGTGCATAGATGACATGAATTTTTCCCCCTGCCGCTGTTCCTAGACAGGTGGCTGATAATGGTCCATTCTAAATCAAAACTAATTTCACACATATATTATTTAGTATATGTAAAGACCTGATTAAATTAAGAATAGTCTGATGGGTGACAATATTAGCCTCTCCCTTGTGAATGATGTATTTTCACTTGTGAATGATGCCCAGCATAAGGCAAGAAACAGTGCATGCCCTTTTTTTGCGACTTTTTTAAATCATAGTCACCCACCTCATGTAGCCTAGCCCATAGGCCTAAATGTTGATAAGGTTTGTATCACAACTAAAGTGGGCAAATATCTTCTTAAAATTAAGCACATTAATCCGCTTTACACCAGTGTAGAGACTAACTGGCATACAGCGCATTCAAAAAGTATTCAGACCCCTTGACTTTTTCCACATTTTGTTACGTTACAGCCTTATTCTAAAATTGATTAATTTGTTTTTTCCCTCATCAATCTACACACAATACCCCAAGCAAAAATAGGTTTTTATAATTTTTTGTAAATGTATTACAAATAAAAAAATTAAATATGACATTTACATAAGTATTCAGACCCTTTACTCTGCACTTTGTTGAAGCATCTTTGGCAGCGATTACAGCCTCGAGTCTTCTTGGGTATGATGCTACAAGCTTGGCACACCTGTATTTGGGGAGTTTCTCCCATTCTGCTCTGCAAATCCTCTCAAACTCTGTCAGGTTGGATGGGGAGCGTCGCTGCACAGCTATTTTAAGCTCTCTCCAGAGATGTTCGATCGGGTTCAAGTCCGGGCTCTGGCTGGGCCACTCAAGGACATTCAGAGACTTGTCCTGAAGCCACTTCTGCGTTGTCTTGGCTGTGTGCTTAGGGTCGTTGTCCTGTTGGAAGGTGAACCTTCGCCCCAGTCTGAAGTCCTGAGCAGGTTTTCATCAAGGATCTCTCTGTACTTTGCTCCATTCATCTTTCCCTCGATCCTGACTAGTCTCCCAGTCCCTGCTGCTGAAAAACATCCTCACAGCATGATGCTGCCACCACCATTATTCACCATAGGGATGGTGCCAGGTTTCCTCCAGACGTGACTTCAGGTTGGAGCTTCAGGCCAAAGAGTTCAATCTTGGTTTCATCAGACCAGATAGTCATGTTTTTCATGGTCTGAGAGTCCTTTAGGTGTCTTTTGGCAAACTCCAAGCGGGCTGTCATGTGCCTTTAACTGAGGAGTGGCTTCCGTCTGGCCACTCTACCATAAAGGCCTGATTGGTGGAGTGCTGCAGAGATGGTTGTCCTTCTGGAAGGTTCTCCCATCTCCACAGAGGAACACTGGAGCTCTGTCAGAGTGACCATCGGGTTCTTGATCACCTCCCTGACCAAGGCCGTTCTCCCCCGATTGCTCAGTTCGGCCCGGCGGCCAGCTCTAGGAAGAGTCTTGGTGGTTCCAAACTTCTTCCATTTAAGAATGATGGAGGCCATTGTGTTCTTAGGGACCTTCAATGCTGCAGAAATGTTTTGGTACCCTTCCCCAGATCTGTGCCTCGACACAATCCTGTCTCAGAGCTCTACGGGCAATTCCTTCGACCTCATGGCTTGATTTTTGCTCTGACATGCACTGTCAACTGTGGGACCTTATATTGACAGGTGTGTGTCTTTCTAAATCATGTCCAATCAATTGAATTTACCACAGGTGGACTCCAATCAAGCTGTAGAAACATCTCAAGGATGATCAATGGAAAAAGGATGTACCTGAGCTCAATTTCGAGTCTCATAGCAAAGGGTCTGAATAGTTATGTAAATAAGGTATTTCTGTTTTTTATATTTTATACATTTGCAAAACAATGTTAAAACCAGTTTTTGCTTCGTCATTATGGGCTATTGTGTGTAGATTGATGAGGAAATGTGTTTATTTAATCAATTTTAGAATAAGGCTGTAATGTAACAAAATGTCCTCTGTAGCTCAGCTGGTAGAGCACGGCGCTTGTAACGCCAAGGTAGTGGGTTCGATCCCCGGGACCACCCATACACAAAAAAATGTATGCACGCATGACTGTAAGTCGCTTTGGATAAAAGCGTCTGCTAAATGGCATATTATTATATTATTATGTGGAAAAGGTCAAGGGGCCTGAATACTTTCCGAATGCACATAGGCGGCGCATGAGTTTCAAGTTTGGGAATATAATTTTCACCATTAAAATGCACATTTATAATAAAGTATTACATGTGTAATCGCATTTGCGGTCACTTTTGAGAATGGTGTTTTCCCGCTAATTAATTGCATTTTGGAACATTCGCGCTTATAGCCTACTACCGTGTGCGCATTGCTGCGCTTATAATGTGAAGAAATAGCCTAATAGTTTATCATCATTTTAAGCTAAACGTTCTGATCTGTTGCATCAGGCTCATTGCTTTTAAAAGGTTTTTGATGCGAGTGGTTGTATTAATTTGGGATCTATCGCATCCCACAACAGTCCCAGAGTATGTTTGGAATATTTATTTATTGCACAGAATAGGTAAACTTTTATACTATGGGGGATAGTAGATTGACATAGGCTAGTGCTTTGTTGTTCGTTAGGCTTACTCATCTTGTTGGCTGACGAAAGAAAATGTGGACAGTTCTTCTAACATCTTCAATATGTGCCTCGGAATTCGATAAGAAGTACGCGTGCAGTTGCGTCCCCGATGTGTCTGTCTTCACTTGTAGCCTACTTCAGAGCTGAGATGCCTGTGAGAAGAACCTGATCACGTGACGGGCATTAGCTAATAAGAATTGAGGTATCTGAGAGAGCCATGTGAGTGAGAGGTGCTTCGGAGCACGGCAACTGGCAGTCAGGAGAAGGGAATTATAATTATTATATTCAGCCCAAGGACACAACGGCTGGCTGCAAAATACATGAATTTTTTGAGGGGGCATTACGGAGAATATTATCAAGTGCTTGTCAAACTGCGAATGAGAGACTAATGAAGTGTGTGCAGCCTGCGCAAGAAACAAAGCAGAGCACATGCCTTTCATGTGACTTTTTTCAAATCATTATTAGGGTGGCATCATGCAGCCTTAGAAGGTTTTAAAAATTAAAACATATAGCCCAAAGTTTGTATCATAACTAAACTTGTATAAATATCTCTAAATTATGCATTATGCATATAGGAGGACCTGTTTCTTTGTTAACCACTCAACATAAGGACAAGTCAGAGTATGCTATTCTGTTCTTCTGAAATAGACTACATTTTCTTCATATAATGTTTCTTTAGACCTTTCTAAAATAAATAATGGATTTATTGTGATGGTCTAGGCTATATTAAATGGATTTTTCAGACTTTTAAAAATGTTCCAAAGGTCTGCACCAGGAGCTTGTAGGCTATGCGTGGAAGCCAAGAGATGCTAAATGTGTTTATGTTCATTAACGGTCAATTACCGTGAGACCGGCAGTTATTTGCTTGACAATCTCCGGCTGACAAAATTTCATGACAGCCACAGCCCTAGGCCCAGGAACATCAGAGAACATGAGAGAGACTTCAATGGAGCTCTAATAACATGCCTGAGTGTAGGGAGACCTGCTGGTAGCATTACGGATCACACACTCCTGCCTTTTTAACTCAGTACAAGTGCATGTGAGTGTGTATGTATGAGTGTGTGTCTGTGCATGTGTGTGTGAGTGAGTGAGTGAGTGTGGTACTGCACCTTTGCGGATCTCATCTCTGATCTGGGACTCCATCTCCTCCATCTGCAGCAGAGTCTTCTGCCAGTAGCGCTCCGCCCTCCGGCTCTTAGTACAGTACACCACCAGAGCTGAGAGAGAGAGAATGAGAGAGAGAGAGAGAGAGAGAGAGAGAGAGAGAGAGAGAGAGAGAGAGAGAGAGAGAGAGAGAGAGAGAGAGAGAGAGAGAGAGAGAGAGAGAGAGAGAGAGAGAGAGAGAGAGAGAGAGAGAGAGAGAGAGAGAGAGAGAGAGAGAGAGAGAGAGAAGGGGAACGAGGGAAAGTATGAGGGAGAGAAACAGAGAGAAGACATCAGAGTCATTAAATAGATGTCTTTGAAACCATATCATGTTATCACAGGTTGACATGATGTAATGAATCAGGACATACTCCATTTGTAAAAGCTCCATACAGCTTCTGGAAAGAAATGAAAACACACACTTGTCAGAGACACACACACACACATAAAAAAACAGACTAACACAGACATACAACCGCATGAGAACACGCACACACACACACACACACACACACACACACACACACACACACACACACACACACACACACACACACACACACACACACACACACACACTGGGAGCAGTGGGAACAGTGGTGTCTTTGTGCTGTGTAGACAGGGGGAGACCCTGACCCCGGAGATCCTTTTATCTCCCTGACATCTGGAGCATCCGTCGCCAAGGCAGCCAAACATCCATCACCCCCGGCAAAGACACAAGTCCAGACACTTACCCACAGTGCACAGCAGCAGCAGCACACAGCACACCACGATGGACACCACGATGGCCAGCTCACTACCTCCCAGCTGCACCTTGGCTATGATCCTCTGGAAGTTACCCACCTGCACCTAGAGGGGAGGGGTAAAATATAGGGTGAGAGGAGGGAAGAAGGGGGGATGAGGAGAGAGGAAATAGGGGAATGGGAAGAGAAAAGTGTTTAGCAGGCCTGTTTGAACATACCAATGCAAACATATACTCTGAGGTCTTTGAAAGAGAGAACATAAATGCACACAGTCTCACATTGACACACAATCAGAAAAATACACATTTAGACTAATACACACACACACACACACACACACACACACACACACACACACACACACACACTGGAATGTGTGTGATGGTATGAGTCAACCAGTTCAGGGTGATCCAGATGTTACTGGAGGGATGACTTTCACTTCTGCTTTCTGGTTGGCCAATATGGACTCTTAGCCTCTGTCCAATATTCATACCCTGTTATCTAAAACACTTCTGCAACTCAGTTCCTTCCACTTACTAACCCAATTTTCTATCTCAACCTTGTTGCCGAATTCAGTATGTCTGCCTCTAGGTCCTACAACCCCATAACCTTCTATTACTAGAATGAGGAGGGGAACTAGTGGTCTGTCTCTCCGCATGGTCTCTCTCTGGTCTGACTGTTTATTTATCCAAACCATAAAAACAAAGCAAAAAAAGAGTTGAACTGGTGTGGTGGAAAGAAATGCCATTTTGTTCCGTGTTCCTGTTTCGGTTGGGGTGCAGAAAACCCCTACAACACCTCACACACAGCTTCTCATACAGAGGCTCAGCTTCACTTCTGAGCCATGGGAAATAGAGCTAAAAATAGGTACTGGTATGCCGCTGAACAGTCACTGAAGAAATCAAAAGGTTGTTTTAATGCCCCAAAGCTAAGCATTTGCATACCCTTTAAACTGGGGGGACCTAGCAAACAAAGAACACAAATATGCACATTTATCGGTACACACACAAATATATAAATACACACACACACATTCTCAGGAGAGATGAGGGCAGCCCACCCGTTAGTGTTATGACATCTTGTTTGACCCCTGCCCTCTGTGTTTGTCTGCTAATTGCATGTGTTTATTTATGGACATCCTGAGTGTTCTCTCTCTCTCTCTCTCTCTCTCTCCCCCCTCTCTCTCTCTCTCTCTCTCTCTCTCTCTCTCTCTCTCTCTCTCTCTCTCTCTCTCTCTCTCTCTCTCTCTCTCTCTCTCTCTCTGACCATCTGTGAGGGACATAGACTGACAGACAGACAGACAGATAGATAGACTGATAGACAGTCAGACATGGCCATTCTAACTCAGATCAAAGGTCAAATGTTGATGCCTGTTTTTCCCTAATAAACCCTCTCAAATAAGACTGAAATGGGAAACAGAGTGAAGCAGAGTTTGGTTGTGGCTTTATTGAGCCCTTCTATTATAAAGAGACTTCTGACACAAAACCAAAACATGTGGACAAGGCCACTGTCCCAGGGTCCCTTCTGAAAAAGTAGAATTTAAATGAAAGCCCAGGGTGTGGTGTGTGTGTGTCCATGTGCATCCATGCGTGCGAGTGTGTGTGTGTGTATGTGCATGCTTGCGTGCACGTTACCCCCTGCACTGTGCCTGTTACCCCCTGCACTGTGCCTGTTACCCCCTGCACTGTGACTGTTACCCCCTGCACTGTGACTGTTACCCCCTGCACTGTGCCTGTGAGGGTGTGTGATTCAGATGGATAGATAGACAAGAGATGAACAGATTACAGATGAACAGATGACAGATGAACAGATATAAACTCTTAGAATTCAGTTTTAGATTTACTGTTACACCCTGACCCCTCTCAGCTGAATCATTGTGACATAAAGTCGGTATGTAAAACCAAACTGGACACTGATTCAAAATCTTGATAATAAAGCGGTCCAAAGTAGTAGCCTCAGAATATAATGTAGTTGTTCTCACTGTAACAGGCAGTTCTCCCTCACTGGAGCCCAGCGAGCCGTTGATGGTGCAGTGGAACAGCTGGTCGTTATGGAAACTGATGTCACAGGGATAGGAGCCAATCATCACTGAGTATTCCTCTGGCGCCAGCTCCAAATCGCTCGGTCCTTTCTGTGCCAGACCCAAACAAAAACAGCCGCCTGTCAGTCAGAGCACTGGGGACACTATGGTCTGGCTCGGATAGGCACAGCTGACACGCATGGGCACGCACACACACACACACACACACACACACACACAATACACACACACACACACAATACACACACAATACATACACAATACACACACAATACACACACACACACAGTACACACACACACACACACACAATACACACACACACAATACACACACACACAATAAACACACACACACACAATACACACACACACAATACACACACACACTCACACGCACGTGCAGGCCTGTCATTCAGCACTGAGTAGTCCTGTGCCAAACTGTTTCACAACATTTCTCCTCACACACTGGGCGAGAGTTCATCTTAAAGAATCAAACAGTAGACATGGAGAGAACTGACTGAGAGGAGAAGAGAGGAGAGAGGGGAGAGAAGAGGAGAGGAGAGGAGAGGAGAGGAGAGGAGAGGAGAGGAGAGGAGAGGAGAGGAGAGGAGAGGAGAGGAGAGGAGAGGAGAGGAGAGGAGAGGAGAGAGGGGAGAAGAAGAGGAGAGGAGAGGAGGGGAGAAGAGAGGAAAGGAGAGGAGAGGTTGTGTGTTTATCCCAAGTGTGTTTCCTCTCTGTGATTACACCCTCAGGACCCTGTACTGTCCTGTCCCCTCTGCAGGATGCCACCCCCTGGGTCTCTGTCAACAAACACTTCCTTACACACACACACACACACACACACACACATACATACATACATACATACATACATACCACACACATGCACACCTGCATAATGGGAACACAAACGTACACAGGCAGGCACACAAACATACCTTCAAACATGTACACACTCACAGACATACACGGAACAATGAATACCCAAGGCCAAAACAGGATGAAAGCAAACAAAACCCACCCGCATTCCAACAGAGGTCCTTCACATAGGATCTAACCAAACAACAATCTCCATCAAACAAACCCGTTCCACTCCACCCAACATTTTCTCAACCTGGTCCATCCCACTCACATACACACACGGTGACATGTGCCAGTGTTCCTCAAACTAGGTCCACCCAAAGTGGAATCCACCTTCCCAAAGAAAACAGGAAGCAACACTGAATACCCCCCTCCCCTCCTTCACCCAAGTAGACAAGGCTGAGGCTGCCATTCCTGGCACGCGCATGCACGCACACACGCACACGCGCGCGCACACACACACACAAACACACACACACACACAGAGGAGAGAACAAGAGCGAGAGGGGCAGAGAGAGAGACAGAGAGAGGAACTCAGACCGACCAATGTTCAAAGTCCTATTTCTGCAAGTCTCTGCAACTTTGGCTGTCTGTCTCTCTCCCTTCCTGCACCAAGGCCTGTATAGAGCAGCAGCACCAGTAGAGTTACAGCTTTTATGACTGTTAGCATTACAACCCTCAACCCTCCCTCATATATGAGGCAGTAGATATGGGGCAGTAGCATAAGTCAGCAAGAAAACAGACAAGATCCCACACAAACATGGCTAACTGGGTTCTTTGCTTAGAGGTGGTGTTCTTGTCCTGTACTTCCATCTCTGAGGAACAGCCAAGTCTTACATAAACACAAGCCAGGATTCAGAGCTACACATTCTTTGATCTGTTTAAAGAGAGTAAGAATACAAAGCCATTGAGACATGTCTTCCTACTATTCTCAGAGTGCATCCAGATTGACAGGACTGGACAGTTCCTGGAGCAAGTCCACTAATCTCCCTGGTCAACGGGCCTTTTACTTCTCACCTGCTCCACCCTCTCCCATTGGTGTGCTGGGCTGTCACTCACATTGATGATGAGTGTGAGTGGTTCTCCAGGGTGGTGTTTGATCAGCTTCTCCTTGTTGGCGGTGAAGAATTGAGGATCCTCCACGTACTCCAACAGGAAGTGACCTCCGTGAGGCTCCTCCTCTTCCTCCTGGTCTGGGCTGTCAAAGGCGGGGCTATCTCCCGTGTAGAGAACTCCATTCAGCAAGAACTCTACCGTGGCCTGCTGGGATTGGCTGGAGGTGGGGGAGGGGCATGTGATCATGGAGGGAGACCGCACCTTACAGGCCTGAGGAAAGACAATGAGTAGGAGAAGAAAAGCTTCATGGTCTAGAAGTGTACATACTGTGCAGGAGTCCATTCTATTAGTTCACTTCAGTTTTTCAGCTTCTTCTAAGATGTTAGCTACTTCAGGAGTTAGTCTATTCAACCAGAGAGGTTCCCTGTTGTGACTCACAGCCTGTCCGATGCCCTGCACCTCCATAGTGACACTCTGCACCAGGTCAAAACCCTGCCCCGTCACTGTGATGGTCCGACCGCCACTGAAACACACAACAACTTATGGTCAGAGCACACACAACTACACACACACAAATGGTCAGAAATAGGGAACACAGACACAAAGACAACCACTCTGGTTAGAGACAGAGCGCACACACAACCACAGTCAGTGTCAGCATACATGCCAATCAGACACACTGTGCTCTCCCTCATGGGTCTGTCTCACACATGAGGTGTCATTTAAAACACACACAGACACACACACACACACACACACACACACACACACACAGGCCTGGAGAAGCCACAGAGCATCAGGAATACATTAACTCAGTATTTCATCTCTGTGGCTGGGTGGGATACCAGAGAGACCCTCCAAGAGAGGTTCTGTGGTGTAATGGAACTACGAGTTGTATAATTAATGCAATAATATTTTCTACATGATTTTATACTCTTATTTGTCAATAGAACACTGTGGTTTATCTATGAAACACTGGATAAATGGAAACTATGGAATGTTAGATTTATCAATAGAACAGTGCAGAACACTGACTGTTCTTTCTCTGTGTGTGTGTGTACCTGAGGTAGCTCTTCCTGGGTTTGATGTAGCTGATGGTGGGGTTCTTCTCATAGATGTACTGGGTGAGGAGCTCAGAGCTCTGACAGGGAATGTCTTCAAACTCCACACACACTGACACCGCCTCAGTGTGTGTGTGCAGGGCCGCAGGCATGGTGCACCCGATGGTGTCTTTGGTTAGCCTGGAACACGCACACACACACACACACACACACACACACACACACACACACACACACACACACACACACACACACACACACACACACACACACACACACACACACACACACACACACACACACACACACACACACACACACACAGAGTCACAAGGACACAATAATACCACACAATCAGCATAATAAAACCACACACCAAGACAGTTTGCATAACAAATACATCCAAGAACAGCAGCTGAAGAAATAACAATACCGTACGATATAACCAAACAACTCAAGTGGACTGTCTCCTTTAGAATAACACTCAGCATCACAAAGCCTACAGATTCAGCACAGCAACATACAAGTCCAAAGGTGATGACAATGTAATAATTCACACAGTAAGACTCACGTGAGGATGGTGCAGTCCTGGGTGCCGTTGACCTTGACTCTGACCTGAGATCCAGTGTCCAGGTGCTCCCCCCTGATGGTCACCCTGGTTCCCCCGGAACGAGAGCCTTTCCTTGGCTCCATGGACAGCAGCTTGGGGACCTGGGGTGGAGGTGGGACATATGTGTTGTTATACTACTGTACACACCTCCGATGCAGCAGTCTGCTGGCTTTGAGTCATTAGCTAGGTTTCCATCCAATTGGCAACAGATTTACATGTGAATATTCAAAAATATGCATAAAGGAAATATGCACATTTTCCCACCAGTGGTGTGTTCCCACCAAATTGTCAGTGCGTGATGACATAGTGCACACAAAATGTACTTTTTTCATGTACCGAATACAAATCTAAAGTTCAATGTATATCCATTGCATTTTCAACTCTACCATTTTGTCACAAAAACTGTTGCGTTAAATAGCAAATGTTCCTACTCTGGTCTTGGCACATGTGCTCTAGCCAACAGCTAGTTTGGGTAGGCTGTGCAGTAGGCTAGTTTACAGTCAAACGGCAGTCAAGCATCGATCATCATGTCACTAGAATAAGACCGTTGATATTTATTGGAAACGAGCATCAAGCTCATCACCGTACACTTTCATCACCCAGTGAAGTTTATCATAACTTATTTCATCTGTAGACTAATAAACTGCATGGTTTCCCAAGTCGTAGTGGGGGGACCACACACCATATTATCGTGTGACTCTGTGACAGGTTAAAGGACATATTCATAGCCTGTTATACACTAAAAAGTATTAGTAAGTTCATGGTATGTAAGGATCTTAAAATATCTAAGGTTAAAAAGATCAAATCAAATCAAATCACATTTTATTGGTCACATGCGCCGAATACAACAGGTGCAGACATTACAGTGAAATGCTTACTTACAGCCCTTAACCAACAGTGCATTTATTTTAAACAAAAAAAGTAAGAATAAAACAACAACAAAAAAGTGTTGAGAAAAAAAAGAGCAGAAGTAAAATAAAGTGACAGTAGGGAGGCTATATATACAGTAAAATAAAGTGACAGTAGGGAGGCTATATATACAGGGGGGTACCGTTGCATAGTCAATGTGCGGGGGCACCGGCTAGTTGAGGTAGTTGAGGTAATATGTACATGTGGGTAGAGTTAAAGTGACTATGCATAAATACTTAACAGAGTAGCAGCAGCGTAAAAAGGATGGGGTGGGGGGGCAGTGCAAATATTCCGGGTAGCCATGATTAGCTGTTCAGGAGTCTTATGGCTTGGGGGTAGAAGCTGTTGAGAAGTCTTTTGGACCTAGACTTGGCACTCCGGTACCGCTTGCCGTGCGGTAGCAGAGAGAACAGTCTATGACTAGGGTGGCTGGAGTCTTTGACAATTTTGAGGGCCTTCCTCTGACACCGCCTGGTATAGAGGTCCTGGATGGCAGGGAGCTTTGCCCCAGTGATGTACTGGGCCGTACGCACTACCCTCTGTAGTGCCTTGCGGTCAGAGGCCAAGCAGTTGCCATACCAGGCGGTGATGCAACCAGTCAGGATGCTCTCGATGGTGCAGCTGTAGAATTTTCATGCATCCAGTACTAGTTCATAGAGATTGATAAAATTCATAAATGTGTTAAAATCCGTCAAGTGTAAAAGGGTAAATATTGTAAGAGGAATGTGTAAACGTTATATTGACTACTTTACTTTGTGGTGCCTAATTTAAGGGTAAAAGTGTTAATCTGTGATCTACTAAATGCTCTTAATCTATGAGCCTGAGATCGATTGCTCTGGTCTCCACCCAACTTTCTGGGGAAATCGCGGTCTTTTTCCTCATTATACTAAAGTTTTCAGTGAGGAAACAACTGCATCACTCTCGTGATTATTTCTCCCCTTTTTCAGGTACGTTATTGATATAAAACGAGTTAATTTGAATGTAATAACTTGCTAACATGTCAAGAGAGTTTAAGGTATGTGTTAGTAACATCTTGAGTAAGTTAGAGTTAAGTTGAAGAGAGTTATTAGGTGCGTGTGTGAGTGAAATCTGCTTGGTTGCAGCGAAGATTAGCTTCGTACTGAGAGTAGCTGCCATTTTATGCTAATTGTGAATGAACATGTGCGCTGTTAATAATATATTTGGGGTTATTTGTATAATGTGTTTCGAATACTTTGTTGACATGGTTGATAAATGTAGTTATGGGTTACTGAGCTAAAGCTACTTTGTGTTTGACAGTTATATTGAAACATTTGTATATGTTTTAGTGAATTACAGTTTATGCTGTTGTGACTTGAATAAGCTTTGTACCCTACAAAACTCTGGTTCCTGTAGATCTGTTGTTCTGTAAAATGTGGTATTTTTGTAAAAGCATTATACTAAAGTTTTCAGTGAGGAAACAACTGCATCACTCTCGTGATTATTTCTCCCCTTTTTCAGGGGCGTAACAACTCCAAGTTTACTTCGAAATGATGGTTATTATATCAATATTTGCGCATTTCTCGCATAATTAACTTTACCGACACAAAAAGATCCCTCCAAACAAACGATCTGTCGGCATTTATAAAATTGTACCTGAAACGTCCTGTTTCCATCATAGTTGTCGTATGACTTTACTCGCATAACAACTGTGGATGGAAACGTGGTTAATGTGGCACTATAATTGGATAATTAAAATCATCAATGAGTTCTATATAGTCCATACTCTTGGTTGCCTGGGCTCTAGTTAAATAAGTTGCTGACTGTAACATATTTCAAGTTTGATATTTCAAACTTGAGGACACTGAAACCCTGGGAAACTCCAATAGAGTATTGAGTATTGTTTTGTATTGAGGCCTTATGGTCTTGGGTTCATCTCATCCACATATGACAGGTCCCTGGGGCTAGGATATATTTCACTATACAGCCATATAGCAATACAGCAACACACAAACACACACACACATAAAAACACACACACACACACAGGAGTGGAGGCTGCTGAGGGGAGGACGGCTCATAATAAAGGCTGGAACGGAGCACATGGAATGGCATCAAACACATGGAAACCATGTGTTTAATGTATTTGATACCATTCCACTTATTCCACTCCAGCCACTACCATGAGCCCATCCTCCCCAATTAAGGTGCCACCAACCTTCTGTGACACACACACACACGCACACACAAACCTCAAATACTCAAGTATACCTGCACATTGTACATTTACCCTGTATATAGCTTCCTCTCTTATTTCGTATTTCTCGTGTTTTTTTTTCTTATTAGTTCTACTATTTTAATATTGAATACAGCAGTGTTGGGCAGGGCTTGCAAGCTAAGCATTTCACTGTACTGGAGCATGTGACAATATAAAACTTGAAACACACACACACACACATACACACACACAGAGGACAGGTCCCTTGGGCTAATACGAATATCCCTATACAGCTATACAGTATCAGCATTCCGGAGACTTCCGAAGCCTCTCTCCCCCCTGTGAACCCTGCCTCCAGGGAAGACCTCTCATTCTCACTGACAGGATTCCCTTCCTGTGTGTGTGTGAACAAGCAGAGATTTCTATTGTCTATGTGAGTGTATGAGATAGGGTGTGTGTGTGTGTGTGTGTGTGTGTGTGTGTGTGTGTGTGTGTGTGTGTGTGTGTGTGTGTGTGTGTGTGTGTGTGTGTGTGTGTGTGTGTGTGTGTGTGTGTGTGTGTGTGTGTGTGTGTGTGTGTGTGTGTGCGCGTATGTGTGTGCGCGTATGTGTGTGCGCGTGTTCGTGTAAGGTGGAGGCAGATGTTTCCGGCCCGAGGTGCAAAGGAAGGAGGTGCAGAGGAGGCACCCATCCTGTCTCCGTTTGGATCCGAACCGTTATCCCTTTTCCTCAGAATCCCCTTTCTCACACCCTGGAGCATCATCCCAGAAAGTGGTAGGGGACCGCAAGGGGTTCCCACAACCCTAAAAAACATTTGTTGTTTTGCGTGTTCAACACCCTCTCGTCTCCAAGTCTGTTGTTTATCACTGAGATCATGACTCACAGGCAGAAGTCTTTCTTAATAGTGGCTGAAATTACCCAATGTTCCAGTTGAATTAAAAATCAACTCTTTGTCCATTAACAAAAAGAAACAGAGGATTTAGATGTGTATTTCCACAGGCTGTGTAGTCCTAATCCAATGGGAGACTGTGTGGGTTGAGGTCAATCAGCAGAAGAAGCAGCCAGGCTCCTCGGCTTGTAATGAATTCAAAGAGGGGAACATTTCAACAAGCGCCATGTTTGTTTTTGCATGGTAATAGTGCTTAGTTGCAGTTCTGATGAATGTTTGTAGATTCCCACACATTTGCATTCCTGAATATCATAAGAGAAATCTGCTAACATTCAACTGACACATTGGGAACACTTTCCCAGTATGAACAAGGACCAGGGAGTGGGGAGAGATGGAGGGACAGACGAGGGAGAATAAAGAACGGAGAGATTGTGGATTTAACTAGAACGAGACAGATAAAGACTATGAGCAAAGAAATACTGAAAATAAAAAGTAGAAGGACGGAGAAAATGGGAGAAGGTCAGGGAGAAGGAGAGAAAAAAGCAGGAAGGAAGATAGAGAGAAGAAGGAAGAGAGAGAGAGAGAGAGAGAGAGAGAGGGAAGAGAGAGAGAGAGAGAGAGAGAGAGAGAGAGAGAGAGAGAGAGAGAGAGAGAGAGAGAGGGAGAGAGGGAAGTGAGAGAGAGAGAGAGAGAGAGAGAGAGAGAGAGAGAGAGGGAAGAGAGAGAGAGAGAGAGATAGAGAGAGAGAGGGAAGAGAGAGAGAGAGAGAGAGAGAGAGAGAGAGAGAGAGAGAGAGAGAGAGAGAGAGAGAGAGAGAGAGAGAGAGAGAGAGAGAGAGAGAGGGAAGAGAGAGAGAGAGAGAGAGAGAGAGAGGGAAGAGAGAGAGAGAGAGAGGGAAGAGAGAGAGAGAGAGAGAGAGAGAGAGGGAGAGAGGGAAGAGAGAGAGAGAGAGAGAGAGAGGGGGAAGAGAGAGAGAGAGAGAGAAAGAGAGAAAAATTGAGAAAAATTGAGAAAAAGAGAGAGAGGATTGACAACGGGAACACACTCACCAAGTATGAGAAGACCTCTTTGGACACCCCCATTGCATTCTGGTTCACGATAACTCTGACGACATCATTTGTGAGATCAAAGGTCTTCCCAGTAACACACACCAGCCTGTAGATAGAACACAACATTGTGATCACAGTGGACACTCTCAATCGGAACTATCATTAACAATCATCACAAATTCCACTGGGACATCACAGCCTGTTGGCAATTGCCTTTAAGGATGTTTCTGTGGCAACTGTGTGGATTACATATTTTTTTATTTGTCATGAGTTTCAGGGGCATCATGAAACCCAAAATTCTGAGGCGACACAAAGTATGTGAGGATGGCCCGTAAGTTCGAGAATTTTGCAAACACCTGAAACACATTTTTCCTGCAAGCTAGAGCCATAATCATTATTTACATTTTTGTCATTTAGCAGACGCTCTTATCCAGAGCAACTTACAGTTAGTGAGCGCATACATTCTTTTTTATACTGGCCCCCTGTGGGAATCGAACCCACAACCCTGGCGTTGCAAACGCCATGCTCTACTGAGCTACATCCCTGCCGGCCATTCCCTCCCCTACCCTGGACAACGCTGGGCCAATTGTGCGCCGCCCCATGGGTCTCCCAGTCGCGGCCGGCTACGACAGAGCTTAGACCACTGCGCCAGTCGGGTTATGCTTATGCTTATGCAGATTATGCTTAATTCTACGTAATTTTTTAAAACTTTTTTCAGCATATCTAAACATACCTTTTGAGCTGTCTGTATCCTCCTGTGGTATTTAAAAAAAAAGAAAATACATATGCTTCTCTGCATCTCTAACATCTGGGTAAAAGATTGAAAGGAATATGAGTCTTATTCAGTACATTTAGTAATTACTTACTAATTTCTAAGCAGGACAAATCTGAGGGGGCACGTGCCCCTGTGCCCCTGTGCCCCTTATGGGCATGACGCCTCTGATGAATTTCACAACTTTATAACAAAGCTAAACAGACAATAAAATAGAGATCCTTAGAGGTTTTGTAAAAATGACTATGCTCAGTACTGTACAGTGCTGACTAAACCCAGTGGAGTAATAATGTCTATGCTCAGTACTGTACAGTGTTGACTAAACCCAGTGGAGTAATAATGTCTATGCTCAGTACTGTACAGTGCTGACTAAACCCAGTGGAGTAATAATGTCTATGCTCAGTACTGTACAGTGTTGACTAAACCCAGTGGAGTAATAATGTCTATGCTCAGTACTGTACAGTGCTGACTAAACCCAGTGGAGTAATAATGTCTATGCTCAGTACTGTACAGTGCTGACTAAACCCAGTGGAGTAATAATGTCTATGCTCAGTACTGTACAGTGCTGACTAAACCCAGTGGAGTAATAATGTCTATGCTCAGTACTGTACAGTGCTGACTAAACCCAGTGGAGTAATAATGTCTATGCTCAGTACTGTACAGTGCTGACTAAACCCAGTGGAGTAATAATGTCTATGCTCAGTACTGTACAGTGCTGACTAAACCCAGTGGAGGGGGACTTCAAAGCCCCGTTCCAGACGCAGTTATCCACAGAGGGGATTAACGAGCTGACTGGATTGGTTTGTTTTATCACCTCATAGCTGTAATTAAGCCTCATGTAATCATACAGTATTGGGACCAGAGGGAAGCTGTAGGATTAATCATACAGTGATAGCGCAACAGAGAACATTTTGGAAGGCCTGTATGTGCTGTGTCGCTATGTGCTTTGGCCCTGCCAGTCAGAGGAGTTGGCTAAAGCATACAGGACAGATCTGGGACCAGGCTATGATCTAATGACTCCCCACAGAAATAAACTAAGGGGGAACCATGACCCCCCCACCCCAACCCTGCATGGCTCAAAGCCCATCCTCCCACCCTCCTCTTGTTGGGCACGTGCAGGCAGTTTATTTAGTCAGTTGGCAGGTTCTATAGTGGTCCTAGCTACCTGGCAACTGAAACAGGGGTCTAGTCACTGACTAACAGGAGGCTTGATCCTCTGATGAGGGTCTAAACCTTTTATACATGTGAGGCAGGTACCCCAGAGACAGGGCAGAACCAGAAACGGGGCTGGGTCCAAGGCTGGGTATGGCTGGGTATGGCTGGGTATGGCTGGGTTGGGTTGAGTATGGCTGGGAATGGCTGGGAGTGGCTGGGTTGGGCTGGAGGACTGGTTCTGATGCGGATCCCTGAGCTCATAAAGCTGGATCAAGTAGATAAATATGAAATCTAGCTAATGAAGTCCATCCATTAGCTAGAAAGATGTGTCGGCATCGAGTAATTGTCTCTGGCCCCCTCCCAGTTAGGGCGAGTGATGAGCTCTATAGCAGAGTCTCACAACTCAATCACTGGTTGAAAAATGTTTTCTGCCCCTCCCAAAAGATAGCATTTGTAGATAATTGGCCCTCTTTCTGGGACTCACCCACAAACAGGACCAAGCCTGGCCTGCTGAGGAGTGACGGACTCCATCCTCGCTGGAGGGGTGCTCTCATCTTATCTACCAACATAGACAGGGCACTAACTCCTCTGGCTCCACAATGAGATAGGGTGCAGGCCAGGCAGCAGGCTGCCAGCTTAGTGGAGTCTGCCACTAGCGCAGTCAGTGTAGTCAGCTCAGCTATCCCCATTGAGACCGTGTCTGTGCCTCGATCTAGGTTGAGCAAAACTAAACATGGCGGTGTTCGCCTTAGCAATCTCACTGGAATAAAGACCCCCTCCATTCCTGTCATTATTGAAAGAGATTGGGATATCTCACACCTCAAAATAGTGCTACTTAATGTTAGATCCCTCACTTCCAAGGCAGTTATGGTCAATGAACTAATCACTGATCATAATCTTGATGTGATTGGCCTGACTGAAACATGGCTCAAGCCTGATGAATGAGGCCTCTCCTCCTGGTTACACTAATAACCATATCCCCTGCGCATTCCGCAAAGGCGGAGGTGTTGCTAACATTTACGATAGCAAATGTCAATTTACCCCCAAAAAATTAAATTGACTGCGTTTCTGTCTTTTGAGCTTCTAGTCATGAAATCTACGCAGCCTACTCAATCACTTTTTATAGCTACTGTTTACAGGCCTCTGGGCCGTATACAGAGTTCCTCACTGAGTTCCCTGAATTCCTATCGGATCTTGTAGTCATGACAGATAATATTCACATTTTTGGTGACACTAATATTCACATGGAAAAGTCCACAGACCCACTCCAAAAGGCTTTCGGAGCCATCATCGACTCAGTGGGTTTTGTCCAACATGTCACCGGATCTACTCATTGCCACAGTCATACCCTGGATCTAGTTTTGTCCCTTGGAATAAATATTGTGGATCTAAATATTTTTCCTTATAACCCTGGACTATCGGACCACCATCTTATTACGTTTGCAATCGCAACAAATAATCTGCTCAGACCCCAATCAAGGACCATCAAAAGCTGTGCTATAAATTCTCAGACAACGCAAAGATTCCTACAGGCCCTTCCAGACTCCCTCCACCTACTCAAGGACGTCGGAGTACATAAATCAGTTAACGACCTAAATGAGGATCTAAATGAAACCTTGCGTAATACCCTAGATGGAGTCGCATCCCTAAAAACAAAAAACATTTGTCACAAGAAACTAGCTCCCTGGTATACAGAAAACACCTGAGCCCTGAAGCAAGCTTCCAGAAAATTGGAACGGAAATGGCGCTCCACCAAACTGGAAGTCTTCCTACTAGCTTGGAAAGAAAGTACAGTGCAATATCGAAGAGCCCTCACTGCTGCTCGATCATCCTATTTTTCCAACCGAATTGAGGAGAATAAGAACAATCCAACATGTATATTTCATACTGTCGCAAAGCTAACTAAAAACCAGCATTCCCCAAGAGAGGATGCCTTTCACTTCAGCAGTGATGAATTCATGAACTTCTTCGACGAAAAGATCATGATCATTAGAAAGCAAATTACGGACTCCTCGTTGAATCTGCGTATTTCTCCAAAGCTCAGCTGAGTATGCACAAAACTGCCAGGACATAGGATCAATGGAGACACTCACGTTTTTTAATCCTATATCTCTTGACACATTCATGAAAATAGTCATGGCCTCTAAACCTTCAAGCTGCATACTGGAACCTATTCCAACTAAACTACTGAAATATCTACTTCCTGTGCTTGGCCCTCCTATGTTGAACATAATAAATGGCTCCCTATCCACTGGATGTGTACCAAACTCACTAAAAGTGGCAGTAATAAAGCCTCTCTTGAAAAAGCTAAACCTTCAGCCTAAAAACTATCGGCCTATATCGAATCTCCCATTCCTCTCAACATTTTTAGAAAAAGCTGTTGTGCAGCAACTCACTGCCTTCCTGAAGAGAAAAAATGTATACGAAATGCTTCAGTCTGGTTTTAGACCCAATCATAGCACTGAGACTGCACTCGTGAAGGTGGTAAATGACCTTTTAATGGCGTCAGACCAAGGCTCTGCATCTGTCCTCCTGCTCCTAGACCTTAGTGCTGCTTTTGACACCATCGATCACCACATTCTTTTGGAGAGATTGGAAACCTTAATTGGTCTACACGGACAAGTTCTTGCCTGGTTTAGATCTTATCTGTCGGAAAGATATTAGTTTGTCTCTGTGGATGGTTTGTCCTCTGACAAATCAATTGTAAGTTTCGGTGTTCCTCAAGGTTCCGTTTTAGGACCACTATTGTTTTCACTATATATTTTACCTCTTGGTGATGTCATTCGGAAACACAATGTTAACTTTCATTGCTATACGGAGTACACACAGCTGTACATTTCGATGAAACATGGTGAAGCCCCAAAATTGCCTACCCTGGAAGCCTGTGTTTCAGACATAAGGAAGTGGATGGCGGCACATGTTTTACTTTTAAACTCTGACAAAACAGAGATGCTAGTTCTAGGTCCCAAGAAACAAAGAGATCTTCTGTTGGATCTGACAATTAATCTTGACGGTTGTACAGTCGTCTAAAAAAAAACAGTGAAGGACCTTAGCGTTACTCTGGACCATGATCTCTCTTTTGACGAACATATCAAGAATATTTAAAGGACAGCTTTTTTCCATATTTTTGTCAAAAAATTATGCAGAAAAGGTCATCCATGCTTTTGTCACTTCTAGATTAGACTACTGCAACGCTCTACTCTCCGGCTACCCGGATAAAGCACTAAATAAACTTAAGTTAGTGCTAAACACGGCTGCTAGAATCTTGACTAGAACCAAAAAATCTGATCATATTACTCCAGTGCTAGCCTCTCTACACTGGATTCCTGTTAAGGCTACTGCTGATTTCAAGGTTGTACAGCTAACCTACAAAGCATTACATGGGCTTGCTCCTACCTATCTCTCCGATTTGGTCCTGCTGTATATACCTACACGTACGCTACAGTCACAAGACGCAGGCCTCCTTATTGTCCTTAGAATTTCTAAGCAAACAGCTGGAGGCAGGGCTTTACCATTTACCCTTTACCTTTACTGACTTTATTGTCCCCGTGGGGATATTTTGTTGCAGTGTCATGTACACTTTTAAAGTGGCGTTTTAAATACAAAACAAATTGACAATACAACTTTTATAACAATTACATGCAAAAGACTAGCCTGCTGGCCTTACTGGGTCGATAGGAACATTAGCCTGAGCTTTTTATATTACCTGGCACAATTGATTGTCGAGTTCTGTTTTTCCTACCGAGGGGTGCCCTATAGAGCTAAATTTTTATGGAATGTTCTGCCTATCCATGTGAGAGACGCAGACTCAGTCTCGACCTTTAAGTCTTTACTGAAGACTAATCTCTTCGGTAGGTCCTATGGTGACTGGTGTTGTTGATGCAGTCTGATCCCATGCAGAGGCCACCCTGTCCCTGCATAACCAGCCACCCATCAGGCAGTAAGGCAGTAAGGCAGTAAGGCAGTAAGGCAGCCAGGCAGTAAGGCAGCCAGGCAGTAAGGCAGCCAGGCAGCCAGGCAGTAAGGCAGCCAGGCAGTAAGGCAGCCAGGCAGCCAGGCAGTGAGGCAGTAAGGCAGCCAGGCAGTAAGGCAGCCAGGCAGTAAGGCAGTAAGGCAGTAAGACAGCCAGGCAGTAAGGCAGCCAGGCAGCCAGGCAGTAAGGCAGTAAGGCGGCCAGGCAGTAAAGCAGTAAGGCAGTAAGGCAGTAAGGCAGTAAGGCAGTAAGGCAGCCAGGCAGTAAGGCAGCCAGGTAGCCAGGCAGTAAGGCAGCCAGGCAGTAAGGCAGTAAGGCAGCCAGGCAGTAAGGCAGTAAGGCAGTAAGGCAGTAAGGCAGTATGACAGCCAGGCAGTAATGCAGCCAGGTAGCCAGGCAGCCAGGCAGTAAGGCAGCCAGGCAGTAAGGCAGTAAGGCAGTAAGGCAGTAAGGCAGTAAGACAGCCAGGCAGTAAGGCAGTAAGGCCGCCAGGCAGGTGTGCAGCCAGGCAGCCAGGCAGTAAGGCAGTAAGGCAGCCAGGCAGTAAGGCAGTAAGGCAGTAAGGCAGTAAGGCAGTAAGGCAGTAAGACAGCCAGGCAGTAAGGCAGCCAGGCAGCCAGGCAGTAAGGCAGCCAGGCAGTAAGGCAGCCAGGCAGTAAGGCAGTAAGGCAGTAAGGCAGTAAGGCAGTAAGGCAGCCAGGCAGTAAGGCAGTAAGGCAGCCAGGCAGTAAGGCAGTAAGGCAATAAGACAGCCAGGCAGTAAGGCAGCCAGGCAGTAAGGCAGCCAGGCAGTAAAGCAGCCAGGCAGTAAGGCACAGCACTGACTGACCCTCGCTCTACATTCCTTCACTGCCAAGAGAGGAAATATTTTAGCTTCCAGTGGGTGATGTTTTGGCTACTATGGGCAATGTCTCTAGATATTTACCCAGAGAGGATTACCAGGATAATCAGCAACTGAGCCTGAGGAAGGTGGTGTATGTGTGTGTGTATGTGTGTGTGTGCACGTGCGTGCAAGCGAGAGAGCGAGAGAGAGGAGCCAACCAGGATGCAGAAGAGACATGGAAGAGTGATGGAGGATTGGTTAGGAAGTAGGCAGCTTGAACTGCTTGAACTTCTACTCTTAAACCAATAGATGTGTCCAGAGTGGGTGATGTAAATGTACTACACTTAATGAGGTGTCCCTACTTAACCCATGTTATTAATAAAATATTGACATGTTCTGACTTCAACTCTCTCTCTCCAGAGCAGCACACGTCCCTCTGGCTCACAGATGTGACCCCTCTCAGCACACGAATGGACACCTGTCTCAACAGCCATGGCCGCGGTGAGGTCACGCATGCCGGTGGGTGTGTGTGTGTCTATTCAGTGCGTGCGCCTGCTGTCAGACACACTGACATGTTTTGATTTGTCAGCACCGCTCCCTCCAAGGAGGAAACATTTTGCTGTCATAACAACCAACTCAGGGAATCAATGAGGGACGAGCAAGCAGGGTGTGGTCATACCGGGTGTGAAATCTGATTCGCTGAGTCTGGAGCGATCTAGAGCGTGTGTGTGTTTGGGAGAGTGTGTGAGACGTGTTTGTAAAGCGCTTTTCTCACACCCAAGGTGCGGAATTTTTTTTATAATAATACAATTCAAAAAACATCCAAAACACAGAACATAGAACACAGACAACAATCAAAGCTATATACAGGTGTCGTCAGATCCGGTGGACAGGAGAACTGAATTAACAGAGGTCCTTTTCTGAACAGCTCAGTCTTTAGCTGTTCCTTAAACAAGGACCAGAGACTATGCAGCCCTGACAGTGACTGGAAGTGCGTTCCACAGACAAGGAGTCACATAACTGAAAGCCCTGTCACCCATAGTTTTTAGTCTGCTGTGGGGCTGCTTAAGGGAGATGGACCTGGAGGAGTAAAGGGTGAGTGTGGGGCAGGGTGGTAGCATGAGGTCAGACAGGTATCTGGGTCCAGAGTTGTGAATAGCTTGGTAGTTGTGATCCAGGATTTTAAAGTCAATGCGTGAGCTTATGGGGAGCCAGTGGAGGTTGAACAGCACTGGAGTGATGTGCTCACGAGGGGAGGCGTGGGTGAGGACACATGCAGCACAATTCTGGACATATTGTAGCCTGTTTAGACACTTAGCAGATGTGCCAACAAAAAGGGCATTACAATAGTGCAGATGGGATGAGATAAAGGGGTGGATGAGTCGCTCAGCTGCAGGCTGTGACAGCATAAGTCGTAACCTGGCAATGTTCCGTAGATGGAAAAATTTAAAATTTAACTTTGGTCACACTTTTGGTGTGGGCCTCAAACGAGAGCTTGAGTAGTGACAGCCAGGTAAAACCTGCGGGTTACCCCAACACTAGTCTGCATTCTAGTACAGCCTGATTGGCTCCAGTGGAGAGGGACCAGATAAACATTTCCATCCATGGAACATTATGGAAACTGGTATGGAAGTTTTTATGTGGTTCTAGAGTTACTGTGTTTCAATGGAATACTATGTGCAGGTTTTAACCCAGGGTTCTGCTGTCTCCTTGGTGATAGTGTTGTGGGCCTCAAATTATCTCCTTTATGTGAATGGAACGGTTTAAAACGAATAGTAGTGTTCTATAAAGGTGTTCTATACTATGCTTTAATACATTTAATGAAACAGCATCATGATGACATTTTTTGTTTGTGAACTTCTGACACCTGTGCACAAAGTCACTGAATGACTGACTGAATGATTAATTAATTAATTAATTAATCAATCAATCATAAGACATTTACTTACTGTACAGAGACAGTGTATTGGTAAGGCAGGATTTTACATGGAACCATCCCGATGGAGACCTCCACCACGTCAGCCCTGCGGCCCATGTTCCTGCCCTGCACCGTGAGCAGAGTGCCCCCCTCCAACAGTCCACTCAGGGGGGAGATCTGTGGGGAAGGAGAGAGGAGAAAAGAGAGAAGGAAAGAGGGGTAAGTGTCCGCATATATTCCTCTTGAGCTCAAGATTCAGATATAATTGAGAGACACACAGTCCCTCCACTCAGTTTGGGGTCAGGTTTTATATAGAGGGCTCTTCATTCAGTGCCTCTCTGAGCTACAGGCCTGTATCTGTATGTGTACTCTGAAACCTGAGGAGTTCTTCCAGGACTCAAGTGCGACTGAGAGCGAGAGAGCTACAGTATATAGAGAGTCAGAGAGGAGTGGTACCTCATCAAGGAGAAGGTAGCCTAGTGGTTAAGAGCGTTGGGCGAGTAACCCGAAAGGTCGCTGGTTCGAATCCCTGAGCAGACTAGGTAAAAAAAATATGTAGATGACCCCTTGAACAAGGCATTTAACCATAGTTGCTCTGTATAAGAGCATCTGCTAAATGACTAAAATGTAAAGTGAGAGAGCAATACGGAGGAAAGACGGAGAGGTAGATGGAAGGGAGTGGTGCAGATATTGAGCTGTTAGAGTGAATATGGGGAAGAGAGAGGTGATAGGGTAGTCAATGTGTGAGCAAAAGAGACAACAAATCTACAGCGAGGGAGTCAGCCTATTCCTCCAGTAGCCTATTTTCTCTACAGTATTTGAAATTCCTTCGTCCCATTATGATCAGAAGCATGCTCTCACACATCATTTCAACCCTGACCTTGCTTCTCCCAGTGTTTCCCTAAGGAGCCATGGAGAGAGAGTATTTATCCTATCACCACAGAAACACAACCACAGAGATAGCTATCTCTGACTCCCAGGAAAAAAGCAATCTAACATCAACTCCCAGTGTAGCGTAGCCAGCTAGTTTAGCAAATCCTACTGTGGAGAAACAGGGAGGTTGCTCCTATAGGCTGATCTGAGGTCAGCTTTGTTTTTTCCCCACTCATGTTTAAGATTAGACTTGGGGGTGGAAAAACTGGTCCTAGATCAGTGTCTAAGGGCAACCTCTAGAGGCTCCAGGGGTTCCTGTCATCTTGGCATTATGCCTTGCAGAGTGACCCTTTCTCTGGCTGTCGCGAGGTCGCTATGCCCTTCCGTGGGTTATTAGCCTGGCTCCAGCTAGCTGCAGGCAGCTCTATCACACATGAAAACAGAGCTTCCATTTGGTCTGGGTGAGAGGGGAGGGGGTGTGTCCACATTAAGAAAGGAATTCATAAGATACGTGATTGACAGCTGAGATACACAAACACTGTGCTTCCAAGCTAAAGTGAGAAATGAGGACATAGTGTGTAAATTACACGTATATTACCATGTAAAAGCAAACAGTTATAAATCCACCAAGAACCCAGATCTGTATAAGACCAACAGGGTGATGTAAGTGTTTGGTTATACAAAACTTGTAACCTTCAACTAGCTTATCCCAAAATGAGTGACATTTTTAAGCCTTTAGATTAAATTGTGACACACACATACACACACATGCACACACCTCCAAGCTCTCCTTGGTAGGTACAGTAATTATCACCATGTATCTCTGAGCATCTTTCTCTCTCTGGTGTTAGCGTGTCTGGTGTTTTCATGTCTGGTGTTAGCGATAGCGTTAGCTGCCATGCTGCTCATTTGCACCCCTCACTCCTCTGTGAACGAGTCAAGCTGAGCGGAGCAAAGTACAGTACAATAACATCAGGAGATTTCCTGATCTAAAAACGCCTTCAACGATAAAGGACCTCTAAAGACCTATAGAACGCTCCAGATAATCCTGACAGGAAATTATGAATTGGTTGGAATCTTATGAAGATACACTGATCATTTGGATAAAGATCCTTCATCCTTCTTTTCATTTCATGAATAAACTGTTTGTCAGTTGCTGTTTTGGACAGTGAATAAACTCCAATCAAAGGTGTTTTCAACAATGGGGCTTCAATCAATCAATCAATTTTATTTTATATAGCCCTTCTTACATCAGCTAATATCTCGAAGTGCTGTACAGAAACCCAGCCTAAAACCCCAAACAGCTAGTAATGCAGGTGTAGAAGCACGGTGGCTAGGAAAAACTCCCTAGGCATGCCACGGAATGAGAATACAGGCTCTGGAATTACGACAACTGCCTTTATTACTTGCAGTACTACAAACATAGAACACATTACTGTATTTTACCAGCTTGCCATCCACCAAACGCATACTTCATATTACTGTTTATACTCAAAAAATATGCTAGAATTACTGATTTCCCAACTATTTATAAGCTGACTAAATAAAATGTGACGCGGAAAGGAAAACATTACTGCAGCAGCCCATTCAACCTTTAGACAGAGTCACTGTTGTGGACAGAGTAACAGTTAACCACGGGTGATACTGTGGGAGAACAGATACATCCCCATAAGACTGAGAACTCTGACTGTAACTCTAACTAACTCCTGGTGAGACTATGTCTGGGAAAACATGGCTGCCAAAGTATTGCATCACACTCCCAGTCTCCCACAACCACAGACCCAGTTTACTGCCTTACACCTCTCCTGAGGGAGCTGTTTCAGTGTGTGTGTGTGTGTGTGTGTGTGTGTGTGTGTGTGTGTGTGTGTGTGTGTGTGTGTGTGTGTGTGTGTGTGTGTGTGTGTGTGTTACATTGGGCTGCCCACGAATGGAGGATTTCAACACATCTAACCTCAGTCATCTAAGTGGGATACACACACAGACGGACACTCTCACACAACAAACCATGAGTCATGACACTGACACAATGGCTGATACAGAGAGTCACGCAGGAACACTGAGTGGGCTGACAGAGTGAACATTGGTAACTTCTACTGGCCCTGGGATCCGGGGGGACGGGGGTGGTATGCTAGTCACTGGAATGACAACCCAACTTGGGATGGGGGGGGTTAGCGGGTGGAATAGTGGAGAACAATTGGAGGTTTACTTAGTAGCAATGCAAATATCATGGTACAGCTATATGGACACTCAAACACTATGGTACTTTTTAATGGTAAGTTTGCAAACATATATTATGATAAATATAATTGAAACTTGTATCTCATTATGGTAAGTGGTGAAATAAGTATAGCCAGTTATAATTGTAATGGCTTAGCAGATAATACGAAAAGAATAAAAATATTTACCTGGCTCAAAGAGAAGGAATATAAAATGTATTGTTTACAGGAAACTCATTCAACAATTTTAGATGAAGTTGTTTGGAAAATCACACTACAAACTATCACCCTCATGCACTTAAGGAAATCACGAATGTCATGGATATATTGGAACTAGTGGATATATGTAGGCTTAAATATCCTGACCTAGTGAGATATACATGGCGGAGGCTCAATCAAGCTAGTCGTCTTGACTACTTTCTTATGTCATTCTCGCTGGCACCAAAAGTTTATAAAGGGTCAGAATGCGGTCGGACCACCAAATAATTGGCATACAGTGGGGAAAAAAAGTATTTAGTCAGCCACCAATTGTACAAGTTCTCCCACTTAAAAAGATGAGAGAGGCCTGTAATTTTCATCATAGGTACACGTCAACTATGACAGACAAAATGAGAAAATAAAATCCAGAAAATCACATTGTAGGATTTTTAATGAATTGATTTGCAAATTATGGTGGAAAATAAGTATTTGGTCAATAACAAAAGTTTCTCAATACTTTGTTATATACCCTTTGTTGGCAATGACACAGGTCAAACGTTTTCTGTAAGTCTTCACAAGGTTTTCACACACTGTTGCTGGTATTTTGGCCCATTCCTCCATGCAGCTCTCCTCTAGAGCAGTGATGTTTTGGGGCTGTCGCTGGGCAACACAGACTTTCAACTCCCTCCAAAGATGTTCTATGGGGTTGAGATCTGGAGACTGGCTAGGCCACTCCAGGACCTTGAAATGCTTCTTATGAAGCCACTCCTTCGTTGCCCGGGCGGTGTGTTTGGGATCATTGTCATGCTGAAAGACCCAGCCACGTTTCATCTTCAATGCCCTTGCTGATGGAAGGAGGTTTTCACTCAAAATCTCACGATACATGGCCCCATACATTCTTTCCTTTACACGGATCAGTCGTCCTGGTCCCTTTGCAGAAAAACAGCCCCAAAGCATGATGTTTCCACCCCCATGCTTCACAGTAGGTATGGTGTTCTTTGGATGTAACTCAGCATTCTTTGTCCTCCAAACACGACGAGTTGAGTTTTTACCAAAAAGTTATATTTAGGTTTCATCTGACCATATGACATTCTCCCAATCCTCTTCTGGATCATCCAAATGCACTCTAGCAAACTTCAGACGGGCCTGGACATGTACTGGCTTAAGCAGGGGGACACGTCTCTTACTGCAGGATTTGAGTCCCTGGCGGCCTAGTGTGTTACTGATGGTAGGCTTTGTTACTTTGGTCCCAGCTCTCTGCAGGTCATTCACTAGCTCCCCCCGTGTGGTTCTGGGATTTTTGCTCACCGTTCTTGTGATCATTTTGACCCCACGGGGTGAGATCTTGCGTGGAGCCCCAGATCGAGGGAGATTATCAGTGGTCTTGTATGTCTTCCATTTCCTAATAATTGCTCCCACAGTTGATTTCTTCAAACCAAGCTGCTTACCTATTGCAGATTCAGTCTTCCCAGCCTGGTGCAGGTCTACAATTTTGTTTCTGGTGTCCTTTGACAGCTCTTTGGTCTTGGCCGTAGTGGAGTTTGGAGTGTGACTGTTTGAGGTTGTGGACAGGTGTCTTTTATACTGATAACAAGTTCAAACAGGTGCCATTAATACAGGTAACGAGTGGAGGACAGAGGAGCCTCTTAAAGAAGAAGTTACAGGTCTGTGAGAGCCAGAAATCGTGCTTGTTTGTAGGTGACCAAATACTTATTTTCCACCATAATTTGCAAATAAATTCATTAAAAATCCTACAATGGGATTTTCTGGATTTTTTTCTTCTCAATTTGTCTGTCATAGTTGACGTGTACCTATGATGAAAATTACAGGCCTCTCTCATCTTTTTAAGTGGGAGAACTTGCACAATTGGTGGCTGACTAAATACTTTTTCCCCCCACTGTATATATTACTTAATATATATATTTTTAAATAGAGGTCCCTTACACATCAGGTTTGTGATGCAAAAATTCTAGCAAAATGCATAGCACATAGAATTAAAAAGGTATTGTCGGATATTATTCATCCTGATCAGACAGGTTTTTTACATGGACGATACATTGGAGATAATAATAGACAAGTACTGGAAACAATAGAACACTATGAAAAATCTGGGAAACCAGGCCTGACTTTGAAAAGGCTTTTGATAAACTACGACTGGAATTTATATATAAATGCCTGGAATATTTCAATTTTGGAGAATCTCTTATAAAATGGGTTAAAATCATGTATAGTAACCCTAGGTGTAAAATACTAAATAATTGCTTCTTCTCAGAAGTATTAAACTGTCAAGAGGAGTAAAACAAGGTTGTCCACTATCGGCATATCTATTTATTACGGCCATTGAAATCTTAGCTATTAAAATCAGATCCAACAATAATATCAATGGGTTAAAAAACAAAGGTGTCATTATACGCTGATGATTCATGTTTTCTTTTAAATCCACAATTTGGATCCCTCCAGAGCCTCATAGAGGATCTAGATATATTTTCTAACCTCTCTGGATTACAAACAAATTATGATAAGTGTACTATATTACTTATTGGATCACTAAAAAATATAACTTTTACATTACCGTGTAGTTTAGCAATTACATGGTCTGATGGTGATGTGGACATACTCAGTATACATATCCCGAAAGAAAAAAAGGATCTCACTATAATACATTTTAACAGAAAGTTAGCAAAAATAGATAAGATCTTGCTACCATGGAAAGGTAAATACCTGTCTATTCGTGGAAAAATCACCCTGATTAACTCTTTAGTCATTTCCCAGTTTACCTATTTGCTTATGGTCTTGCCTACACCTATCGACCTGTTTTTTTAATTATATGTGCAAAAGATATTCAATTTTATTTGGAACGGCAAGCCAGATAAAATTTAACTGGCCTATTTATATAATTAATATGAGTTCGGGGGGTAAAAATTATTAAATATTAAAGCATTAGACCTCTCACTAAAGGCGTCAGTCATACAAAAGTTATACTTAAATCCAAACTTGTTCTCTAGCAGATTAGTAAGAATGTCTCACCCCATGTTCAAGAATGGCATTTTTCCCTTTATTCAGATTACAACGTCTCACTTTCGGTTATTTGAAAATGAAATAATCTTTAAAACAAGCCATAGAAAGTTGGTTGCAATTTCAGTTTAATCCACCAGAAAAGACAGATCAAATAATACATCATATATCGAAAAATATATGGTATAATCTTTGTAAATTATATCATAAAAAGGACAGGTGGAGTTATGTCACACATGCAGCTAACAAAAATATATGGAAATGTCTGCTCTACCCAAAATTACAACCAACTTATTGCAGCATTACCTCAAAAATTGAAGAGACAAGTGGAAGGGGGAAAAAGTAAGGAACTTGTCTGTCGGCCCTGCATTAAAGACCAAAATTGGTTAAAGAAAATTGTGATAAATAAAAAGGTATACCAGTTTCATTTAAGGACCAAAAAATTGACTGCTGTGCAATATAGATTGCAAAATAGTTGGGTAGAGATTTTTTATGTACCGATTCCATGGCACATGGTTTATGAACTGCTACGCAAAACAACACCGGATTCAAAACTTTGAATTTTTCCATTTAAATTATTATACAAAATTCTTGCAACCAATAGAATGTTATATATATGAGGAATACAACCATCCCAGCAAAGTGTTAAACAAAATATATTTTATATTTGAGATTCTTCAAAGTAGCCACCCATTGCCTTGATGACAGCTTTGCACACTCTTGGCATTCTCTCAACCAGCTTCAAGAGGTAGTCACCTGGAATGTATTTCAATTAACAGGTGTGCCTTCTTAAAAGGATAACTGCAGAGGGTAAGTTTATTAGAGTTGTCAGCCTCAGAAATTGCAGCCCAAATAAATGCTTCACAGAGTTCAATTAACAGACACAGCTCAACATCAACTGTTCAGAGGAGACTGCGTGTATCAGGCCTTCATGGTCGAATTGCTGCAAAGAAACCACTACTAAAGGACACCAATAAGAAGAAGAGACTTGTTTGGGCCAAGAAACACGAGCAATGGACATTAGACCGGTGGAAATCTGTTGTTTGGTCTGATGAGTCCAAATGATAGATTTTTGGTACAAACCGCTGTGTCTTTGTGAGACGCAGAGTAGGTGAACGGATGATCTCCGCATGTGTAGTTCCCACCGTGAAGCATGGAGGAGGTGTGATGGTGTGGGGGTGTTTTGCTGGTGACACTATCAGTGATTTATTTAGAATTCAAGGCACACTTAACCAGCATGGCTACCACAGCATTCTGCAGCGATACGCCATCCAATCTGGTTTGGGCTTAGTTGGACTATCATTTGTTTTTCAACAGGACAATGACCCAACACACCTCCAGGCTGTGTAAGGGCTATTTGACCAAGAAGGAGAGTGATGGAGTGCTGCATCAGCTGACCAGGCCTTCACAATCATCCGACCTCAACCCAATTGAGATGGTTTGGGATGAGTTGGACCACAGAGTGAAGGAAAAGCAGCCAACAAGTGCTCTACATATGAGGGAACTCCTTCAAGACTGTTGGAAAAGCATTCCAGGTGAAGCTGGTTGAGAGAATGCCAAGAGTGTGCAAAGCTGTCATCAAGGCAAAGGGTGGCTACTTTGAAAACTCTCAAACACTTTTGTGGTTACTACATGATTCCATATGTGTTATTTCATAGTTTTGATGTCTTCACTATTATTCTACAATGTAAAAAATAGTAAAAATAAAGAAAAACCCTTGAATGAGTAGGTGTGTCCAGACTTTTGATTGGTAGTGTGTATATACAGTGGGGAAAATAAGTATTTAGTCAGCCACCAATTGTGCAAGTTCTCCCACTTAAAAAGATGAGAGAGGCCTGCAATTTTCATCATAGGTACACGTCAACTATGACAGACAAATTGAGAAAAAAAATCCAGAAAATCACATTGTAGGATTTTTATGAATTTATTTGCAAATTATGGTGGAAAATAAGTATTTGGTCACCTACAAACAAGCAAGATTTCTGGCTCTCACAGACCTGTAACTTCTTCTTTAAGAGGCTCCTCTGTCCTCCACTCGTTACCTGTATTAATGGCACCTGTTTGAACTTGTTATCAGTATAAAATACACCTGTCCACAACCTCAAACAGTCACACTCCAAACTCCACTATGGCCAAGACCAAAGAGCTGTCAAAGGACACCAGAAACAAAATTGTAGACCTGCACCAGGCTGGGAAGACTGAATCTGCAATAGGTAAGCAGCTTGGTTTGAAGAAATCAACTGTGGGATCAATTATTAGGAAATGGAAGACATACAAGACCACTGATAATCTCCCTCGATCTGGGGCTCCACGCAAGATCTCACCCCGTGGGGTCAAAATGATCACAAGAACGGTGAGCAAAATTCCCAGAACCACACAGGGGGACCTAGTGAATGACCTGCAGAGAGCTGGGACCAGTAACACACTACGCCGCCAAGGACTCAAATCCTGCAGTGCCAGACGTGTCCCCCTGCTTAAGCCAGTACATGTCCAGGCCCGTCTGAAGTTTGCTAGAGTGCATTTGGATGATCCAGAAGATGATTGGGAGAATGTCATATGGTCAGATGAAACCAAAATATAACTTTTTGGTAAAAACTCAACTCGTCGTGTTTGGAGGACAAAGAATGCTGAGTTGCATCCAAAGAACACCATACCTACTGTGAAGCATGGGGGTGGAAACATCATGCTTTGGGGCTGTTTTTCTGCAAAGGGACCAGGACGACTGATCCGTGTAAAGGAAAGAATGAATGGGGCCATGTATCGTGAGATTTTGAGTGAAAACCTCCTTCCATCAGCAAGGGCATTGAAGATGAAACGTGGCTGGGTCTTTCAGCATGACAATGATCACAAACACACCGCCCGGGCAACGAAGGAGTGGCTTCGTAAGAAGCATTTCAAGGTCCTGGAGTGGCCTAGCCAGTCTCCAGATCTCAACCCCATAGAAAATCTTTGGAGGGGAGTTGAAAGTCTGTGTTGCCCAGCGACAGCCCCAAAACATAACTGCTCTAGAGGAGATCTGCATGGAGGAATGGGCCAAAATACCAGCAACAGTGTGTGAAAACCTTGTGAAGACTTACAGAAAACGTTTGACCTGTGTCATTGCCAACAAAGGGTATATAACAAAGTATTGAGAAACTTTTGTTATTGACCAAATACTTATTTTCCACCATAATTTGCAAATCAATTCATTAAAAATCCTACAATGTGATTTTCTGGATTTTTTTTCTCATTTTGTCTGTCATAGTTGACGTGTACCTATGATGAAAATTACAGGCCTCTCTCATCTTTTTAAGTGGGAGAACTTGCACAATTGGTGGCTGACTAAATACTTTTTTCCCCCACTGTATGTATATATACACTGCTCAAAAAAATAAAGGTAACACTAAAATAACACATCCTAGATCTGAATGAATGAAATAATCTTATTAAATACTTTTTTCTTTACATAGTTGAATGTGCTGACAACAAAATCACACAAAAATTATCAATGGAAATCAAATTTATCAACCCATGGAGGTCTGGATTTGGAGTCACCCTCAAAATTAAAGTGGAAAACCACACTACAGGCTGATCCAACTTTGATGTAATGTCCTTAAAACAAGTCAAAATGAGGCTCAGTAGTGTGTGTGGCCTCCACGTGCCTGTATGACTTCCCTACAACGCCTGGGCATGCTCCTGATGAGGTGGCGGATGGTCTCCTGAGGGATCTCCTCCCAGACCTGGACTAAAGCATCCACCAACTCCTGGACAGTCTGTGGTGCAACGTGGCGTTGGTGGATGGAGCGAGACATGATGTCCCAGATGTGCTCAATTGGATTCAGGTCTGGGGAACGGGCGGGCCAGTCCATAGCATCAATGCCTTCCTCTTGCAGGAACTGCTGACACACTCCAGCCACATGAGGTCTAGCATTGTCTTGCATTAGGAGGAACCCAGGGCCAACCGCACCAGCATATGGTCTCACAAGGGGTCTGAGGATCTCATCTCGGTACCTAATGGCAGTCAGGCTACCTCTGGCGAGCACATGGAGGCCGTGCGGCCCCCCAAAGAAATGCCACCCCACACCATGACTGACCCACCGCCAAACCGGTCATGCTGGAGGATGTTGCAGGCAGCAGAACATTCTCCACGGCGTCTCCAGACTCTGTCACGTCTGTCACATGTGCTCAGTGTGAACCTGCTTTCATCTGTGAAGAGCACAGGGCGCCAGTGGCGAATTTGCCAATCTTGGTGTTCTCTGGCAAATGCCAAACGTCCTGCACGGTGTTGGGCTGTAAGCACAACCCCCACCTGTGGACGTCGGGCCCTCATACCACCCTCATGGAGTCTGTTTCTGACCATTTGAGCAGACACATGCACATTTGTGGCCTGCTGGAGGTCATTTTGCAGGGCTCTGGCAGTGCTCCTCCTGCTCCTCCTTGCACAAAGGCGGAGGTAGCAGTCCTGCTGCTGGGTTGTTGCCCTCCTACGGCCTCCTCCACGTCTCCTGATGTACTGGCCTGTCTCCTGGTAGCGCCTTCCTGCTCTGGACACTACGCTGACAGACACAGCAAACCTTCTTGCCACAGCTCGCATTGATGTGCCATCCTGGATGAGCTGCACTACCTGAGCCACTTCTGTGGGTTGTCGACTCCGTCTCATGCTACCACTAGAGTGAAAGCACCGCCAGCATTCAAAAGTGACCAAAACATCAGCCAGGAAGCATAGGAACTGAGAAGTGGTCTGTGGTCACCACCTGCAAAACCAGTCCTTTATTGGGGATGTCTTGCTAATTGCCTATAATTTCCACCTGTTGTCTATTCCATTTACACAACAGCATGTGAAATGTATTGTCAATCAGTGTTGCTTCCTAAGTGGACAGTTTGATTTCACAGAAGTGTGATTGACTTGGAGTTACATTGTGTTGTTTAAGTGTTCCCTTTATTTTTTTGAGCAGTGTATATATAAATATATATTTATATTTATATTTATATTTATATATATATATAGATATACAAAAAATATATGGGGGATTGGAAATGATGCAGACAATTACATTGATGGAAGCTACAATCTATCTGCAGTTTTAAAGCTGATCTACCCCTTAAAAAAAAATATATATATATATATATATATATATATATATCTACTGGTCTGTATGTTGTGGCGGTTGGTTGGTTGGGTGGGTGAGTGAGTGAGTGAATGTGTGTGTGTGTGTGTGTGTGTGTGTGTGTGTGTGTGTGTGTGTGTGCGAGCATGCCTGTGTGTGTGTCAGACTCCTTTGTTCCCCTGTTTGGCCAGGCCAGGCAGGTTTTATCTACAGGAAGAGTTTAGGCCAACTGGGCCTCATGTGAGCCGTACTTCCTGTCTGCAGCACAGATAAAGGCAGCTTTCAGTAGCGTTCAGAGAGGGTCTGATTGCAACTCTAAATACTCTTTAATGCCTGGCAGTTCAAACATAGGGACATAACCACAGATATTCCGAAGCCTCGGTAGAAAGGAGCACTGTCACTCAGATGAATCCAACTGAAGTGTTGAAACCATGTGTTTAGCTGACTGGGTTTAATGACCACTAGGAGCTGACCACAGTGAGATCTGCATACAAATAAACACATTCATTCCCTTGACCCATGTGGTCGTAGTGTGGTCACATCGGTAATGTATATTGCTCTATTCTATTTCTGTGTGACTGCGTACCGAGCTCACTACAAACATGGTATGCACAGAACTCCACATACACACACCTCAACACCCCTAGCACAGAAACACACATGAACACACGCACGCACACACACACACACTCCCAAAACGCTACACACACACACACACACACACACACACACACACACACACACACACACACACACACACACACACACACACACACACACACACACACACACACACACAAACATACACACACTTGCCCAAACAGACAGACAGGGTTAGACAGTGGGTAAGTATTCTCATGCCCTCTGTCATCCCTCCAGATCAGTTGTGTTGTTCCTCCATAAGGGTCAGTGGCTAAGTGCTGTGACTGTGCTGTGGAGTCAGCCAGTCAGGGAGTCGTACAGTAAACAGTGATATTTCAGATTGATTTGGTTTAATGAGGCTCTGTAATAACACTTCCCATTCCAAAATAAACCCTAATCACAAGACGCCACCACTTCCTGTTCTAAATTAGGGCCTAGGTCAACAATGACGGGATGGAGAATTGCATGAACGAGTGTGTAAAGTATAGTTAGACTGGTCCAGTCTTATGGATCTCGCAGATGGGACATTGTGTGTGTGTGTGTTTATTCCTACCTTGGTGATCTCGGGGTCAGGACACTGGCTAGTTATATACTGGCAGTCATCCCTGGGTCTACAGCTGTTGTCACACCAGCCACACAGATGACCCTGGTCCTCACGTCCCCAACACTGGGAACAATCCCCACTGCCGACCCCACAGTTATACACCTCCACTGAAAGAGTGAGGGAGAGGGAGGGAGGGGAGAAGGGGGAGGGCTTTATTAACACAATACATTCTGATAAGAACACATAGGCTATTTGAAAGGGCTACATTATATAACCGTATGGGCTACATATATCATACTGAAACAATGTCAGTTCCTTTGGATTAAACATATTTTCAACATAATATAAATAAACCCAGAGAAACAGAGAGGAAAGACATGACAACAGAAACCCAGAGAAACAGAGAGTACAGACATGACAATAGAAAGCTGGAGAAACAGAGAGGACAGACATGACAATAGAAAGCTGGAGAAACAGAGAGGAAAGACATGACAACAGAAAGCTAGAGAAACAGAGAGGACAAACATGACAACAGAAACCCAGAGAAACAGAGAGGACAGACATGACAATAGAAAGCTGGAGAAACAGAGAGGACAGACATGACAACAGAAAGCTGGAGAAACAGAGAGGACAGACATGACAACAGAAACCCAGAGAAACAGAGAGGACAGACATGACAACAGAAACCCAGAGAAACAGAGAGGACAGAAATGACAATAGAAAGCTAGAGAAACAGAGAGGACAAACATGACAACAGAAAGCTAAAGAAACAGATGTGCATGTTCATTTTCCATCACCTCCCATAGAGAAACCATGTGTGCTTGTGTGTTTTGATGACTGAGCAATGAGTATGGTATGAAGTATTAGTCCTGTATGCCGTTCTTCTGGCTGTAGGCCAGTGCTGTTCTTCTGCTCTCAGGGCTCACATGGCAAACACATGGCCTGTTAACATTGAGAATATACTAGCATCTGGGAGTAGGCTGGTGTGTGGGTGTGTGCATGCGCACATGCCTGCGTATGTGTGTGTACTCATACCTGTCATGGGTTTAGGGCTGTCAGTGTACTTGTCTAGGTGTCCCTTTCTCCGCAGGTTGAGCTGAAACACCTGACTCCTCTCCGCTGTGGTCAGCTACATGGACAGAAACAAGCTCGCTGATTGGCCATTTCACCATACACGACCAGTAAGCATGGCTTTAATTGGCCATACACTAAACATCTTATTTCTGACTGGCCCCTTCACTCAGATTGTGTTGTGACAGGTACTCACCATCACTCCACTGCACTTAACCTCTGAGCCACTGTCCAGCCATCGGGCCTCGTACCTCTGCTCACTCCCAAAGTCACACTCCAGCTCCTCCCCCTACAGAATAAAACAAACCGATCCGTTGTCATGACAATAAAACCTTCATTTATAAACCAATCAGAGGGATGCCGCAGTCTGACATCACCCAGGAAAACAGGGGTTTGTGAAAACACATTTTGGGATTGATATTTTGCCTTTAGAAATGTGGTTAGGTCTTTATTTTCCCCGTCCTAGCTTAGATGACAGTCTGTTTCTGCTTCCGACAACTGCTTTGCAATTGGATGGATCCATGCCAAACATTGGCAAGACAACATTGGCTAGACAACATTGGCAAGAAAGTGACAGCAGCAACAGCCTGGCACCCAGGATACTCCATGTTTTCACATAGTTAGACATGTTTGTATTGGAGAAACAAAGAGTGTCTCTTTGTTCAGAGGGTGTGCTTGTTCTAGTTCCATTATCAGCATAGTGGCTGTTTCCATCTAGTTGAGCTAAGATACCCATTAGTCGAGCAGGGTTGATCTTCCTGGGTTGATTCTATACATGTACGAACACTATGTAGGGAATAGGGTGTCAGCTGAGACACAATAACAGGGACCTGGCTGGGAGAGAACTGTGTCCCCCTGAACAGCTCTGGTAACCATTGACAACCCTGGGAGGGGAAGAATGTAAAACATCTAAATAGCACAGGATAATTGTCCCTGCCAGGCAGAAATTCAGAATCATGTATAATTCATATTCATCATATTCATCAACATCTGGACGGTAAAGTGTGTGTGTGTATGTGTGTATGTGTGTGTGACTCTCTGTCACCATATAAACCCAGTGGGAGAGTGTGTGAAAGGGCACAGGGTTATAGTTACGACAGACCAGACCTGGCAACTAGTCAGAGATGGAATGTCACACGCTAACAGAGTCAAACCCTCATCACTGATACATAATCAGCTTCTGACTCACATTCAATATGTTGAGGTTAGGATTAGGGTTATACAGACTGATCTGAAATCAGTGTCTGAAGGTACAAAATGTACAAAAGTAGAAAGATGTGAATAGGGTGAATAGTACTAAAGATTGCTATGTGTTCTTTGAATGTCTCCATATGTCTGTAAATGACTGTATACCTACTGAGAGATGTCAGAGAACCTGGTGGGAACAGACAGCTAAGAGGTGAGAACCTGGTGGTAACTGACAGCTAAAAGGTGAGAACCTGGTGGGAACAGACAGCTAAAAGGTGAGAACCTGGTGGGAACTGACAGCTAAGAGGTGAGAACCTGGTAGGAACTGACAGCTAAGAGGTGAGAACCTGGTGGGAACTGACAGCTAAAAGGTGAGATCCTGGTGGGAACAGACAGCTAAGAGGTGAGAACCTGGTGGGAACTGACAGCTAAAAGTGAGAACCTGGTGGGAACAGACAGCTAAGAGGTGAGAACCTGGTGGGAACAGACAGCTAAGAGGTGAGAACCTGGTGGGAACAGACAGCTAAGAGGTGAGAACCTGGTGGGAACAGACAGCTAAGAGGTGAGTAAAATAAGTGCAGAGTTAAAGCCATTTATCATCCTGGTTCTAACCTCTCCCACAGTCCCTGCAGATGTCTCAGCTCACTCCTAAAGAGCAACCATTGAGGGATCGACTATGATTCCCACCAATCTCACTCTAAGACCCAGAATTACTTTAGTCCTATCCGGCTGTACCACATTTAGGATAATATCTAACAGTGTATCCTGTACCTGCTCCACGTTGCTTAGCGACAGGGTGAAGTCTTGGGTTATCCCTGAGGGCGAAGGTGGAACATCCTTGGCCACAAGGCTTGGACAGCAAGCAGAATTCTGGGGGACAGGAAGTGACACAAACACTCACGGGTTAAAGAAAACAATGGAAAACACCTGTCCTGTTTATGTGGCTGAGAGGAGGAGGAGGAAATGAGAGGGTGAAGCTCTGCTCAGAGGGAAACAACAACAGCCTAAAGTGGAGGGGCGGTGAGGGATTAGAAAAACAGACACACCGGATGGCAAAGATGGCGGAAAGATGGCAGGATGGGGCTCAATGCAGAAGACCTGAGCTCAGACTTTATTTCTGACCATCTTTACAGAACCTCATATACAGTGGGGGAAAAAAGTATTTAGTCAGTCACCAATTGTGCAAGTTCTCCTACTTAAAAAGATGAGAGAGGCCTGTAATTTTCATCATATGTACACGTCAACTATGACAGACAAATTGAGAATTTTCTTTCCAGAAAATCACATTGTAGGATTTTTTATGAATTTATTTGCAAATTATGGTGGAAAATAAGTATTTGGTCACCTACAAACAAGCAAGATTTCTGGCTCTCACAGACCTGTAACTTCTTCTTTAAGAGGCTCCTCTGTCCTCCACTCGTTACCTGTATTAATGGCACCTGTTTGAACTTGTTATCAGTATAAAAGACACCTGTCCACAACCTCAAACAGTCACACTCCAAACTCCACTATGGCCAAGACCAAAGAGCTGTCAAAGGACACCAGAAACAAAATTGTAGACCTGCACCAGGCTGGGAAGACTGAATCTGCAATAGGTAAGCAGCTTGGTTTGAAGAAATCAACTGTGGGAGCAATTATTAGGAAATGGAAGACATACAAGACCACTGATAATCTCCCTCGATCTGGGGCTCCACGCAAGATCTCACCCCGTGGGGTCAAAATGATCACAAGAACGGTGAGCAAAAATCCCAGAACCACACGGGGGGACCTAGTGAATGACCTGCAGAGAGCTGGGACCAAAGTAACAAAGCCTACCATCAGTAACACACTACGCCGCCAGGGACTCAAATCCTGCAGTGCCAGACGTGTCCCCCTGCTTAAGCCAGTACATGTCCAGGCCCGTCTGAAGTTTGCTAGAGTGCATTTGGATGATCCAGAAGATGATTGGGAGAATGTCATATGGTCAGATGAAACCAAAATAGAACTTTTTGGTAAAAACTCAACTCGTCGTGTTTGGAGGACATAGAATGCTGAGTTGCATCCAAAGAACACCATACCTACTGTGAAGCATGGGGTGGAAACATCATGCTTTGGGGCTGTTTTTCTGCAAAGGGACCAGGAAGACTGATCCGTGTAAAGGAAAGAATGAATGGGGCCATGTATCGTGAGATTTTGAGTGAAAACCTCCTTCCATCAGCAAGGGCATTGAAGATGAAACGTGGCTGGGTCTTTCAGCATGACAATGATCCCAAACACACCGCCCGGGCAACGAAGAAGTGGCTTCGTAAGAAGCATTTCAAGGTCCTGGAGTAGCCTAGCCAGTCTCCAGATCTCAACCCCATAGAAAATCTTTGGAGGGAGTTGAAAGTCCGTGTTGCCCAGCGACAGCCCCAAAACATCACTGCTCTAGAGGAGATCTGCATGGAGGAATGGGCCAAAATACCAGCAACAGTGTGTGAAAACCTTGTGAAGACTTACAGAAAACGTTTGACCTGTGTCATTGCCAACAAAGGGTATATAACAAAGTATTGAGAAACTTTTGTTATTGACCAAATACTTATTTTCCACCATAATTTGCAAATAAATTCATTAAAAATCCTACAATGTGATTTTCTGGATTTTTTTCCCTCATTTTGTCTGTCATAGTTGACGTGTACCTATGATGAAAATTACAGGCCTCTCTCATCTTTTTAAGTGGGAGAACTTGCACAATTGGTGGCTGACTAAATACTTTTTTCCCCCACTGTATATACATATCCTTTAAAAATATATATTTCTCTTTATTACTTTCCAACCCCACCACCCCCAATCGAAGGTAACAGTCAGTATATGGTGTGGCCACCAGCTGCATTAAGTACTGCAGTGCATCTCCTCCTCATGGGCTGCACCAGATTTGCCTGTTCTTGCTGTGAGATGTTACCCCACTCTTCCACCAAGGCACCTGCAAGTTCCTGGACATTTCTGGGGGGAATGGCCCTAGCCTTCACCCTCCGATTCAACAGGTCCCAGATGTGCTCAATGGGATTGAGATCCGGGCTCTTCGCTGGCCATGGCAGAACACTGACATTCCTGTCTTGCAGGAAATCACTCACAGGAAGAGCAGTATGGCTGGTGGCATTGTCATGCTGGAGGGTCATATCAGGATGAGCCTGCAGGAAGGGTACCACATGAGGGAGGAAGATGTCTTCCCTGTAACGCACAGCGTTGAGATTGCCTGCAATGACAACAAGCTCAGTCCAATGATGCTGTGACACACCGCCCCAGACCATGACGGACCCTCCACCTCCAAATCGATCCCGCTCCAGAGTACAGGCCTCGGTGTAATGCTCATTCCTTCGACGATAAACGCGACTCCGACCATCACCCCTGGTGAGACAAAACCACGACTCGTCAGTGAAGAGCACTTTTTGCCAGTCCTGTCTGGTCCAGCGACAGTGGGTTTGTGCCCATAGGCGCCGTTGTTGCTGGTGATGTCTGGTGAGGACCTGCCTTACAACAGGCCTACAAGCCCTCAGTCCAGCCTCTCTCAGCCTATTGCGGACAGTCTGAGCACTGATGGAGGGATTGTGCGTTCCTGGTGTAACTCAGGCAGTTGTTGTTGCCATCCTGTACCTGTCCCGCAGGTGTGATGTTCGGATGTACTGATCCTGTGCAGGTGTTGTTACACGTGGTCTGCTACTGCGAGGACGATCAGCTGTCCGTCCTGTCTCCCTGTAGCGCTGTCTTAGGCGTCTCACAGTACGGACATTGCAATTTATTGCCCTGGCCACATCTGCAGTCCCCATGCCTCCTTGCAGCATGCCTAAGGCACGTTCATGCAGATGAGCAGGGACCCTGGGCATCTTTCTTTTGGTGTTGTTCAGAGTCAGTAGAAAGGCCTCTTTAGTGTCCTAAGTTTTCATAACTGTGACCTTAATTGCCTACCGTCTGTAAACTGTTAGTGTCTTAACGACCGTTCCACAGGTGCATGTTCATTAATTGTTTATGGTTCATTGAACAAGCATGGGAAACAGTGTTTAAACCCTTTACAATTAAGGTCTGTGAAGTTATATGGATTTTTACGAATTATCTTTGAAAGACAGGGTCCTGAAAAAGGGAAGGTTTCTTTTTTTGCTGAGTTTATACATATTTATATAGTTGAAGTCAGAAGTTTACATACACCTTAGCCAAATACATTTAAACTCAGTTTTCCACAATTCCTGACATTTAATCCTAGTAAAAATTCCCTGTCTTAGGTCAGTTAGGATCTCCACTTTATTTTAAGAATGTGAAATGTCAGAATAATAGTTAGAGAGAATTATTTATTTCAGATTGTATTTATTTCATCACATTCCCAGTGGGTCAGAAGTTTACATACACTCAATTAGTATTTGGTAGCATTGCCTTTAAATTGTTTAATTTGGGTCAAACGATTCGGGTAGCCTTCCACAAGCTTCCCGCAATAAGTTGGGTGAATTGTGGCCCATTCCTCAAGACAGAGCTGGTGTAACTGAGTCAGGTTTGTAGGTCTCCTTGCTCGCACACGCTTTTTCAGTACTGCCCACAAATGTTCTATAGGATTGAGGTCAGGCTTTGTGATGGCCATTTCAATACTTTGACTTTGTTGTCCTTAAGCCATTTTGCCACAACTTTGGAAGTATGCTTGGGGTCATTGTCCATTTGGAGGACCCATTTGCGACCAAGCTTTAACTTCCTGACTGATGTCTTGAGATGTTGCTTCAAAATATCCACATAATTTTCCTTCCTCATGATGCCATCTATTTTGTGAAGTGCACCTGTCCCTCCTGCAGCAAAGCACCCCCACAGCATGATGCTGCCACCCCCGTGCTTCACGGTTGGGATGGTGTTCTTCGGCTTGCAAGCCTTCCCCTTTTTCCTCCAAACATAACGATGGTCATTATGGCCAAACAGTTATATTTTTGTTTCATCAGACCAGAGGACATTTCTCCAAAAGGTAAGATCTTTGTCCCCATCTGCAGTTGCAAACCGTAGTCTGGCTTTTTTATGGCGGTTTTGGAGCAGCGGCTTCTTCCTTGCTGAGCGGTCTTTCAGGTTATGTCGATATCTGACTAGTTTTACTGTGGATATAGATACTTTTGTACCTGTTTCCTCCAGCATCTTCACAAGGTCCTTTGCTGTTGTTCTGGGATTGATTTGCACTTTTCGCACCAAAGTACGTTCATCTCTAGGAGACAGAACGCGTCTCCTTCCTGAGTGGTATGACGGCTGCGTGGTCCCATGGTGTTTATACTTGCGTACTATTGTCTGTACAGATGAACGTGGTACCTTCAGGCGTTTGGAAATTGCTTCCAAGGATGAACCAGACTTGTGGAGGTCTACAAAAAAATTTCTGAGGTCTTGGCTGATTTCTTTTGATTTACCTTGTTTGAAGGTAGGCCTTGAAATACATCCACAGGTACACCTCCAATTGACTCAAATTATGTCAATTAGCCTATCAGAAGCTTCTAAAGCCATGACATCATTTTTTTGAATTTTCCAAGCTGTTTAAAGGCACAGTCAACTTAGTGTATGTAAACTTCTGACCCACTGGAATTGGGATACAGTGAATTATAAGTGAAATAATCTGTCTGTAAACAATTGTTGTAAAAATTACTTGTGTCATGCACAAAGTAGATGTCCTAACTGACTTTAACAAACTATAGTTTGTTAACAAGAAATTTGTGGAGTGGTTTAAAAATGAGTTTTAATGACTCCAACCTAAATGTATGTAAACTTCCGACTTCAACTGTATATATGTATGTATGTGTATATGTATGTGTATGTATGTATGTATATATATATATATATATATATATATATATATATATATATATATATATATATATATATATATACAATATATATACAATATATATATTTGCGAGAAAATACAATCATATGGGGGATTGGAAGTGATGCAGACAATTACATTGATGGAAGTTACAATCTATCTGCAAAAAAAAAAAAGATAGGACTTTTATTTTTCAGTCAGGACATTTATTGTCATGGTATGGCCCGACTAACTCACTCAGACTCACCTAACCACACTCCTCCAGATGAGTACATCAGTCTCTCTGGACCCAATCAGACCCCCTCCTCTCCTTTCAGAAACAGCTGCCTGTGAGTGGGGCTCCTAATAGTGGCAGAGGGACTTTGCTGTGTGTTAACACTTTACTCTTGGCTCTAACACCAAAGGCAGTAGGAGAGAGGGGTGGCTGGCTGTACCACAGCGGTGATGCTGTCAGGGCATAGGTATGCTCAGAGGAGGTGAGGAGTGTGTCTAGGGGGCTGTTACAGCTATGATAATCTTAACGAGCTTGTCCTGCCGTAACATAACAATACTTAAAGGGAAAGGCGTTCTCATCACAATTAAAGCTTCTCAGATGTTTTATATCTCAAAAGAGGTCTGAAAAAAGAGGTTTAGTATTGAGCTCAGTCCTCAATGCCAGATTTGGACAATTTTGAAAACATCATTACTAACATTCATTTTCCGATATAAGCTCTTCACACTCGGTCACAGTACACACTAACTGGACACCATGGCAACCTTATACAGCATTGTACATAAGACAGGAAAATCTGTGAAACAGTGAACCCATTCTTCAACACACTGGCTCCAGTGGGCCTATCAAAAGCCACCACCATGAAGAACTGGGAGAGAGAGTTTTGGAAAGGTCAGAGAGGCTTTAACATGGCCCATTATCTCATTAGGAGTGTGTTAACCATGTCTCCCTAAGTTTTATGGGCTGTTTTAAAAATGGCTGACAACAGTAAGATAGCTTTGACCTGGTATGACCACATGACTTGCCAGGCTGTTACATGAGGCCAAATGAGAATGGACTAAGATCATCATAGGAGCTTGTGATTGGTTGCCACTGATCTAGGGTTAAGTTGAAGTCTTCCCCTCTAATGTTTAAAGGGGCAATCTTCCGTTGCTACATCCATTTTTGGACTTATAAATTAATGATATGTACCCATTGATTCTTGAAGAATATAACTTATAAATGCCTCATGAGTTTAGTTCAACTGTCGTACCCCATCAGAACCCAAAATATAAGCTTGTTTAACTTCAATGTTTTTAAACAAAGTAAATGCAAGCAAACACTGTATCGCCTCAGCACATTGTTAAAACTATAATATTGATATCATGGATGGTCAGCCATGCATCCATAGCTCTGTCCATTCATTTAAGAGTGGTTACATTTCTTCAGCCCCACCCCTCAGCTTTTTACTTAAACAATGGCGGGGTGAGGTTTTGTTATTGTTTCAAATGCGGATTGCCACTTTAAGGTTAGGACTAGTGGGGCACTGATCCTTGCCTATTAGAGCTACTTCTAATCTAGCCAGTATGTCTGATTGGAGTGGTTTAACACAGAGGGGTAACTCACCTCTAGCAGGCTGGGTTTGGAGTCGTCTTTAGTGGAGAGGCAAGAGTGGCTGTCTTGGTCCCAGTAACACCTCCACCTGGTGCTTAGACAGCTGATACACCTGACACACAGGAGAACACACATTGATAAGGGTTACACCATCTGACACTGGCCAAACACACACAGGTGAGACCTGGAGCCTGTAGTAAAGACTCAAACAAACCCAGTGGACAAATCAGTGGACAAAGCAACATGCAAGGTCAAACATGGTTACACTGGCACAGAGAGAAGGTACTAAACAGAGAGCTCCACTATTCACTAGGAGCTCCGTAAAGTCAGAAATCCCAGAGGGAGCGTTCTGTGTGTATGTGTGTGCATGCGTGCGTGATTGCACGTGTGTATGTGTGTGTGTGTGTGTTTTCCCAGAAAGCAGCCCAAATTGGAACACCTCCACTATGTGTGTCTCTATTGCCTGCGGGTGGAAGACAGATGTCCCAACATCTGGAGTGACAGCACCTCCAGTGATTCCCTGTCTGTCTCCATACAACCATGGGAGAAGGGGTGCAGCTTGCCGATTAAGATTGAAGAGATGGACGGGTTTGCAGGAACGTGTAGTGGTGTGTGTGTGTGTTAGGCTTGGGAGGTAAACCGTATACCGGGGTATTTGGAAATAGCCACGGGATGTATTTTTATTTAAAATGTTAGTCATTTAGCAGACGCTCTTATCCAGAGCGACTTACAGTTAGTGAGTGCATACATTTTCATACTGGCCCCCCGTGGGAAACGAACCCACAACCCTGGCATTGCAAGCGCCATGCTGTGCTACAGGGGACACACTCTTAATACCGTCAATACCGTTGAAACTATTTATTTCAAGTTTATTTTATACATTTGAATATTTGTAGCTACTTTTTGTAAATACCTGCAGTCAATTTGTGCAATACGTTAGGAGATAAAGAAGATCGCGTTCTTCATTTCACCTGTCACATAATTTTTCATCATTTACAAGCACAACTCACTGTTGTGCAGAATGCGCCAGGTGATCTAGTTACATTATGGAATTCACAACTAAATGTTTGCCAGCTAGATATCTTATAACTATTAAGTTAACTGCCTAAAATGTGATAAATGCTCTGCAGTAGTGCATTTGGTTTGCTAATTTAGTAGCTAGTTAGCTATCTAGCTAAGTGGTTAGCTTCTTCCAAAATCAAGCTTCGGTTGGTAACAGCAGAGAATCGCCTCCTGGATCAAGAGCCTTGCTGTCTAATATTTGTTTTGTGCGTGCAGCAAACTGTGAGTAGCATTTTTGAGTTACTTGTATAACTTTATGAGCTGGGATGTCTGTCCTGCAAATAGTTTAGGTCAGAGACTGTACAAAATGTTTGCGATGTGTTCTCTATGGAATTTTACATGTACTTGCTATCACTTATAACCTTTGGATTACAGCGGCTCAGTGGGGTTTGAAAATAGCGCCCCTTGTGTTCAGTGCAGGTATTACCAAATATCCTGGGACGACACAAGGTCGGTATGAATGTATGCCAATTTGGATACCGCCCAAGCCTAGTGTGTGTGCTGGTTGGTGATTAGAAGCAGACAACCCACTCCAGGGAATCTTATCAGGCAGCTTTTTTGTTTTCGCTAAATGTCTCTCACTCACAAACACACAGAAACCCACACACACACACACCCACACACAAACACTCTCTCTTTCTAGCTTCTTGTCCTTTCTAGCTGCTTGTCCTATAGAGCCATCCTGAACCCCCCACCCCTGACCCTCACACACTGAATGAACATCCCACACACACTGAACACACAGACTCTCAGGGCCTCTCAGTGAGCACTATGGTTAAACACACACTCTCAGTCATGTCTCTGTCAAGGAGAAGCTGTTAGGGAGAATAGACATTTTTAAAGGGGGAGAGGGAGGGGTGAGAGACACAGAGGAATAGTGAAAGAAACAAAAGAGACAGTGAAAGATAGTGAGAAGGAGGGAGACAAAGGGTGAAAAAAAGAGGGGGGAAGTGTTTGAGAGAGTGAAAAGATAGAAAATGGGGAGTGTGTAAAGAGAGAAAGGAGAGAGAGAGAGAGAGAGAGAGAGAGAGAGAGAGAGAGAGAGCGAGAGAGAGAGAGAGAGAGCGAGAGAGAGAGAGAGAGAGCAGGAATCTGGACTTCACCAAAGAAATCGGAAATACAGACATTGTCATCCTACAAGAAACATGGTATAGAGGAGACGGACCCACTGGTTGCCCTCTAGGTTACAGAGAGCTGGTAGTCCCATCCACCAAACTACCAGGTGTGAAACAGGGAAGGGACTCAGGGGGTATGCTAATTTGGTATAGAGCAGACCTAACTCACTCTATTAAATTAATCAAAACAGGAACATTTTACATTTGGTTAGAAATTCAAAAGGAAATGATCTCAACTGAGAAAAATGTCCTCCTGTGTGCTACCTATATCCCCCCACTAGAATCCCCATACTTTAATGAAGACAGTTTCTCCATCCTGGAGGGGGAAATCAATCATTTCCAGACCCAGGGACATGTACTAGTCTGTGGCGACCTAAATGCCAGAACTGGACAAGAACCTGACACCCTCAGCACACAGGGGGACAAACACCTACCTGGAGGTGACAGCATTCCCTCCCCCATATGCCCCCCTAGGCACAACTACGACAACATAACCAACAAAAACGGGTCACGACTCCTGCAGCTCTGTCGCACACTGGGTATGTACATAGTCAATGGTAGGCTTCGAGGGGACTCCTATGGTAGGTACACCTATAGCTCATCTCTTGGCAGTAGTACTGTAGACTACTTTATCACTGACCTCAACCCAGAGTCTCTCAGAGCGTTCACAGTCAGCCCACTGACACCCCTATCAGACCACAGCAAAATCACAGTCTACTTGAACAGAGCAATACTCAATCATGAGGCATCAAAGCCAAAGGAACTGAATAATATTAAGAAATGCTATAGATGGAAGGAAAGTAGTGTTGAAACCTACCAAAAACAATTAGGAAACAACAAATTCAATCCATTCTAGACAACTTCCTGGACAAAACGTTCCACTGTAATAGTGAAGGTGTAAACTTGGCAGTAGAAAACCTAAACAGTATATTTGACCTCTCAGCTTCCCTATCAAATCTAAAAATCTCTAACAGAAAACCAAAGAAATGTAATAACAGTGATAAATGGTTTGATGAAGAATGCAAAAACCTAAGAAAGAAATTGAGAAACCTATCCAACCAAAAACATAGAGACCCAGAAAACCTGAGCCTACGCCTTCACTATGGTGAATCACTAAAAAAATACAGAAATACACTACGGAAAAAGAAGGAACAGCATGTCAGAAATCAGCTCAATGTAATTGAAGAATCCATAGACTCTAACCACTTCTGGGAAAATTGGAAAACACTAAACAAACAACAACACGAAGAGCTAACTATCCAAAACGGAGATGTATGGGTAAAACCACTTCTCCAATCTTTTTGGCCCTATAACAGAGAACAAACAGCAAAAAAATATACATGATCAAATGCAAATCTTAGAATCAACTATTAAAGACTACCAGAACCCACTGGATTCTCCAATTACATTGAATGAACTACAGGACAAAATACAAACCCTCCAACCCAAAAAGTCATGTGGTGTTGATGGTATCCTCAATGAAATGATAAAATATACAGACCACAAATTTCAATTAGCTATACTTAAACTCTTTAACATCATCCTTAGCTCTTGCATCTTCCCCAATATTTGGAACCAAGGACTGATCACCCCAATCCACAAAAGTGGAGACAAATTTGACCCCAATAACTACCGTGGGATATGCGTCAACAGCAACCTTGGGAAAATCCTCTGCATTATCATTAACAGCAGACTAGTTCATTTCCTCAGTAAAAACAATGTACTGAGCAAATGTCAAATTGGCTTTTTACCAAATTACCGTACGACAGACCACGTATTCACCCTGCACACCCTAATTGACAAACAAACAAACCAAAACAAAGGCAAAGTCTTCTCATGCTTTGTTGATTTCAAAAAAGCTTTTGACTCAATTTGGCATGAGGGTCTGCTATACAAATTGATGGAAAGTGGGGTTGGGGGAAAAACATACGACATTATAAAATCCATGTACACAAACAACAAGTGTGCGGTTAAAATTGGCAAAAAACACACACATTTCTTTCCACAGGGCCGTGGGGTGAGACAGGGATGCAGTTTAAGCCCCACCCTCTTCAACCCTCTTTAAGCCCCATATATCAACGAATTGGCGAGGGCACTAGAACAGTCTGCAGCACCCGGCCTCACCCTACTAGAATCTGAAGTCAAATGTCTTCTGTTTGCTGATGATCTGGTACTTCTGTCACCAACCAAGGAGGGCCTACAGCAGCACCTAGATCTTCTGCACAGATTCTGTCAGACCTGGGCCCTGACAGTAAATCTCAGTAAGACAAAAATAATGGTGTTCCAAAAAAGGTCCAGTTGCCAGGACCACAAATACAAATTCCATCTAGACACCGTTGCCCTAGAGCACACAAAAAACTATACATACCTCGGCCTAAACATCAGCGCCACAGGTAACTTCCACAAAACTGTGAACGATCTGAGAGACAAGGCAAGAAGGGCCTTCTATGCCATCAAAAGGAACATAAAATTTGACATACCAATTAGGATCTGGCTAAAAATACTTGAATCAGTTATAGAACCCATTGCCCTTTATGGTTCTGAGGTCTGGGGTCCGCTCACCAACCAAGAATTCACAAAATGGGACAAACACCAAATTGAGACTCTGCATGCAGAATTCTGCAAAAATATCCTCCGTGTACAACGTAAAACACCAAATAATGCATGCAGAGCAGAATTAGGCCAATACCCGCTAATTATCAAAATCCAGAAAAGAGCCGTTAAATTCTATAACCACTTAAAAGGAAGCGATTCCCAAACCTTCCATAACAAAGCCATCACCTACAGAGAGATGAACTTGGAGAAGAGTCCCCTAAGTAAGCTTGTCCTGGGGCTCTGTTCACAAACACAAACAGACCCCACACAGCCCCAGGACAACAACAACTACAACAACAACACAATTAGACCCAACCAAATCATGAGAAAACAAAAAGAGAATTACTTGACACATTGGAAAGAACAAACAAAAAAACAGAGCAAACTAGAATGCTATTTGGCCCTAAACAGAGAGTACACAGTGGCAGAATACCTGACCACTGTGACTGACCCAAACTTAAGGAAAGCTTTGACTATGTACAGACTCAGTGAGCATAGCCTTGCTATTGAGAAAGGCCGCCGTAGGCAGACCTGGCTCTCAAGAGAAGACAGGCTATGTGCACACTGCCCACAAAATGAGGTGGAAACTGAGCTGCACTTCCTAACCTCCTGCCAAATGTATGACCATATTAGAGACACATATTTCCCTCAGATTACAGCGATCCACAAAGAATTCGAAAACAAACCCAATTTTGATAAACTCCCTTATCTACTGGGTGAAAAACCACAGTGTGCCATCACAGCTGCAAGATTTGTGACCTGTTGCCACAAGAAAAGGGCAACCAGTGAAGAACAAACACCATTGTAAATACAACCCATATTTATGTTTATTTATTTTCCCATTTGTACTTTAACTATTTGCACATTGTTACAACACTGTATATATACATAATATGACATTTGAAATGTCTTTATTCTTTTGAAACTTCTGAGTGTAATGTTTACTGTTAATATTTATTGTTTATTTCACTTTTGTTTATTATCTACTTCACTTGCTTTGGCAATGTTAACACATGTTTCCCATGCCAATAAAGCCCTTAAATTGAAATTGAAATTGAATTGAGAGAAAGACAGAGGGGGGGTCAGGTCAGGGTGTTGTGCTACCGGGGCGTTTGGTCTGAGAGGAATGCTCCCGTCTGGTTGTCCATTAGCGCCTCACCTAGAAACAACATCGACCCGGCTGTGAGAGAGCACTCTCAACACACACACACACACACACCATTCTGGATACAAACACACACAGTACCATTTCAACACAGACGAGGGAACGAGGCCTCAGTCCAAATGCAGAATAAAATAAGCCCATATCCGGTTACTGAGAGCCTCTCTCAGTCATTCTGGAGTTATTAAGAGAGAGAACAGCTTGAAGTGATTAAACGTGGATAGAGTCTAATCTAATCTGCGGTCTTCATTTAGCAGACCTGTGCTCTTCACCTGAGAATGGCATTTAGGTCATTCTCACCTTCAGCAATACTTCACACTATCAGACCCCCCCTGAGGAACTCAGAGGTATGCAAGAACACACACACACACATATTCACCTACTTACATACACATGTATACACACGCGCACACACACACACACAAGTGGGCCAAATGAACAAACACTAACAGTTTGCCTCTGAATGCACACACATATACACAGTTATTTATACGTACACACAAACTGTACATTAAACTCAAGTGTATGACTACTTTCACACCTCCAAAGCGACCTGATAAGTGTGCAAGAGGGACACACTCAAACAGTTAACAGATCTGAGCACCATTTACACACACACGCACACACACACATACACACACAAACACACACACACTGATCCAGAGATCTGCTCATGAGATAACATAGTCAAATACGCAAATAGGAAACCAGCTAGCTGTCCTCCAGAACAGAGAAGCCTCTCTCTCTCTCTCTCTCTCTCTCTCTCTCTCTCTCTCACTCTCTCTCTCTCTCTCTCTCTCTTGTCTCTGTGGTCAGTCATGCTGCCTATGGACATACAGAAAATACAGACCACAGCCTCCACAGGAAAAAGCCAAACAACAACATACAGTACAAGAATAATATAAACAATACAGCTCCCCTCAGTGATGCCGATACTGGTTTCTATAGCTCTGCCGCCCCTTCTGTTTGGCGCTCCATGTGCGGTGAGAACGCCATTGAGACTACAGATGACATTTGGCCAACATTTGAGTGATGCTAGGGACTTGGCAGAGAACTCTGCTCAAGGACGGGGCTGTCTGCGTGCCTCAAATCTCACACTTATGATCTAGCTATTTCGGCTTCATTTGAGTGAGATTTGTCTTGGTGGATACGGGGTAAACAGAGACAGTGCTGATTGGACGTGTGTGTGTGTGTGTGTGTCTTGTAACTTGGTTTAATTTGGAAATGTTAGTGGTTAACACTATGAGATGGTGGACCAAGTCTAAAAGAAACCCTGGATGACTCATAGATTTGAAACACTCACGCAGTCTTGGGGTGTATCGCTCCTGTCCTCTTGCAATCATAGATGAGGAAGGTCCCGGAAACCACAGACGTGCCATTCACCTTAATCGCCACAGGAACCGTCAGGTGATCTGTCACAACAACATATACCATGGAGACATATCTCGGCATATCTCAGGATCAGGGGTGATGTCACTGGATTAAATCCAACTAGTGATCTACCAGTACATGTAACACTTACCTCTGCCAGGGGGGATGTGGGGGTACCTCTCCCGGGGCAGGAGGGGGCAGGTCTGAATCTGGGCGGAGCCATAATCCAGGTGCACAGTGGCTACCGTGGCAACACCCAATCCGTAGTCACACTCTACCCGGGAACCAACCAGATCAGGGACACTGCCGTTTATCAGAATTCCCACATCCTGGTGGAGAGAAGGATGGGTGAGGGGGATGGAGGGAGAGAGATTGAGAAAACGTTGTCTCCAAAAGACAGATGGCACAATAAACTTGCATCCAAATATACTCTTATGTGAGAAGAGGAACAACACAATGTCATATAGCAGCACTTCATTGCCCGTCAATCTCACTGATCTAATTTCAATATGTGCGAGAAAAACAAAGGGGGAAGAAGAGGGGAGAGGTGGAAGAGGGGGAGAAGGGGGAAGAGGTGGAAGAGGGAGAAGAGGTGGAAGAGGGGGAGAAGGGGGAAGAGGGGAAGAGGGGGAAGAGGGGAAGAGGGGGAAGAGGTGAAAGAGAGGGAGAGGAAGATGACATAGCTGTAGATACAGTAGTTGGAGAGGCCAGTGACATTATGGTAACATGCTACACTGAACTGCACTCTATTGTCTTTGGAATTGATCACTTCCTGGCTGTGGCCCTGACTTCCTCTTTCCTGCCTGCTGCTTCCTGTTTGGGGAGACGGCAGTGGGCCCAGCTCTTGTGGCCCTGAGTGTTGACTGGGGATTGGACAGCTGCTGAACCTATCACAGCCAACCTGACCTACACACCCAACACAGTGCTGTGTCTGAACCTGATAATGTACCTAGTGTACATACAACTGAGAAGGATTATAACTTCACAACTCAATACTATAATAATAATAATATTATGATAATGACTTGAAACTTCACAATATTTGCTAAAGTATCTGTCTGAACTGATAAACTTACTGATGACGTAGGAAAAACTGTTATTATGTAACGTCTGGTACCTTGATGTCAGCGGAAAGGCTGATCTCTTGGGGGGTGAGGGTCATAGAGGGGCACTGCTGGGGACCCTCGCCTATTCCAATCCAGGAGCGCGCCAGCAACCCCCAGGAACACTCCCTCTGGATGGAACACCTGCACACAGGGCATATAGTGAGTACATGGGTACATGGGAGAGTGAGTACATGGGTAAAGAAGTATAAATTGAAGCCAACTTCTCTAGTCATTTATGTTTATAATCTCCCTATGGGAAGACATAGATAGTGAGATATCATATAGTGAAAGCTATTCATAGCCAGACTACTGTCTAGCAGTGCTTCTCAAAGGAGCTCCTCTATGGACCTCATAACAATAAAGCTCCACATTGCAAACATTGTTTACTCAGTTTTTCCACTTCATCTGCTCTCCAGTCAGTGTTCTGGTCTGTTGCCCACATATTTGAGTATCAGACTCATCATCTCATTGTGTCACATGACAGTTCTGGACTGTCAGTCAGTTCAGCACACACCACACACTGTTTGACTCAGTGTCACACATGTTCCCATGACACCCTGCCCCTCCGGCACCCAGATCAGGGGCCAGTTAATCTAATTAAGAAGCTACCAGGCCAAGTCTTTATTTATTCGGTGTGTGTGTGTGTGTGTGTGTGTGTGTGTGTGTGTGTGTGTGTGTGTGTGTGTACCTCTGTGTCTATTTGTGAATACATACAGTGCCAGTCAAAAGTTTGGACACACCTACTAATTCCAGGGTTTGTCTTTATTTTTACTATTTTCTACAATGTAGAATAATAGTGAAGACATCAAAACTATGAAATAACACATATGAAATCATGTAGTAACCAAAAAAGTGTTAAACAAATCAAAATATATTTTATATTTGAGATTCTTCAAAGTAGCCACCCTTTGCCTTGAGGACAGCTTTGCACACTCTTGGCATTCTCTCAACCAGCTTCATGAGGTAGTCACCTGGAATGCATTTCAATTAACAGGTGTGCCTTGTTAAAAGTTAATTTGTGAAATTTCTTTCCTTCTTAATGCGTTTGAGCCAATCAGTTGTGTTGTGACAAGGTAGGTGTGGTATACAGAAGATAGCCCTATTTGGTAAAAAACCAAGTCCATATTATGGCAGGAACAGCTCAAATAAGCAAAAAGAAACCACAGTCCATCATTACTTTAAGACATGAAGGTCAGTCAATCCGGAACATTTCAAGAACTTTGAATGTTTCTTCAAGTGCAGTCGCAAAAACCATCAAGCACTATGATGAAACTGGCTCTCATGAGGACCGCCACAGGAAAGGAAGACCCAGAGTTACCTCTGCTGCAGAGGATAAGTTCCTTAGAGTTAACTGCACCTCAGATTGCAGCCCAAATAAATGCTTCACAGAGTTCAGCTAACAGACACATCTCAACATCAACTGTTCAGAGGAGACTGCGTGAATCAGTCCTTCATGGTCAAATTGCTGCAAAGAGACCACTACTAAAGGACACCAATAAGAAGAAGAAACTTGCTCGGGCCAAGAAACACGAGCAATGGACATTAGATCAGTGGAAATTTGTCGTTTGGTCTGATGAGTCCAAATGTGAGATTTTTGGTTCCAACCACCATGTCTTTGTGAGACGCAGAGTAGGTGAACGGATGATCTCAGCATGTGTGGTTCCCACCGTGAAGCATGGAGGAGGTGTGATGGTGTGGGGGTGCTTTGCTGGTGACACTGTCAGTGATTTATTTAGAATTCTAGGCACACTTAACCAGCATGGCTACCACAGCAACATGCCATCCCATCTGGTTTGCGCTTAGTTGGACTATAATTTGTTTTTCAACAGGACAATGACCCAAAAACACACCTTCAGGCTGTGTCAGGGCTATTTGACCAAGGAGAGTGATGGAGTGCTGCATCAGATGACCTGCCCTCTACAATCACCTGACCTCAACCCAATTGAGATGGTTTGGGATGAGTTGGACCGCAGAGTGAAGGAAAAGCACCCAACAAGTGCTCAGCATATGTGGGAACTCCTTCAAGACTGTTGGAAAAGCATTCCTCATGAAGCTGGTTGAGAGAATGCCAAGAGTGTGCAAAGCTGTCATCAAGGCAAAGGGTGGCTACCTTGAAGAATCTCAAATATAAAATATGTTTTGATTTGTTTAACACTTTTTGGGTTACTACATGATTCCGTATGTGTTATTTCATAGTTTTGATGTCTTCACTATTATTCTACAATGTAGAAAATAGTAAAAAATTAAGAAAAACCGTGAATGAGTAGGTGTGTCCAAACCTTTGACTGGTACTGTATGCATGAGAGACGGACTGTGAGAAAGTGGGAGCGATCAGGCAGGGTAGGCTCATATTATGACTACTGTTTGACAAATTAAGAGCACAGCTAGTACTCCTGCAGTGCATAATAGAATAGAGCAAGAACACAACAACCTTAAAGTATAGATAAAGTCGACTAGAGCAACCACAGTCAGTAGAACAGCAGTTTGAAGTGATAATCACCATGTAATGACTTTAGCGCCCATACTTTCCTTTGACACTTTAACAAGTCTGTTCTAAAATCGGTGTGCGAGAATGAGGGATTGAGCGGATGTATGCATGTAAATGTGCTTGTTTTTGTGTATGTTTGCATGTGTGCGTGTGTTTCGCTGCATGCATGAGTGAATGTCCAGATTTCAGTCCTACTGGCGCTGAGGGACCAGGATGGGCCATGAGGTCAACAGCTCTTCTAAGAATAGAATAGAATGTCTATGCAATCCCACATAAAACCCCTTACACCCACACACACCCACACACAAAGAAGCACATTTAAATGCATACACACATCTGCTCGCTCGCTCACGCACACCTATTATACACACACGCGTGTGTATGTACACTGACAAGCTATGACGCTGACCAGGAAACTCAGACAGTAACTAAGTGACCAGTGAGTCGTTCCTCTCTGTCTAACCCAGTGAGGCATCAGAATGGACTTTTCTTACTCCCCTTCCTTCACTCCTGGGGCTGCTCAGGAAAAGTCTGCTATATTTTACTGTTTTGAAATTGATTCTAAAATCCATTCACACCTTATCTGGCAACTCTAACACACTCATATACTGATACATAAACAACTCCCTCTCTCAAACACACACACAAACACACACAGACACACACACACTAGCAGCAGTATTTGTCACGGATTCTGCCGAGGCTGCTCCTCCTCCTTGCTCGGGCAGGCTTCGGCGTTCGTCGTCCCCGGAGTACTAGCTACTGCCGTTCGATGTTATCGGTGTTTGTTTAGTTTTGTCTGTATTGTTTACACCTGTTCGTCATTATGTTAATTGTTTCCCTTATAATTACCCCTGTCTCTCATCTGTACTTTGTGTGTGATTGTTTTCCCCTTCACGGTTGTCTATTTTGTGAGCGGGTTATTTCCTCCCTGCGTGGAGTTATTTTCTGTGTCCTTTTGGATCCTTTTCGTATTAAAAGTACGTATCCGAGAGTTCTGTGTCCTGCGCCTGACTTCGTTTACCGAATCTCACAGACAGTCGTGACAGAATCACACACCTTACCATGGAGTCAGCAGGAGCGACGGCACCGACTGGATCACTCGAGGAGCGCGTCCTACAACAGGCAGCGATGCTCCAAAATCTTGGTGCCGCTATGGATAACGTTATGAACACTTTGGGACGATGGGAGAGAGGAGGTTTGCCCACACCTCCTCCAACGATACTGTGACAGGTTAAAGGACATATTCATAGCCTGTTATACACTAAAAAGTATTAGTAAGTTCATGGTATGTAAGGATCTTAAAATATCTAAGGTTAAAAAGAGAATGCATCCAGTACTAGTTCATAGAGATTGATAAAATGCATAAATGTGTTTAAAATCCGTCAAGAGTCAAAGGGTTAATATTGTAAGAGGAATGTGTAAATGTTATATTGACTACTTTATTTTGTGGTGCCTAATTTAAGGGTAAAAGTGTTCATCTGTGATCTACTAAATGCTCTTAATCTATGAGCCTGAGATCGATTGCTCTGGTCTCCACCCAACTTCCTGGGGAAATCGCGGTCTTTTTCTCATTACACTAAATTTGTCAGTGAGGAAACATAACTGCGTCACGTTCGTGATTATTTCTTCCCTTTTTCAGGTACGTTATTGATATGAAACGAGTTAATTTGAATGTAATAACTTGCTAACCTGTGAAGAGAGTTTAAGGTATGTGTTAGTAACATCTTGAGGAAGTTAGAGTTAAGTTGAAGAGAGTTATTAGGTGCGTGTGTGACTGTAATCTGCTTGGTTGCAGCGATAGCTTCGTACTGAGAGTAGCTGCCATTTTATGCTAATTGTGAATGAATATGTGCGTTGTTAATATAATATTTGGGGTTATTTGTATAATGTGTTTCGAATACTTTGTTGACATGGTTGATAAATGTAGTTATGGGTTACTGAGCTAAAGCTACTTTGTGTTTGACAGTTATATTGAAACATTTGTATATGTTTTAGTGAATTACAGTTTATGCTGTTGTGACTTGAATAAGCTTTGTACCCTACAAATCTCTGGTTCCTGTAGATCTGTTGTTCTGTAAAATGTGGTATTTTTGTAAAATCATTACACTAAATTTGTCAGTGAGGAAACATAACTGCGTCACGTTCGTGATTATTTCTTCCCTTTTTCAGGGGTGTAACATTTTGGAGGCTCCGCTGGATTGCTGCTCAGATGTCCGGCTTCCACATCCTGGTCGCTGAATTCGAGCCAGCTAAATCCCTACATAACAACCCAGGCAGGCTGCAGTGAGGAAAGTGTTGCTGTTCGAGGGGAGCTGGAAGTTGGGGGTTAAGTACGTGTCAACTGAGGCCGTTGAGAGACCATCAGAGACAGTAAGGACCACCTAATTCAGAGTCAACTCCTGCACAGTAAAGGTTCCTCCTGTCCTGTCAACATGACAACCGCCTTGGAAGAACTACAGGAAGAGGTAGTAGGAGAATTGCACACCCTGACTAAAGACAAGTTACTAGACGTATGTGATTTCCTTGACATATCAGGGCGAACAGAGAAGAGATGTTCAAGACAAATCCCGCATATCACTGATGACTCACATTATGATGTTCCTTGAAAGAGAGGAAGTTGCAGAGTTAGAAGATGGCGGCATGTCGGAATTATTGTTACTTAAAGACAAAATGACAGAGATGATCAGTGGCATAGATAGCAAGACAGGGCAAACTGACCATGATATTGAAACAGCCAGAACACATCACAGAATAGAGGGACTGAGAACTGTAACCCCACAACAAGGGGTGGGAACTGAGCAGAGTACTGCAGACCAAGCCAGTGATTCTCTGCGCCAGCCCCCAACCCCCTGCCCATCTTCAGAGGAGCATGCAGCTCTCACCCAGTGCACAGCCCGGCTCATACTGGCGCAAAGAGTTAAAAATTTCTGGTCAGATAGGTGAACCGGGCCAGAAAGATAAACTGACTTTTTCCAGCCTTGCCCATCAGATTGAGAATGGACTTAACAGAGGCTATCCTGAGGTAGAAATAGTAGACGCAGTAATCAGGGCTATTTCTCCAGGCTCACAGCTACGCAGCTACTTGGAAGGTAAACCCCAGCTAACTCTTCCCACACTTAGATGCATCCTGCGTTCCCACTTCCAAGAGAAGAGTGCAACAGAGCTTTACAAACAGCTAGCTTCAGAAGCACAGCATAGCAAGGAGACCCCTCAAAGCTTCCTGATGCGCGTCTTAGATTTGAGGCAGAAAGTACTATTTGCGTCCCAGGAGTCAGAATCAGGGCTTAAGTATGACCCTGCTCTAGTCCAGCGCATGTGTTTACACACAGTCCTTACAGGTCTCCAGAGTGACAGTATCAGGATAGACATGCAGCCTCTCCTGCTTGATAGCGAAACATCAGATGAGGTTTTGCTAGAGAAGCTTAACATTGCTTGTGCTAATGAGATAGAAAGAGCGAAACAAAAAAGCGTTTTAATGCCCCACAGCCTGCTACAACTGTAAGTGTAGTTCAGTTAGAAGATACGCCATCTGCAAAGTGTCCTGTGAAGGAAGCCAAAGCTAAGATACCCGCAGAACTGTTAACAGAGTTAGCTGAACTTAAGACAGGTGTAGCTTCCCTAAAAGGTCTCAGTGCAGAGATTGCTCAGATTAAGGAGACATTACAGCAGCCTATGTTTCAGTCATCGCCTTATGCCCATGCCCCACTTCCAGTTAGGAGGCCAGATAGGGACCCCCCAGCCACCTGTTTCCCAGCAGCAGTATTACAGCAACTACAGTCAGCCCCCAAGCACCTGACCCTGCGCAGTATCAATATGCACCTAACCTGTATACCAACCGCTCTGCTCAAGCTCCAAGGAGGTGTTTTGTCTGCCAGCAGGCCAGAACAGATGCACGCTGCCACACTGCTTCCGATGTGGGAGTGGGGAACATTTTCAAGCTGGATGTAAAATTCGGGAGTCAGACCATCCAAAGAGGCCCCTTTAAACGGGGAAGGGTTACCGCTGAGGGACAAGTGTTAACCGTAGCTACCAAAAGTCCCAGAAATGTGCAAATTGTGCCAGAGAAGATTCATTTGAGAACCTGAAACAATGTTCATCATGTAAAGAGACACTGTACTGTTCCAAAGGATGTCAAAACCAACATTGGACTAAACATAAGGAAAAATGCACTCACCTGAAAATGGACTCTACCTGTGAAAAGCTTTCCTGTACAGAAGAAAATGCCCACTCTTTACCATCCCTAGCTCAAGGTTGCCACCCCATAAGGTCACCTCGCTAGTCGGTAGACAGTGCCTTGTTGAGTGTCACCTGAATCGCCACCACCTCCAAGCTCTATGGGACACAGGCTCTCAGGTATCGGTCATTGATGAACGATGGAAAGCGAATCTCTCCCAAACGCAAGGCTGAGGGATGTTTCAGAAATTCTGGACTCACCTGATGATCTAAGATTGACGGCAGCAAATGGGACTGAAATGCCGTACCTGGGATGGATTGAAACAACTTTTCGGCTAGCCTCTGAAACTGACCAAGCGAAGGAACTGATCATCCCAGTGCTGGTAATGAAAGGCTGTCACCTATCTCATCCCATCATAGGTTTCAATGTTATTGAGCACATCCTGACAATGACCGAAAAGACTAAACGGTACAGTACAGTGAAAAAAGCTTTCCCAAGCCTCAAAAGAAATAAGGTTAGGGCTTTTATACAGGCTGTTAGCGCAGAACAGACAGATGAATACGCAGTGAAGACCAAGAAAGAGAAGGTTGCTGTACCAAAACACAGTAGCATTCAGATTGAGTGCCGGGTAGCTTCCCAGCCTTTCAAAGATGACATGACAATGCTTTTCCAGCCAGACCTGAACCCGCAGTGGCCAGATGAACTTGAGTTCTTTGACACACTAGTCAGAGTTAAGAAAGGTGTTTTTCCAGTTGTCATGCTTGATGTCTCTAACCCCACTGACCACGACATTGCCCTGCTAGGGGCGCACCATAATCGGTACAGTACAAACCATTATGACTGTGTTACCTGCCCAAGTCTTTGAAAAAGCTGTCACCCCAGCCACAGTGAATCACACTAGTGTTCAAACTCCATGTACTGCTACTGAACAGTGGGATCCACCAGTAGGTTTAAGTCACCTAACCGAAGAACAGAGAGAGGTTGTTAGGAAAATGCTTAGAGAAGAGTGTCACTCCTTCTCCAGATCAAACAATGACATTGGCTGCATTGAACGATTGAAAATGACTATTTCTCTAAAGGACTCTGAACCAGTCAAGCGCACATACATGTCAGTGCCCAGGCCACTGTATCAGGAGATGAAGGGTTACCTTCATGACCTCATAGCCCAGGGTTGGGTTAGGAAGTCAAACTCTTCATATTCTTCACCTGTCGTGTGCGTTAGGAAGAAGGACGGGACCCTCCGGTTGTGTATAGATTACAGAGACCTGAACAGAAAGACACATCCCGACCGCCAGCCCATCCCTCGGGTCCAGGACATCATGGACAGTTTAGGTGGTAATTCCTGGTTCTCCCTTTTTAGATCAGGGAAAAGCATATCACCAAGGGTTCATCTCTGAAGAAAGCAGATCACTGACAGCATTTGTGACCCCATGGGGACTCTATGAGTGGATACGTATGCCATTCGGCCTCATGAACGCTCCTGCAGCTTTTCAGCGTTGTATGGAGGAATGTTTGGAAGGGCTCCGGGACAACATCTGCATTCCTTATCTGGACGACACGCTAGTTTTCAGTAAAACTTTCGACAGCCATGTGAATGATGTGCAAAAGGTTTTGCAGCGTCTCAGAGAGTATGGCATCAAACTCAAGCCAAGTAAGTGTGATCTCTTTAAACCCCAGGTCCGTTATTTGGGCAGAATAGTGTCTGCAGACGGCAGCAAAGTTGACCCAGCCGATTTTGAAGCAGTAAGAGCATTGAAAGAGATCAGACCACAGACTGTGGGCCAGCTCAGAAAAAATGCTTGGTTTACTCACTTACTACAGACAGTACATCAAAGACTTTTCTAGGAGGGCCAGCTGTCTGTATGACCTCCTGAAAGCAGATTCAGAGAAATTACCTGACCACCCACGGAAAGCAAAAACAAAGAAAGTAAGTCATGTGGTGCCCTCAAACAAGCCAATCCTGTGGACTGACCAGCATCAACAGGCACTTGAACAGCTGATTGAGTGTCTGCTTCACCCACCAGTCTTAGGTTTCCCTGACTTCACTCAGCCATTTGTTGTACACACTGATGCGTCACACCAAGGCTTGGGAGCAGTTCTTTATCAAGAGCAAGATGGGAAGCTTAGGGTCATTGCTTATGGCTCTCGAACCTTAACAGCAGCTGAGAAGAACTATCACTACCACTCTGGCAAGCTAGAATTTCTAGCTCTAAAATGGGCAATCACTGATAAGTTCCATGATTATTTGTACTATGCTCCGACCTTCACTGTATACAGTGATAACAACCCGCTCAGCTACATTCTGTCTACTGCAAAACTGAACGCAACCACTTCCAGGTGGGTTGCAGAATTAGCTGATTTCCACTTTACAATAAAGTACAGGCCAGGCAGAGAGAACGGTGATGCAGATGCTTTGTCGAGGATGCCACTGGATGTAGAGTCACTGATGAGAGAATGTTCTGAGGAGCTTCCACCAGACACCATTGCCGCCACTATACAAGCAGTAGAGGTACAGAAAGAGCCTTTTGTGCCTTGGTCAATTTCAGCTGCATCTATGTCAGTATCAGCTGAAGGTGAGACAACTACAGCAACAATCAGCTCGATCCCAAAAGAGGGGATAAGAGAGGCACAAGAGTCTGATCCGGTCATCCGTCCTGTGCTCGATTTCAAGCTGTCTGGTTCCAAACCGCCAGTTAAAGAGCAAAAGGAATTCAGTCCAAAGACAAAATGCCTATTCAGAGAATGGGACAAATTGACAATCGACAGTGATGGTATTCTGTACAGAATCACTACAGCCCGCAAGCAGTTAGTTCTACCAGAGCAGTACAAAGGTAAAGTGATGGAAGAGTTGCACAAACATGGGACACCAAGGTACTGACCGCACTGTATCACTAGTACGTGACCGCTTCTTCTGGCCTTATATGCAATCTGACATTGAGCACTATGTGACTAAAACTTGTAGCTGTGTCAAGCAGAAAAGCCAGGCCATGAAACAAGAGCTCCTCTGACAAACATTGTGACAACACAGCCATTTGAACTGGTATGTATAGATTTCCTCCATCTCGACAGATGCAAAGGGGGATATGAGTACATCCTCGTGATTGTTGATCATTTTACGTTACACTCAAGCCTACGCCACCACATCAAAGTCAGGAAAAACTGCTGCAAATCTCATCTTCAATGACTTTGCCCTGAAGTTTGGGTTCCCCTCCCGCATCCACCATGACCAAGGGGGAGAATTCGAAAATCAGTTGTTCCATCAGTTAAAGAAACTCAGTGGCATGGCGGGGTCCAGAACAACACCCTACCACCCGATGGGGAACGGTCAAGTGGAACGAATGAACAGAACATTGTTGCAAATGCTAAAGACACTAACTGAGACACAAAAGTCAAACTGGAAGGAGTCTCTAAACAAACTGGTTTATGCCTATAACTGCACCCGTTGCGAAGTGACTGGCTATTCACCATTTTATCTTCTGTTTGGGAGATCACCCAGGCTTCCAGTTGATATGTTCTTTGGATTGTGCACAGAGGCAGGTTCCAGTAACCAGCGAGACTACGTGGAGAACTGGAAACGAGGAATGGAAGAAGCATACGCCATTGCAAAAGAAAATGCTCAGAAAGCTGCTGAAAGAAGTAAGAAGTACTATGACACTAAAGTTAGGAGTTCAGTGCTACAGCCTGGCGAAGCGAGTTCTGATTAAAAACCTGACACCAAGAGGAGGACCAGGCAAACTCCGTAACTATTGGGAAGATCAAATTCACACAGTAGTGAGACAAATGGGTTCAGACCTGCCGATTTATGAGTTGAGACCAGAAAAGGGTAGGGGGACGCTCCAGGGTCCTGCACAGAAACCTGCTCATGTCCTGTGACTACTTACCTTTTGAGAGACAACCAGAAATGACTAAAGATGACAAAAGTAAGAAAAAGAGACATCAGCCTGGATCACAGCCTCTAGATTCTGATGAAGACAGCGGGGATGAATATGACCTTCATCATGAGCCGCTACAGGTCCCCACATTTCCTACAGTACCTGAGAGGTATGCTGAACCAGCGAGAGAGTCGGAAAACAGGCCCCCACCAGTGAAACAAACAGTTGCGGTGCCAGTTCCTGATATGCTACCAGCACAGCCGCTTGTTGAAAATCAGCTGGAGGAGAAAACAACAGTTAAAGAACTGCCTGCTGAGGAGATGAACTTGCCTGCTGAAAATGTGCCTGATGATCGTCCACTAAGTGCCTTTCCTTCATTAACTGCTGCTGCTGAACCTGAGGAACCAGCTTACCAGCTGCCACAAAGAGAGACACCCTCCAAGACGTATCACCTATGATCAGCTTGGTATCCCTTCCTGCTACAGTATCCAGCCACAGCCACAGTTGTTCCCTGTCTACCCTGCACCAGGACTGGTTCCATGGCTGCCATCACTACAGCGATATTACCTTCAGCCACCCTACATGTATGGACTTCAGCAAACTTGAGGCCACAGACAGAGTTGACATGTTTGACCATGGACTACTGACTGATTTCACAGACTTTCACAAGACAATTAGCAGACTATGCATATAGATCATTAAAACTGATGGACTGTTGACAATAGTATGAGAAAAGACTGCTTATGGACTGTTTATACAGCTGGTCAACAGATATGGACTGTGAATATAACTTCTTGGTTCTATTTGAACTGTGAACTTTGACCTCTGCTCAAGGACTAGCTTACAGAAGAGGATTTTCTACGTCCAGTGCTTATAGACTGTTTAAGAAGATAATGTTGGTAATGTTGGGACAACATTTATTTTGTCGGGGAGAGTGTGACAGGTTAAAGGACATATTCATAGCCTGTTATACACTAAAAAAGTATTAGTAAGTTCATGGTATGTAAGGATCTTAAAATATCTAAGGTTAAAAAGAGAATGCATCCAGTACTAGTTCATAGAGATTGATAAAATGCATAAATGTGTTTAAAATCCGTCAAGAGTCAAAGGGTTAATATTGTAAGAGGAATGTGTAAATGTTATATTGACTACTTTATTTTGTGGTGCCTAATTTAAGGGTAAAAGTGTTCATCTGTGATCTACTAAATGCTCTTAATCTATGAGCCTGAGATCGATTGCTCTGGTCTCCACCCAACTTCCTGGGGAAATCGCGGTCTTTTTCTCATTACACTAAATTTGTCAGTGAGGAAACATAACTGCGTCACGTTCGTGATTATTTCTTCCCTTTTTCAGGTACGTTATTGATATGAAACGAGTTAATTTGAATGTAATAACTTGCTAACCTGTGAAGAGAGTTTAAGGTATGTGTTAGTAACATCTTGAGGAAGTTAGAGTTAAGTTGAAGAGAGTTATTAGGTGCGTGTGTGACTGTAATCTGCTTGGTTGCAGCGATAGCTTCGTACTGAGAGTAGCTGCCATTTTATGCTAATTGTGAATGAATATGTGCGTTGTTAATATAATATTTGGGGTTATTTGTATAATGTGTTTCGAATACTTTGTTGACATGGTTGATAAATGTAGTTATGGGTTACTGAGCTAAAGCTACTTTGTGTTTGACAGTTATATTGAAACATTTGTATATGTTTTAGTGAATTACAGTTTATGCTGTTGTGACTTGAATAAGCTTTGTACCCTACAAATCTCTGGTTCCTGTAGATCTGTTGTTCTGTAAAATGTGGTATTTTTGTAAAATCATTACACTAAATTTGTCAGTGAGGAAACATAACTGCGTCACGTTCGTGATTATTTCTTCCCTTTTTCAGGGGTGTAACAATACCACCACCATCGGCTACTCCTAGCGTCTCACATCCGGAGTCCAGTGGGATTCGGCTCTCGCTCCCGAGGGCTTATGATAGCACCGCAGCCGGGTGTCAGGGTTTCCTGCTCCAGGTGGAACTTTACCTGGCAACCATTCACCTGGCACCCTCGGGATACGAGAGCGTGTCCGCCCTCATCTCCTGTCTGTCCGGCAAGGCACTAGAGTGGGCCAACGCCGAGTGGGGAGGGATAGACGCCGCTACTGTGAACTATGCAGAGTTCACCCGCCGCTTCAGGGCAGTGTTCGATCATCCCCCGGAGGGGAAGGCGGCGGGTGAGCGTCTATTCCACCTCAGACAGGGGAGGAGGAGCGCGCAAGAATTCTCACTGGACTTCCGGACTCTGGCTGCCAATTCGGGATGGAATGAGAGGGCCCTCATCGACCACTACAGATGCAGCCTGAGGGAGGACGTTCGTCGAGAGCTGGCCTGCAGGGACACCAACCTAAGCTTCGATCAGCTGGTGGACATGTCGATTCGCTTGGATACCCTATTGGCTACCCGCGGACGTCCAGCGCTGGGGCCGTCCATTCCATCCCCCAGCACCTCCGAGCCGAGCCCTATGGAGCTCGGGGGTGCTGGTAGTAGGGAGGCCAGGAAGGAGGCTGTCCCCTGCACCAACTGTGGCCGCCGAGGACACACGGCGGTTCGGTGCTAGGGAGGGTCTCCTCGGATTCGAGGCAGCAGGCAGCGCACCGATGAGTCATTCCCGGTGAGTAAGGTCCCAACTCACCCAGAGCTCTCTGCTGTTCATATGTGTATCCAAGTGATGTTTCCAGAAGTTTCTTCTTACTCCCAGCATAAGGCGCTAGTCGATTCATGCGCAGCTGGGAATTTTATCGATCGCCATTTCTCATATAAGTTAGGGATCCCTATATTACCAGTCGATGTGCCCTTCCCTATCCATGCCCTAGATAGCCGGCCTTTGGGGTCGGGATTGATTAGGGAGGTCACAGCGCCACTGAAGATGAAAACGCAGAAGCGTCATGAGGAGACTATACAGTTGTATTTAATTGACTCTCCTGCGTTTCCAGTGGTGTTGGGACTTCCCTGGTTAATATCTCATGACCCCAACATTTCATGGCAACAGAGGGCTCTCAAGGGATGGTCTGATCAGTGTGTGGGGCGGTGTGTAGGTGTTTCCGTAGGGGCAACGACGGTGGAGAGTCCGAACCAAATGCCCACAATGCACATTCCTCCTGAGTATGCTGATTTGGCAAGCGCCTTCTGTAAGAAGAAGGCGACTCAATTACCACCTCATCGACAGGGGGATTGTGCGATAGACCTCCAGGTTGGCGCGGCGCTCCCTCGCAGCCATGTGTATCCTCTGTCTCAGGAGGAGACGGCTGCTATGGAGACATACGTCGCCGAATCCTTGAGACAGGGATACATACGGCCTTCCACTTCTCCTGCGTCCTCAAGTTTCTTTTTGTGAAGAAGAAGGATGGGGGTTTACGCCCGTGTATTGATTACCGTGGTCTCAATCAGATCACTATTAAATACAGCTATCCTCTCCCTCTGATTGCTAGTATGACGGAGTCATTACACGGGGCGCGCTTCTTCACAAAATTGGATCTCAGGAGCGCTTACAACCTGGTGCGCATTCGGGAGGGAGATGAGTGGAAAACAGCCTTCAGTACCACCTCGGGTCACTATGAGTACCTCGTCATGCCATACGGTCTAATGAATGCTCCTTCAGTCTTCCAATCATTTGTAGACGAGATTTTCCGGGATTTGCATGGACAGGGGGTAGTGGTGTATATTGATGACATTCTGATATACTCCGCTACACGTTCCCGAGCATGTGTCCCTGGTACGTCGGGTGCTGGGTAGACTGTTGGAGCATGATCTGTATGTGAAGGCAGAGAAATGTCTGTTTTTCCAGGAGTCCATCTCCTTCCTGGGACACCGGTTGTCTGCGTCAGGGGTGGAGATGGAGATGGAGATTGACTGCGTTTCAGCCGTGCGTAATTGGCAGAGTCCAACTACAGTAAAGGAGGTGCAGCGGTTTTTGGGTTTTGCCAATTACTACCGGAGGTTTATCCGGGGTTTTGGACAGGTAGCGGCTCCCATTACCTCCCTGCTAAAGGGGTGCCCGGTGCGTTTGCAGTGGTCGGCTGAGGCGGACAGGGCGTTTAGTCATTTGAAGGACCTGTTCACCTCAGCTCCGGTGCTGGCACATCCGGATCCCTCTTTGGCGTTCCAAGTCGAGGTGGATGTGTCCGAGGCGGGGATCGGTGCTATACTGTCTCAGCGCTCGGGCACATCTCCAAAACTCCGCCCCTGTGCTTTCTATTCTAAGAAGCTCAGTCCGGTGGAGCGCAATTATGACGTGGGGGACAGGGAGCTGCTAGCTGTGGTACAGGCCCTGAAGGTGTGGAGACATTGGCTTGAGGGGGCTAACCACCCTTTTCTCATTCTGACTGACCATCGTAACCTGGAGTACATCCGGGCAGCGAAGAGACTGAACCCTCGTCAGGCTAGGTGGGCCATGTTTCTGGCCCGGTTTGTCTTTAAGATCACGTATATCCCCGGGTCACAGAACGTTAAGGCAGACGCCCTGTCCCGACGATATGACACAGAGGAGAGGTCCATTGAGCCCACTCCCATACTACCGGAGTCTTGTCTCGTGGCACCGGTGGCTTGGGAGGTCGACACGGAAATCGAGCGGGCGTTACGTACCGACCCTTCTCCCCCAGAGGGACGGAGGTACGTGCCGCTCGAGGTCCGTGACCGACTGATTTATTGGGCTCACACGTCACCCTCCTCTGGTCATCCTGGTATTGGTCGGACGGTGCACTGTCTTAGTGGGAAGTACTGGTGGCCCACCTTAGCTAAGGACGTGAGAGTTTACGTTTCTTCCTGCTCGGTGTGCGCCCAGTGTAAGGCGCTTAGACACCTGCCCAGGGGGAAGTTACAACCTCTCCCCGTTCCACAACAGCCGTGGTCTCACCTGTCGGTGGATTTTGTCACGGACTTTCCCCCCTCCCAGGGGAATACCACGATCTTGGTCGTTGTGGATCGGTTTTCTAAGGCCTGCCGTCTCATCCCTATGCCAGGTCTTCCTACAGCCCTACAAACGTCCGAAGCCCTGTTTACTCACGTTTTCCGGCACTACGGGGTGCCTGAGGATATAGTGTCTGATCGGGGTCCCCAGTTCACCTCTAGAGTGTGGAGGGCGTTTATGGAACGTTTGGGGGTCTCGATCAGCCTTACCTCGGGTTTTCACCCTGAGAGTAATGGGCAGGTGGAGAGAGTAAACCAAGATGTGGGTAGGTTTCTGAGGTCCTACTGCCAGGACCGGCAGGAGGAGTGGTCGGGGTATATTCCCTGGGCAGAGATAGCCCAAAACTCACTCCGCCACTCCTCCACTAATCTCACTCCTTTCCAGTGTGTGTTGGGCTATCAGCCGGTTCTGGCACCCTGGCATCAGAGCCAGATCGAGGCTCCTGCGGTGGATGAATGGTTTCGGCGCTCGGAGGAGACATGGAACGCTGCACACGTCCATCTGCAGCGGGCCATCAGACGGCAAAAGGCGAGCGCCGATCGCCACCGCAGTGAGGGTCCGGTTTATGCACCGGGAGATCGGGTCTGGCTCTCGACCAGAAACCTGCCCCTTCACCTGCCCTGCCGGAAGCTGGGCCGGCGGTTTGTGGGGCCATTTAAAGTCCTGAGGAGATTGAACGAGGTATGTTATAGGTTACAGCTGCCTGTTAATTATCGCATTAACCCCTCGTTCCATGTGTCTCTCCTCAGGCCGGTGGTAGCTGGTCCACTCCAGGAGAATGAGGTACGAGAGGCCCCTCCGCCCCCACTAGACATCGAAGGGGCTCCGGCGTATTCAGTCCGTTCTTTCGTGGATTCGAGGCGTCGGATGGGGGGTCTGCAGTATCTCGTGGAGTGGGAGGGGTACGGTCCGGAGGAACGGTGCTGGGTCCCTAGGAGGGACATCCTAGATCCCTCCCTGTTGACAGAGTTCCACCGGAGTCACCCAACTCGCCCTGCTCCGCGTCCTCCTGGCCGTCCCCGAGGCCGGGGTCGGCGCACGGCTGGAGCCGCGCGTCAAGGGGGGGGGGTACTGTCACGGATTCTGCCGAGGCTGCTCCTCCTCCTTGCTTCGGCGTTCGTCGTTCCCGGAGTACTAGCTACTGCCGTTCGATGTTATCGGTGTTTGTTTAGTTTTGTCTGTATTGTTTACACCTGTTCGTCATTATGTTAATTGTTTCCCTTATAATTACCCCTGTCTCTCATCTGTACTTTGTGTGTGATTGTTTTCCCCTTCACGGTTGTCTATTTTGTGAGCGGGTTATTTCCTCCCTGCGTGGAGTTATTTTCTGTGTCCTTTTGGATCCTTTTCGTATTAAAAGTACGTATCCGAGAGTTCTGTGTCCTGCGCCTGACTTCGTTTACCGCATCTCACAGACAGTCGTGACAGTATTACTCATCACCTGTCAACAACTTTGCTAAAGCATGCAGGTTTTAAATGGTAACACACAGCTCCTTAAGATAAACAGAGTTAACAAAGCAGCTAAAATATGAGCTGAGAGGAGAAGCTCATTCCTCACCAAATACGTCTGGGAGGTGATAAGGAAGATCATTCTGATAAGAAAAACGTTAAACATCTTAAAACATAGATCTGTCTCACACCCACACATAGACAGATATACAGAGAGACCCACACACAGACAGATATACAGAGAGACCCACACACAGACAGATATACAGAGAGACCCACACACCGACAGACAGATACAGACACACACAGAGACAGACAGATACAGACACAATCACAGACAGACAGCTTTGAACACACTCACAGACAACACACCCTAAAAACAAGAAATATACTGTCATATACACAGATACAGACACTAAGACACACGTGCACACATGCATTTAAACACACTCACAGAGACACACAGGAGACAAAAAACAACTCACAGTGCATTCGGAAAGTATTCAGACCCCTTGACATTTTTCACATTTTGTTACGTTACATCCTTATTCTAAAATTGATTAAATAGTTTTTTCCCACATCAATCTACACACAATACCCCATAATGACAAAGCAAAAACGTTTTTTATAAATTTTTTGCAAATGTATTTAAAATAAAAAACTGAAATATCACATTTACATAAGTATTCAGACCCTTTACTCAGTACTTTGTTGAAGCACCTTTAACAGCGATTACAGCCTTCCTGGTTCTGACGCTACAAGCTTGGCACACCTGTATTTGGAGAGTTTCTCCCATTCTTCTCTGCAGATCGTCTCAAGCTCTGTAAGGTTGGATCGGGAGCGTCGCTGCACAACTATTTTCAGGTCTCTCCAGAGATGTTCGATTGGGTTCAAGTCCGGGCTCTAGCTGGGCCACTCAAGGACATTCAGAAACTTGTCCCGAAGCCACTCCTGCGTTGTCTTGGCTGTGTGCTTAGGGTCATTGTCCTGTTGGAAGGTGAACTTTCGCCCCAGTCTGAGGTCCTGAGCACTCTGAAGCAGGTTTTCATCAAGGATCTCTCTGTACTTTGCTCCGTTCATCTTTCTCTCGATCCTGCCTAGTCGCTGAAAAACATCCCCACAGCATAATGCTGCCACCACCATGCTTCACCGTAGGGATGGTGCCAGGTTTCTTCCAGACGTGACTCTTGGCATTGAGGCCAAAGAGTTCAATCTTGTTTTTATCAGACCAGAGAATCTTGTTTCTCATGGTCTGAGAGTCTTTAGGTGCCTTTTGGCAAACTCCAAGCGGGCTGTCATGTGCCTTTTACTGAGGAGTGGCTTCCGTCTGGCCACTCGACCATAAAGGCCTGATTGGTGGAGTGCTGCAGAGATGGTTGTCCTTCTGTAAGGTTCTCCCATCTCCACAGAGGAACTCTGGAGCTCTGTCAAAGTGACCATCGGGTTCTTGGTCACCTCCCTGACCAAGGCCCTTCTCCCCCGATTGCTCAGTTTGGCCGGGCAGCCAGCTCTAGGAAGAGTCTTGGTGGTTCCAAACTTCTTCCATTTAAGAATGATGGAGGCCACTGTGTTCTTGGGGACATTCAATGCTGCAGAAATGTTTTGGTACCCTTCCCCAGATCTGTGCCTTGACACAATCCTGTCTCGGAGCTCTACGAACAATTCCTTCGACCTCATGGTGTGGTTTTTGCTCTGACATGCACTGTCAACTGTGGGACCTTATATAGATAGGCATGTGCCTTTCCAAATCATGTCCAATCATTTGAATTTACCACAGGTGAACTCCAATCAAGATGTAGAAACATCTCAAGGATGATCAATGGAAACAGGATGCACCTGAGCTCAATTTCGAGTCTCATAGCAAAGGGTCTGAATACTTATGTAAATAAGGTATTTCCGTTTTTTATTTTAAAAACAAAACACAACACTCACAGAGACACAGAGACAAAACACAACACTCAGGAGACAAAACCCAACACTCACAGAGACACACAGGAGACAGAAATAACACTCACAGAGACAAACAGGAGACAAAACACAACACTCACAGAGACACACAGGAGACAAAACACAACACTCACAGAGACTCACAGTAGACAAAACACAACACTCACAGAGACACACAGGAGACAAAAAACAACACTCACAGAGACACACAGGAGACAGAAATAACACTCACAGAGACAAACAGGAGACAAAAAACAACACTCACAGAGACACAGAGACAAAACACAACACTCAGGAGACAAAACACAACACTCACAGAGACCCACAGGAGACAGAAAATAACACTCACAGAGACACACAGGAGACAAAACACAAAACTCACAGAGACACACATGAGACAAAACACAACACTCACAGAGACACACAGGAGACAAAAAACACTCACAGAGACACACAGGAGACAAAACACAAAACTCACAGAGACACACAGGAGACAAAAAACACTCACAGAGACACACAGGAGACAAAACACAACATTCACAAAGACACACAGGAGACAAAACACAACACTCACAGAGACACACAGGAGACAAAACATATACACTGACAGAGACACACAGGAGACAAAACACAACACTCACAGAGACACCAGGAAAAAAAAAGAGGACTGAGCACGCCCCCATTCTCATCGACGGGGCTGTAGTGGAACAGGTTGAGAGCTTCAAGTTCCTTGGTGTCCACATCACCAACGAACTATCATGGTCCAAGCACACCAAGACAGTCGTGAAGAGGGCACGACAAAGCCTATTCCCCCTCAGGAGACTAAAAAGATTTGGCATGGGTCCTCAGATCCTCAAAAAATTCTACAGCTGCACCATCGAGAGCATCCTGACTGGTTGCATCACCGCCTGGTATGGCAACTGCTTGGCCTCTGACCGCAAGGCACTACAGAGGGTAGTGCGTACGGCCCAGTACATCACTGGGGCAAAGCTCCCTGCCATCCAAGACCTCTATACCAGGCGGTGTCAGAGGAAGGCCCTCAAAATTGTCAAAGACTCCAGCCACCCTAGTCATAGACTGTTCTCTCTGCTACCGCACGGCAAAGCGGTACCGGAGTGCCAAGTCTAGGTCCAAAAGACTTCTCAACAGCTTCTACCCACAAGCCATAAGACTCCTGAACAGCTAATCATGGCTACCCGGACTATTTGCACTGCCCCCCACCCCATCCTTTTTACGCTGCTGCTACTCTGTTAAGTATTTATGCATAGTCACTTTAACTCTACCCACATGTACATATTACCTCAACTACCTCAACTAGCCGGTGCCCCCGCACATTGACTCTGCACCGTTACCCCCTGTATATATAGCCTCCCTACTGTCACTTTATTTTACTTCTGCTCTTTGTTTTTCTCAACACTTTTTTTTTGTTGTTGTTTTATTCTTACTTTTTTTTGTTTAAAATAAACGCACTGTTGGTTAAGGGCTGTAAGTAAGCATTTCACTGTAATGTCTGCACTTGTTGTATTCGGCGCATGTGACCAATAAAATTTGATTTGATTTGATTTGATTTGACACACAGGAGACAAAACACAACACTCACAGAGACACAGAGGAGACAAAACACACACACTGGCAGGCAGAATAACACACATGCCTTCTATAACACACACACATACAGAGAGAAAGCCACATGATACAAAGGCATAGAGACACAGTCCTGACACACGCAAAACACACACACACACACACACACACACACACACACACACACACACACACACACACAGACGGGCAGATTCTCCAATGATGAGATAATCCTCCAGCATCCATTATGTTTGAGTGTGTGTGTCAGAGAGGTGACAGAGAGGACCCATCCACCCCCAGACACCGACCCCTGATGCCCTGATAACAGCCCCCTTTGCTCAAGCCCTTTGCTCAAGCCCTGGGCTCCGGGCCCTACCACCAGTAGCAGCCCAGGGTGACCGCCCAAACATACCACCATACACATGCTGATGACATCAGTGCCCCGGACTCTCACACTAACAAAGACACAGACACAGACACAGACAGACACACACACATACACACAAAGAGCCACACAGAAAGGTGCACACACTCAGCCATACTCAAAGAGACACAGGCACACACATATACACGTGCATACACACACACACAAAGTCACACTGACATGCGCATAAATACACACTTTAACATTTTCTTCTCAAAGAAGACAGTGTGCGCTCTCCCTCCCACCACCATCATCACAATCAACACGCCTTTGTAGAGGTGAGAGAGAGAGAGAGAGAGAGAGAGAGAGAGAGAGAGAGAGAGAGAGAGAGAGAGGCATAACAGCCAGGGAAGAAAACAGAGACGAATGAGACAAACAAAGAGAGGAGAAGAGAAGAGGAAGAGAGAAGGATGATCAGATTCAAAGACAGACATGAGAATGAGAGCATAAAAAGGGAGCAAATGAGACAAAAAGATAACAGTAACTAACAGTAACTAAATAAAAAAGGAATGACAGACAGGGAGAGAGGGATAAATAGAAGATAGATAAATAAAGAGAGGTGAGAGAGATGAGAGATGGACAGACAGTGTTAGAGTCTGTCTCTGTGCCTCTGTCTCTCTGCTCAGTCCTCAAATCTGTCCTCAGTCCTCAAACATTTATCTCTCTCTCTCTCTCTCTCTCTCTCTCTCTCTCTCTCTCTCTCTCTCTCTCTCTCTCTCTCTCTCTCTCTCTCTCTCTCTCTCTCTCTCTCTCCCTCCCTCCCTCCCGCCCTCCCTCCCTCCGTGCCCCCTGGCCATGTCAGCCCAGCACATAACTAACCCCATTTCTCATCTGTTGATCTGCTTTTATCACCAAGCCATAACCAACATAGCCTTTAGGCTTAAAGAAAGAGAGACAGGCAGACACAGAGAGAGAGAGAGAGAGAGAGAGAGAGAGAGAGAGAGAGAGAGAGAGAGAGAGAGAGAGAGAGAGAGAGAGAGAGAGAGAGAGAGAGAGAGAGAGAGAGAAAGAGACCCACATCCCTGACAGACCCACATTCATCATACCATACTCTCACTCCTTTCACAGCAATTACCATAAAACTTTACTCCAACACCACTTCTTACAGTAATTTTATAGTAAACTACACAGTCACTCCTCACTAAACTACCCACTCTTCTAACATTAATCATCAACTCTCTAACATGGTCCTTCTTTCAGGCACACAGGTTTTGGCTATTTTGGATGAAATTACCATGCAACTCCCAATATCACTCCTAACACTATCACTCTAAACTGTGGATTAATTGATTCATATATTGATTGATTGATATATTAACTCATTGATTGATTGATTGGTTTACACGGGTGGCCGCGGTGGCTCTTACAAAGGTTAGCGTTTTTTCACCATGAATCTTATTCTGGATGTAATAATAATAATAATATGCCATTTAGCAGACGCTTTTATCCAAAGCGACTTACAGTCATGCGTGCATTATTTTATTTTTTTGTGTATGGGTGGTCCCGGGGATCGAACCCACTACCTTAGCGTTACAAGCGCCGTGCTCTACCAGCTGAGCTACAGAGGAGTGGTCACTAGCTGGCACAGCCACAAAGTCATCAAATCAGATTTTAAACCCTAACCTTAACCACACTGCTAACCCTAATGCCTAACCCTAACCTTAAATTAAGAGCGACAAGTTTTCATGAATTTTGACTGTGCAGCTGGCCCATCTAGTGGAAATCGCTCAGTTCTGCCTCCAGGGCAAGATTCATGACAATAAATGTCAACCTGCGGGTTCTTACCTGCTCTCTAGTGTGCACCAGCCACAGTGGGCGTCGCCAGCCCCCAAACAGTCACTGCAGGTTCTGTACTGGCCACATGTTGCTACCTTCACCCTCAGGAGCTATGGACAGAACCACACATACATACACTCAACAGCATACATAATACACTGAGCATACCAAACATTAAGAACACCTTCCTAACAGTGAGAGATAGAATAACAACAGAGAAATCCAGAAAAACGCATGTCAAAAATGTTATAAATTGATTTGCATTTTAATGAGGGAAATAAGTATTTGACCCCCTCTCAATCAGAAAGATTTCTGGCTCCCAGGTGTCTTTTATACAGGTAACGAGCTGAGATTAGGAGCACACTCTTAAAGGGAGTGCTCCTAATCTCAGTTTGTTACCTGTATAAAGACACCTGTCCACAGAAGCAATCAATCAATCAGATTCCAAACTCTCCACCATGGCCAAGACCAAAGAGCTCTCCAAGAATGTCAGGGACAAGATTGTAGACCTACACAAGGCTGGAATGGGCTACAAGACCATCGCCAAGCAGCTTGGTGAGAAGGTGACAACAGTTGGTGCGATTATTCGCAAATGGAAGAAACACAAAAGAACTGTCAATCTCTCTCGGCCTGGGGCTCCATGCAAGATCTCACCTCGTGGAGTTGCAATGATCATGAGAACGGTGAGGAATCAGCCCAGAACTACACGGGAGGATCTTGTCAATGATCTCAAGGCAGCTGGGACCATAGTCACCAAGAAAACAATTGGTAACACACTACGCCGTGAAGGACTGAAATCCTGCAGTGCCCGCAAGGTCCCCCTGCTCAAGAAAGCACATATACAGGGCCGTCTGAAGTTTGCCAATGAACATCTGAATGATTCAGAGGAGAACTGGGTGAAAGTGTTGTGGTCAGATGAAACCAAAATCGAGCTCTTTGGCATCAACTCAACTCGCCGTGTTTGGAGGAGGAGGAATGCTGCCTATGACCCCAAGAACACCACCCCCACCGTCAAACATGGAGGTGGAAACATTATGCTTTGGGGGTGTTTTTCTGCTAAGGGGACAGGACAACTTCACCGCATCAAAGGGACGATGGACGGGGCCATGTACCTTCAAATCTTGGGTGAGAACCTCCTTCCCTCAGCCAGGGCATTGAAAATGGGTTGTGGATGGGTATTCCAGCATGACAATGACCCAAAACACACGGCCAAAGCAACAAAGGAGTGGCTCAAGAAGAAGCACATTAAGGTCCTGGAGTGGCCTAGCCAGTCTCCAGACCTTAATCCCATAGAAAATCTGTGGCGGGAGCTGAAGGTTCGAGTTGCCAAACGTCAGCCCTCGAAACCTTAATGACTTGGAGAAGATCTGCAAAGAAGACTGGAACAAAATCCCTCCTGAGATGTGTGCAAACCTGCTGGCCAACTACAAGAAACGTCTGACCTCTGTGATTGCCAACAAGGGTTTTGCCACCAAGTACTAAGTCATGTTTTGCAGAGGGGTCAAATACTTATTTACCTCATTAAAATGCAAATCAATTTATAACATTTTTTACATGTGTTTTTCTGGATTTTTTTGTTTGTTATTCTGTCTCTCACTGTTCAAATAAACCTACCATTAAAATTATAGACTGATCATGTCTTTGTCAGTGGGCAAACGAACAAATTCAGCAGGGGATCAAATACTTTTTTCCCTCACTGTATCTACCGTAGCTTTGATTGGACTTATCATGTCAACATCATACCTTCAAAATCATGAATAAAGTCGACAATCTACTGGCAAATCCTTTTCAATCATTGTCATATGAAAAAAAATAATGAAGAAATTATAGATAAAACGTATCAGTGCTCAACGGCCATTGGACATAAACATTACACAACAAGTTGGAAATCGCAAATTCAACAATGAGTGGTTTGGAAGGAATCAGTGGCTAACTGCAAGCATTGCAAAGCAATCACTAGCCTGCTATTCAGTGGAGTGGGTGTGTGGTCCAAGTCTGGGTTTAAGGGTCTATTTTCCAAGCTTAAAAGGATAAACATTCAACATTGGCCATGCTGTCAATCCATCATGACTTCTGCCGCATTCAAAACAACTGGAAACTCAGGAACTGGGAAATCTCAGACTTCAGTGAGTTCAAGACAACTTGGAACTCTGAAAAAAACTAGCTCCGACTGGTAAAATTGTTTTGAGCGGTCATCCAACTCGGAATTGCAAGTCGGGAACTCGGGCCTCTTTCTAGAACTCCGACCTGAAGATCATTGTCATCATGATTCAACCTGAGTTCCCAGTTGTCTTGAAATCCAAATAGTTATACTGACTACGTCCGTCCTAGCTCGCTCATTAATGTCTTAATTGAAATTACGGATTGCCTTTTATCCGCTCGTCGTCCCCTTATGACATAGTTTGTACATCTAAATTGTCTGTATAAACCACCTTTGTTTAAGCAAGTCAGCCATATCAGCTATGTTTTTTTTTAAAGGCAGTAAATGAGGCTGAATGAACTGGTTTGCTGCCAGACAAGGCTCCGCTGATAGCCAGGTGTAGCAGTGGTAAGGTGTTGGGACTGCTGTTGGGATTCTGCTGTTGGGACAGCTTTTTGTAGGCCCTAACCGTTTCTGGGCACCGTTTGTCACCGTTATAGTGCAATTAATGTATTGTTTAGTGTTGTGTTGTGTTGTGTAGTGGCTTTGCTGGCATGCATCTAACACATTTGGGGGGAGTTTGCCCCACCAAGATTTACATGCTAAAATCGCCAGTGCATATGTCAAACAAACAAACTAAACCAATGCCAGTATCAGTGAGAACATGAATCAGTCTAACTGAGTCTAGTTGATGGATAAAAGTAGGGATCCCACAGCCTTACATGGTGAGAGGTCATGAGGTACAGGTAGTTCCTGTCCATGGGGTCAAAGGTCATGATGTGGTGCACTGATTCGCCGGCTGGGAGCTTCAGAGCCCACTGATTGGCCACAGTCAGGTTCTTCAGAAGGGTCAGCTGTGGGACAAAAGGCAGAGTGCTTAGAAATATAGAAACACCATATAATCCTACAACAATAGTCTGCAAAGTATTAAACAATAACTTTGATTTGTTTTCTATTTGATAGAATTCATTTGTTAAGCCCTTTTTGTATTTTCCTACCTAAAAGGTAAGTTCTGTGTGGCACACTACATGGCAGTGCTGATGTGCAGTAAGCTACTTCTCCAAGGTAAGCAGATTCATTACCTTGGCCATCTGTGCTCCTCTCTCCCTCCCGTGAGACGCATCATTCTAACTCATACAGTAAATGAGAGAACATGCTAGCTCTGCTCTGGTTTCTTGTCTCACACCTACACAGTTTCACTGGGCTGTGATTTGGGGACTAAGCAAACATGACTTTAGTCAACTCCAGCAGAAATCACTCTTGAAAGGACTGCATTGAGATACTGGAATTGTCATCTAACTAAATGCTTTTTTAAGAAAAGACACAGTTTAACATTAAGTCACACTACCACTGTAAGTCACACACACATACAGGCAAACACACAACACTTTATAGAAAATGATGAAGTCTTTGGAATTCTTACACATACACACTCACACATACACACTCATGCACACACACACACACACACATTTTTCCATAGAAAAATAAATACTAAGGCTGTGACTTCCTGTCACACAGACAGTGAGAGAGCTTGTTGTTCTGAATGGTTGTGGTTTCTGTCTCAGCTCAATGGACATCCTGCCATTCTGAGGAAAACAGCTAGTGACTTCCCTGGTTTCAAACAGACTGGGCTACTTCTCTAGTGACCAACCACAACACATCACAACACAACACACACACACGCAGGCACGCGCACACACGCACAAACACACACACACACACACACACATATACATGAGCACTAGCATGAACATGCACACACAAACACACAGGCACACAGATGTGCGCACACACACACAGGCATGCCAATAAAGATCAAACAGGGTCACAATAGAGAGCCACCTGGGCAGACAGAAGGAAGCGTTGGAGGGGTGAGATGGCACAGGACACAGCCAGGTCAAACAACAAAACACCTGCATAATGGCAGGTCACTCACTGCCTCTCTCTCTTTGTCTGTCTGCCCCAACATGAAAGACTGTTCAACTCAGGAGTACTCAGCTGCTCCAAGCTCTCTCTGTGCGTGTCGGGATGGTGTGCGTGTGGGTGGTGGGTGGGGGGTTGGGGGGGGCAATGAAAGAAAAATTGAGATGGGAGGGGGTTAAGAAAGAGGGAAATAAACAAGAGACAGAGAAAGAGAGAGGGAGCGAAAGTGAGACAGAGAGCGAGAAAAATAGTAAAATAGAGAGACAGTGTTGCTGTTGTGAGAGGCAGAATTAGTTAAACATGTCTGTAATTACTTCATTGAGGGTCTCCTAACCCCAGTAGCAGAGGCCTAACTCAATCTCTACTGTTTTTCTGTACTCTGTACTACTCAGTCCGAGCCAAGCTCACAGCCAGAATTACATTACAAACACTAACAGTACCATTATACTCTGTTACGGAGCTGCCCCCAAGGCAAACACGCACACAGCTAAATGCACACACGCACGCACGCACACACACACACACACACACACACACACACACACACACACACACACACACACACACACACACACTTAGCATAAAACACACATAGACCTACTGTGTGTCGAGCATGAACACACGCATCATACATACTGTATGTGCCCCAGGCAACACACACTACATGCTCCATATTAACACAAACACCCACACACATGCCCACAGACACACATAAACACAAATGCTGTGAGAAGACACGCAGCACATAATCATGGGGAATGGGGTGTGCACACTGGGTAAACACCAAACCCCTTTCACTCAATTGCATAGGGACACAGGCAGACACCCCCCCCCCCCCCCCCCACCCCCCAAAAAAAACACATCCAAAACCTAAATATGCAATCAGGCAGACCATGTGGACATACACACACACACACACATACACACACACACAAACCACCTTAACCACCACCATACATCCGGCATAAACACAAAGCATCCCAATGACCAATTATCTTCAGAACAGGCTAAACAAATCAGAAAGCTTTTTTAGGAGGCCTAAAACAAGACACCCTCCAGCAACATATTTCTAATGTTGTAAAAGGTACCAGTCTAATTCAAAACAATATGGTCAGAAAGCTTTCAGACTGGGTTTTATTGTTTTTACCAGAGACTGCTGAGAGGTAGAGGTATAGCTCAGTGTCATAGCTTCTCTAGTCTGTTAGCTCAGTCAGGGGTGACTTGGTGTGCTACTGACACATCATTAAGGAATTCTGTAAATTGTAGGAGGGAGGTTTTCATAGGATGCAGCGGCAGCAGATGTTCTACAGCTGAGCTCCCAGACTGTAGGCTGAACAATTAGAGAGACGGACCCTTAAATACACACTGTGTGACAGTGAGTCACATCATGATGGATCCCCACCTTTAGAAGTAGCTCTCTGTTGTGTGTTAGTTAGTAGAATAACCAGGTCTGGTAGATAAGTAGTGATAAAAACAGTTTAACCTATTTTTAACAGGGTTACACCATAGATGAAAGGGGAAAGAGGGTTGGACTACCTTAAATCCCCACCCGTCCTCGGTGGCCACGAAATTGTGATGGGCCCGCACTCAAAAAGATGTTGGATAAAGCTTACTTCTTCTTTCGTTTTAATTTTTTATGCTTGTTTTTACTGCATCAGGGATAGCGTACCACATCTGGACACACCAAAAATTACCTAAAATCAAAGCAGACGTTTTCATTCACAATGGCTGAGATGGATTCATAGTGCATCACTTTATCTTCAACCTGAACCTTCAACCAGGACCCACAGTAAAGCAAATGTTCTCTCAATTCTGCCCACCTTTCCTCACCTTGCGGCAGATGCGCTCGCCTTGTACTAGGGTCATTCCACCTCAAAAAGCACAAGAAAGAGGATTTTGACACCCACTTACTTCTCAGATTGTTCTGAAATAGTTTATGTTGTTAGAAACAGATAAGATTAGCATTGCTGCAACATTATTTTGTTGCAATATAATAATTTGATCTCTGAGAAATTAAGCTAATTGATTGCACCCAAAATTGGCCGTTTTAATTTACAGGATTCATATAATGTTCAATAAATATAGTACCTAATATCTGATTTGGAGCAAACATTTTTCTAACATTGAGTTAGACATGAGGAATTCAAAGAAATGGTCAAAAGCATCACCAAATTCCCTGGGAATACATTACATAGGATGAAGAAACAATACTCCTAGCCGCAGCTCCATACTACTTGTCAGACATAGAGAACTGATAATGTATACTCGTTGCTGTTGTGGAATTGGCGTGGGGTGTGGGGGGTCCGTGGGTGACTTTTGACCATTTCTTAGAAGTCCTCATGTCTTTCTCATTATTAGTAAAAAGTGATCAATTTAAGTGCAATCAATTAGCTTAATTTATCTGAGATTAATTTATATTTCAACAAAATAATGTTGCAGGAACACTAATCTTATACTTTTCTAACTACAGAAATGATGTCAGAACAATATGAGATGATGGGTGTCATGGCTTGCTGATATGACATGGAACCACCCACTACATAGTCAGCAGTGTTAGGGAAGCTACTCTAAAAATATAGTTTACTAAGCTACCAATTACTTCACAATGGAAGAAGTTAAGCTACACTAAAGCTTAAGAAAAATATAGTTTACTTAACTAAAGTTACTCTGAAAAAAGTAGTTCACTACATTCAAACTACTTTGTGAAAAAATTATCATATGCAAATCTGAAAATGTCATAGCTACAAATTGCAAGAACAGATCATTTTGGGGTCATATGTTAACAGAATGTTTAATTTAGCCTATTAAACACAAAAACGATGTTTCAAGTGAGAATTAGGCAGGTCTGGTGCTGAAAAATAAAGGAAATTATTGCCTACATCACCAATATTTTATTTTTGCTAAATAAATAGGGTGTAGTTCCAGTAGTTAGCTACACGGCAAAATAATGATTAACAACAAGCTACTGCAAAATGTAGTTAATTACTAGTTGAACTACATGTAGTTCACTACTCCCCAACACTGACAGTCAGTCATGTCGTACGGGAACTTTCTTTATTACTGTGCCTTGCATTTTAGCTGTACAACGAATGTCAGAACCTCTTAGACCTACTTCTCAGTTATTTTCTGATTTTAACAATGTCTCATCTTTATTCTTTGGGACATTCCACAAAATTAGTGCCTTTTGCCAAATCTACTTTCATATTGTAAGTATAAATTGAGCACAAACATAGAATTTTAAAAGCCTGTTCTATTAAATTAAGTGCATTTTATAGATCACATGGAAAATTCAATAAATCCGTTTTTTTATATGAATAAAGACTTGCTAAAGTGCCAAAATCCTGCATTTTGACATGTCCCTTTGTGCATCCTCTTTGACTTCGAGGATGATTTTAACTCACTTAACCCCAACATTTATCCAGGTGTTCACCATCATTGTAAAGCCCTAGTTATTTTGTTGCTTTCACAAAGTCATTTCTGAAGATTATTATTTATTTAATGTGATAAGTGATTCATTTTAAGGTATATATATAAAAAAACTGCCCTCATTTTAAGGTCAACCCTGTTACCTGAACTGAACTCTCGTTTTAATATGGTGAAACTATTCCTTTTAAAATATTTTTTTCATCTAATAGTCAAATCATAGTGTAAAAGCAGGTGAACTGGTTCTACTCTTTTTGGCAATTTTCAGGTGTTTTGTGGTGGAAAACTGAGCGGCTCGAGCATAACATGTCAACCCTGTTACCCATAGATAGAAAGGCTAGAAATGTTTTAACAATTTCAAAATTGGAGGATGATTATGGATGATTTAAAATCAAGTCGTCAACCCTGTTATGGTCAACCATGTTACTTTATTTGGCACTAAATGGGCACTTACTATAGTCATTTTTTTATTGAACCTCTTGAAATGGGAAAACATACTTTTTATTACGTTGAACGTGCTCTTTATGACAGAATGTTAAAATTAAGTGAAATTAAAATGTTTAGTTACATTACTCAAAAGACACATAATAAGTGGAATGACCCCTTTACTTTTTTTTTTTATCCCCTTTCCCTGCTGTTCCAGCTCTATAGTAATTTACACCTGACACTTTAACTTATTTTCAATAAATGTCATACATCCCTGAATAAAAGAATGGCTGAATATCTCTGGCACATTCAGTTTGTTCTTAAATTCCTGCAGCATAGTTGGACTGTGAGGTAGTAGGCCTAGCAGCTGTATATTTTTTCCTTTACAAGACAAAAATGATAACAAATAAAACACTGTTCTCTCTCTTTTATAAATGTGGATATTCCTGAGAGATTTATTATGTCAGTAAACCATCTCCACTGACCTTGCGCAGTCGTCCGGTGCTGGTGCCCAGAAACACCACGGTATGGTTGTGTATGTCGTCCACAGCAACCGAGCTGAGGCCCAGGGACTCAAACAGGGGCTTGGCCCTCAGGGGCCTCCGTAGGGCCAGCGGGTGCTGCAGGTGGGCAGCTCCACAGTCTAGCTGCTCCGGTTGCAGCTGACAGACAGAGAGAAAGTATCTCAATTTACAGGAAGAGAGACAGGCAGGCACACATATCGGCAGGCAGAAAAATATCAATGGAAAGAAAAATATCCCCAAAACAGTGCAACACCATTATTGGACACTTCTGTTTTTATAGGCTAATCTGTAATAATTATGTAATTAGAACACTACCAAAAGCTAAAAAGCTATGTCTTCTTGAGAATTGCCAATTTTCCCTCTAAATGTTGAGGCATGTTGGCTATAGGTCAACATTTAGCATGTGAAAATGACAATTTGAGTATATATCATAACATTCATTCCATTCGATTCAAATGCTTGGATGACTTCCACTACGGAATGTCCAGGGTCTTTTGGAGGTCAAAGTAGCAGTAAGGACTCGAATACGAACTCGTGAAGTAGAAATCAACAGAGAGAGAGATCTTTCCCACGAGCCGCTCCACTTTCGACCTCTGTGCTTTTCATAAATTGTGTCTTTGGCTTTCCTTCAATGGAGGGCCCTCAGAAACGCCACAAAAAGATCAGATTTCCCTGGTCACAGCAAACTAAAAGCAAAACCGAGAAAACCCTTTCTTCTTCATGGCAATGCTGACCTTCTTCACGAAAAACACAACCACTTCAAGTTGCAGACTCGCAAGCCTCAGGGAAACACGGGCTGAAACCGAGAGTCGGTCGGGATTTCTAATCTGGTTACCGGAGGCTACAGGGTAGGCCAGCACGACACAACACCGCTCATGGGAGAGCCCCACATCTTTACGACCTGACTGTCAACACAGTGGTCTGGAGACAGACTGTTTGTCACGACTAGCGACCTGTCAATCTCACCACAATGAAAATATGGAATTTCACATTCCTCAGATGCCGCTAACGGCATAAAGACTTCATGTTATGAGACACTTCCTTTAATAGGGCCCCTTTAGCCTAAATAATAAGGAGTGGGGCTTTATAGTGTCAAAGTAACAGCATTTATAGATATGATCTATAAAGTAATAAGAATACACTTTTCTTCTTCAATTACATGTGTAAAATCTGTTTTTTACTTCTTTAAAAAGAATCTGACAGAATGTGTTATGTTATTTGACACAACAAGATCCAACACTGATTAACCTAGATTATTTAACACTGCTTCTCATAAAATAAAGAGGCCTACTATATTTTTCGTAGTGAAGTAATCAATTTGCCCAGGGGAATTTTTTCAAAAGTTAGCCTACATTTGATTTAATTTAATGTGTTGTGAATCGATGGCAAACGAATGTTTTCTTTAAAAAAAACAAAAAAATAACATAAGTCCATTCTTCCTCTCCAACATGCAATAGGCTATAGGCCTAAGCTTGAATGAGCTGGCGCGGATGAGACTTTCACACAAGTACCCCGCACGGTTCCCATAACCTTCGCGTGCTTAGGAAGATCCTTCACACATTCACGGCCCTGGGCTGCGCTCGTGACATGGGAGCCTTCCCCCCAGAAATGATATGGGGTGATTCATTATTGAAACTGTCATACCAAGTTGCCAAAAGCAACATATTTGCGGAATTATTTATTTATAGTAGCAAATCCAATAAACCCGCATGTAACAGGATGTTTTTATGACTAGGGAAACGAACAGTGCCGTATTGCGCGTTCCATGCGTAATTGTGACTCCTAACTTTATCTAGGCTAAATCAAATAATACAAAACATTATTAGTTCCAACCAAGTCTCACAATTATGAACAAGCATACAGATCTCACTGAAGTGTAAAACAAAATGAAATTATAGTTTTCATGCTTCACTTACCACCAGGTTCCCTTTGTGTACGCACGCTGCGCCCGAGCCCTGGATGACGCTGTCCAGCACCTGCACATCGCTGCTGGGGGAGTTGGAGCAGTTCCTCCGGCCCTGGCGGATCTCCTCCTCGATGTCTGAGAACCGAAACACACACAAGGCAGACTTTCTGTCTGATTTGGTGAACACTCCGAAGAGGTGCGACTCCAGCACCTCTCCGGTCCCCGAGTGGATCTCCGCTGGGTGAACAGAGACGAGCCGGTTGTAGATGTTTCCGTTATATCCACACTGGAGCGGCATCTGGATGAAGGACTCAGTGAGCTTTCGGCTTTCCGAGGTGGATTTTCGGGGGTTCTCAGTGTCAAGGCATATCCTGGCCAGGATGCTGTTCGGCTGGCTCTGCTTGTGGCCCATATTCGCGTCATTGTTGATAGCAATATAAGCGTAGCTCTTTTGAATGAAGGCATGAACGAAGTTTAGTTTATTTTTCTGCTTCACCTCCTGTTTTATCTTGAAGACGTTATCCTCGGACGGGTTGATGTCATAGGTGAACAGCCTGGATAAATCATTGATGTTCAGGGACCGAATGGCGATTTCGGGTGTGTTCTCGAACCGCAGGTCCTCCTTGCTGTGGTTCTTGGGGAAAAACTGGGTCCCGGCGCCGGTGTAAGTGGCACCGACGAGGAGCCGGGTGTTACCCCCGTGGCTCCTGAAGATGAGCCCCACGGTGGAGGCGTTGGGGTGGTTGGCGGCGATGTTCAGCATGCTGGGGAACACGGTCTTCTCGCCATGAGGGGGAAATTCCACGGCTATCTCCGAGATGTTTTCCATCTTCCTGAGCTCACAGAAGCCCTGGTACACCGAGCCGCATACCACCAGCACCCCCTGCTCCCGGTCCAGCTCGAGCAGCTTGTTGAAGTTGTCGGTGAGGGATTTGCGGTGCTCGCAGGGCGCCTGTGGCAGCTGCGGCGCATGGCACAACAGGTTGTCCTCCACCGGCCCCGTTCTCTTCTCCACTTCTACGCTCAGGGTCCCGTTAAGCTGATACACCGTGTTTACCGTAGCCAGGTAGACTTTTCTGCTCACCTCATCCACCACAAAGTTATTGGTCTGGTTTGGAGAGGCGAACGCCTGTTGGATCTGTAGCGCGCTGGCGAGGCAGGGGCTGTGGTGGACATTCCAGCGCGATTCCAGCACCAGAACGCCGAGAATCAGAACTGCTATCTTCTCCGAAGGAGGCATTTTTCCTTCTGGCCGGTTTCCGCGTGTTCTGTGCAGAGGGGTGCATTGAGTAAGGAAAAAATATTGTGTTTGTTCCTACTGCGACAATCTAAGAGGAAATGCTGTTTCCTGCTCAAAGCTTAAACACAGAGTGACGCAATAAGAGAGTCGTGCTTTATTTTCTCAGCGCAGCTCACAGCAGAGGAGAGTTGAGAGCGCAGAGCTGTCTGCTGCTGCTGCCCCTCTCTCTGCCCACTCCACCCGCAGCCCCGCGCCCAGCGGCTGCAATCCTAAACTCCACATGAATTCTTCTCAATCTTATAGGCCTACGCCTTGGAATTTCATAATTTAAGATTTTTCCTGTCAAAGTTTATTGTTGTGATTAGGGTATGCTAATTGTAGGCTATTTGCGTAATGGACCTCCACACACCAAGGCAGAACAATAATACTGTTAATTATCTATCCTGCTCTCTCTCTCTCTCTCTCTCTCTCTCTCTCTCTCTCTCTCTCTCTCTCTCTCTCTCTCTCTCTCTCTCTATATATATATATATATATATATATATATATATATATATATTTATACAACTATAATAAAATAATCGGAAAATATGTTTAACAAAATAATAATTTGAGAGGAATTTGAGGGGAAATAATAATTTGAGAAGAAAATATAGCCTATTTTCTCAAATAAAAACCTACAACAGACTACTCATTTTAGATGGACCAGTTGATGTGTCATCCCAACTCAGTGGTTCCGCTCCTCTTAGGGTTAATGGCGTGTCCTGCTCTTACCTCCTGAGGCCAGTTGGTCCCTTGGTTCTCAGATTAGTTCAGCAGATACGCAGAGAGCTCCGTCTGCTCTGCGCACATATGGTGGGGGTAAGCTACGTGAAAGTGCTACCAGATGGGCACCACAGCGCACCTTTCCGGTTTTTGACATTCACATCTATTTAGCAGAGCTTTTGGGTCTGCTCCTCATAAATATTCAAAAGCAACACATGTGCACCTCTCAAAAATGTGTGATTAAGTTTAAAGGGACAATCTGCAGTTGCTACATCAATTTTTGGACTTGATATGTACCTATTGATTCTTGACGAATACAACGTATAAATGCCTCATGAGCTTAGTTCTACTGTCGTACCCACTCAGAATCCAAAATATAGCCTACTGCTTGTTTAACTCCAATGTTTGTGAACAAAGTAAATATAAATAAACACTTTATAGCCTAAAAACATGGTTAAAACTATAATTGTGATATCATGGATATTCAGTGCTAGCATCCATAGCTCTGTCTATGAATTTGAGAGTGGTTACATTTATCCGGCCCCATCCCTCAGATCTTTAGCGAAACAGGGATGGGGTTCGTTTTGTTATTATTTCAACTACTGATTGCCCCTTTAAACTTCAATTTTTTTTCCAAAACAGAAATGAAGTGCTTCTTGTGAACAACTATGCAATGGAAAAGCTCAGTGGGACTTTTAACAAAAAGTGACAGCTCAAACTGAGAGCGCGTAATTTCGGCCTGAAGAGCGGTTTAGATAGGTCCACATAAAGTAAATACAATTACCCAAATTTGATGGCCATCGCTGTGTTCTATTCCAACGCATTCTAACCCCTGCATCATGCCAGTTTGGACACTATCAAAGCCTGCTGGAACCATTCTCTCTCTCTGGCCAGTCACAGGGGACCTGCTCTGTCCCTCTCAGGTCCGTGCACGCCTCCCATCACCACTTGGCGATGTTATTTGCGCTGATAAGCACCGCCCGGGTCTATGCGTGTTTACGTTGGACCGCATTCACCCTCATCTAATCGGACAGCACAGAGGAGCAGGAAAGCGGTCTGATAAGGAACCAGCTGACTGATCGCAATGCAGGACCAACAGTCTCCACCACACACACATATAGCCTAAGCCTACACCCTACACACACACCCTCCAACACACTCCCTAATGCTCCATTAAGAGTGAGAGGGTGGGAAGGGACTGGGGAGAGAGACTGGGGAGAGAGGCTGGGGAGAGAGACTGGGGAGAGAGGCTGGGGAGAGAGGCTGGGGAGAGAGACTGGGGAGAGAGGCTGGGGAGAGAGGCTGGGGAGAGAGACTGGGGAGAGAGACTGGGGAGAGAGGCTGGAGAGAGAGGCTGGGGAGAGAGACTGGGGAGAGAGGCTGGAGAGAGAGGCTGGGGAGATAGGCTGGGGAGAGAGACTGGGGAGAGAGACTGGGGAGAGAGGGGGGTATCACGGGTCACTGCTGTCAAGGATCAGATATCACTGAAGAGTGCTGCGCTCTGGTTACACTCGATTATTCGTGACACCTCAAGGAAGTGTGTGTGTGTGTGTTGGGGTAGGCTTATTTGTCATACATGGGTCTCATAATATATGCAATATGGATATGGTGCATGAAGAAAAGGCATTTAAACAGTATTGATGCGTGAGAGAAAGAGAGAGAGAGAGAGAGAGAGAGAGAGGGGAGATGGAATGACAGAGAGAGAGAGAGAGAGAGAGAGAGAGAGAGAGAGAGAGAGAGAGAGAGAGAGAGAGAGAGAGAGAGAATGACAGAGAGAGAGAGAGATGGAATGGCAGAGAGATGGAATGACAGAGAGAGAGAGAGAGAGAGAGAGAGAGAGAGAGAGAGAGAGAGAGAGAGAGAGAGAGAGAGAGAGAGAGAGAGAGAGAGAGGGGAGATGGAATGACAGAAAGAGAGATGGAATGACAGAGAGAGAGAGAGAGAGAGAGAGAGAGAGAGAGAGAGAGAGAGAGAGAGAGAGAGAGAGAGAGAGAGAGAGAGAGAGAGAGAGAGAGAGAGAATGACAGAGAGAGGGGAGATGGAATGACAGAAAGAGAGATGGAATGACAGAGAGAGAGAGAGATGGAATGGCAGAGAGATGGAATGACAGAGAGAGAGAGAGAGAGAGAGAGAGAGAGAGAGATGGAATAACGGAGAGAGAGAGAGAGAGGGAGAGAGAGAGAGATGGAATGACAGAGAGAGAGAGAGAGAGAGGGAGAGAAAGAGAGAGAGCGCATGACCTCCATTCACCAGGAATCCTCAGCCTTTTCTCACAGTGAGGAGAGGGCCTTCTGGAGGGAGAGACTGCTATTTTCTCTATTGTCAGTGAAAACAGCTACCGCTCTCTACTCTGTGGTGGAGCTCTGAGGCCCGGGGACTGGGACTGCGCTCTGCCCACCAACCTGTTTCCTGCCAGATAAGAAACAACACCTCCACGGGGCCTGCGTCAACACTCCACTGCCTATCTGCCCCATATGGACTGACATTGTAGTGCATGAACAGATAGGGAATATGAATGGGAAAAATATACACACACACACACACACACCATTTGATGACTTTGAGCATACAGATCATCTCATGTCAGGCAACTAAGGCGCCATCTAGTGACTTAATAAATGAACTTCAACAGGGCTGATTTATTCACACTATAATCAATTCACATTAAACATTTACATTTTAGTCATTTAGCAGACGCTCTTATCCAGAGCGACTTACACAGTTAGTGAGTGCATACATTTTCATACTGGCCCCCCGTGGGATACGAACCCACAACCCTGGCGTTGCAAGCGCCATGCTCTACCAACTGAGCTACAGGGGACTACATTGTAAAACACTATCAGTGCTTCGGCCTACTTTGTTCCTCAATGAAACATTTCATCCAGACATAGTGTGGTCCAGGCAGTTTAACAATCAGTTTTACAACATTACTTTGCTTTAAATAATTGCTCTTGTTGGCCCATTTCATGAGCAATTCAAACTGAATGAAGGACACACACCTAAACCATCCTTAACCTGAAGCAGGAGCTGGCCAGCATGGAGGACATAATCGCTTACCAGTCCTACGAGAGAGCTATACGCTAGACACACCCCAACTGACCCTCGCCCCCCCCATCCTCAACACACACTCATACACAAGTCAGGGGGCCAGGAGTTAGTCAAGTACGCACTTTTATTATCCCACATCAGAAGGCACTGGAGTGGTTTAGCACACAACCCTACCCTACCACGCTGCATCAGAGAGGTCACGGCAAAGTCACACCAAGGTCAGAGGTCAACTCAGGAGCCACTCACCTGGGGCACGTTCAAGATCACAACAATGATCAGTATCTTTAAACTGATTGGTGTGTAATAACAATGTCCATTGACTTCAATTCATTCCTATTTAGTGATGAGATTGACACAATAAATTCAGTGCAGTTTCTGGTTTAAAACTGTTTCAATGATCCTGAACATCCTGGTCCTAACACTACGGAACGCTGGTCTGCAGCTCCCACTATAAGTTATTATCTTTATCAAACAAGCTTCAGAATGGACTTTAGGTGTACTCATTCATATCAGCTAGTTCGACTGAAGGTCAGATGAATGGTAGGATAAGATAGAGATAGAGAGCCATCATATTCAGCAGTAATCAAGGACCAGGATTAGGAAACACACATCAGATTATATTAGCAGTGAGTGTCTCAGAGCAATTACCCAGATTTAACCTTGTAAAGGTATATTCTGTTAGCCTGGTCCCATATCAGTTTGTGCTTAGTTTAGCCAAGTCTTCTGTCATGTCATGACTGTGAGAGTCAGAGGAGTTGGCTAATAAAGCACACACAGATCTGGCAATGTGAAATAGGATCATTTTGGCACATAGGGTATGTTGGAAAAAACAAGGCAATGAGGAGAGAGATGGAGAGTGGCAGGGAGAGATACACAGGCAGCCCAATTCTGATCTTTTTCCCACTATCTGGTCTTTTGACCAATCACATTAGATCCTTTCACGTCAGATCTTTCTCAGAGCTAATCTGATTGGTCAAAATACCAATTAGTGAAAAAAAGATCAGAATTGGGCTGCCTGTCTAAACGTAGCCATTGTGATGGAGTGAGTCACATTCGTCATACAGGCAGTGCATTGAACAACAGTAGCATGGCAGTGGAGACAGTTGTCTATGCCTTTTCAACATGGAATTCAGCTGACACAATGGGTGAGCACCAGTGAAAGCAATATAATGGCAACTCCACATTTCCTGCAAAGTGGCCTTATTTGTACCTATGGTCTCTGGTGGCTCTGTGGTGAGTGGCCCTAACTGCCAAACCCTCCCTCTTGTCTAAGCTGGTGCCACTCTCTAAAAGTCATCCATTACATCACCTCTCCTAATTAAAATTACCTCTCCTAATTAATTGACTCTCCTTTTATTTAAAAAAAGACAACTTTAAAAGGACATAAATCATTGCTAGTAGAAACAGTACGGAAGCACGAGACGGAAGCACGAGAAGTCTCTTAGCGTGACACTCAAAGTAATGTCCGTCAGTCTTTTGTGTCCGGGAAACAACGAGTACTCTGTAGAAAGGTTCCTTTTCATTTCAGAATCCATCGCGGTGGAAAAAGTGGGAGGAGGGCATTCGTTCACCTTTTCATTTTCTACCAATAACAGCCCGGTAGAGCACTTTCTTTCTGAAAGGCAGCCAATCAGAGTAGCATTTATCTGCAGAGGGCCTGAGCCTCTGAGGTGAACGTCCAATCAGTTTCTTGACAAGCTCCTCTTTGTGCAGAGTGGGAGGAGCTTAACGCTACATGGTACTGAATAAAATGTAAAAAAAAAGAAAGAAAAAAAAGATATCGTTAGAAAAAAGAATAACGACAATAATATACTTGATTAACCCCTAGAAGAAAAGAAAAACAGTATGACGGTGCATCCTGTGAAAGAAATAAACACTATTTCTGATCTCCAAAAATGTAAACAAAGTCTTATCCTTCCTAAACAAAAGTCATAACTGAGTGGTATTCTCATCTTCCATCCTTCCCTCACTTTCTCCTCAGTCCAAATCCTGCCTCACTGAGCTCAACCGATAGGCTCATTCCTCAGACAACCACCACATCCCATTGGCAGTTAGGCTCTTCCTGCTTCCTGTGTGTGTGTTTGGACAGAGTTCCACCCTCGCGCATAGTCATAGAAACACGTCTCCACTCGGTCATCTGGGCGGCTGCAGGGCACGGTGCGTGTATCCCGACAGCGCGTCCCAGTTCCTCCAGAGGAAGGCGAAGAGGAGTATGAGGAGAAGGGTGGAGAAGGACCGGGAGCGGGTCTTCATTAGGGGGACCACACAGTTGGCCACAGTGGAGACAAACACCAGGAGCACGGCCATGAGGGCCAGGAGGACGTTGATGAGTTTCCCCAGCAGGGTCCGGGCCGTGGCGTTCTCCAGGCCCTCTAGCTGCACCACCTGCTGCTGCTGCTGCTGCAGCTCCATCTTAGAGATACGCGTCTGACACGCCTCCAGAGCTTCCTGCAGGACAGGAGCAAAGAAAAAGGTTAGACATAGTAGTACACAATATGGCTACACACAGTAAAGTCAGTAGTGTCTGACAGACAAATAGCAAAGTTCATTACATATAGAACTCTAGCACCACCTACAGCCAAAAGGGGGAAATGTAGGTTAGAGACAAGGCGATAAGCACACGCGCACTCACACACCACAAGAGGAGAGAGATGTGTAATATGATCTGGGTAACAGACACGGAAATGGTCCATTTACACATAAACAAACCCACTGTGGTTATGGTACACAGACATGGTTTTCAGCAACAGTTTATTTTACAATCCTGCTTCAGGTGGCAATGCCCTGGTATTTAATAAGACATTACATTGAAACAATGGTTACTTTTTTGTCACTAACTTGAAAGAACTCAACACAACATCTGTTACATTATGGGGCTCGTTCTTATGGATTCCAATGAAACAACATTTAATTATTAAGTCATTATAGTGTTATTATCTCTCACCCTATAATATATGTGAAATACCCGGTAAATATTAGGGCTGTCAGAGTTAATCATTAAACTCAAATATATTTTTATTTGAGTGCACACATTTTTCCTTCATTTATATTAAATCGCATCGTCTGACAGTGTTCAGAATACACAGAAAACTTCCCAAATACATCATCTATACAGCTAAAAACAACAATGCAATGTAAAAACAAGTTGACATTGAGATTAAAGAAAGTGTGCTTTCTCAATTTACCTAATTTTGCTAACTGTTACTTTAGACAAAATCAAGATGTCAATATTCTTGGAATGTTTATTGTATGAAAAATCTTAAATTACAGCATAATTTGAGCAAATTCAGAATTTGCAATTAATCGTGATTATTCACAGCACATCCTGTGATGAACTCAATTAAATGTTTTAATCGTTTGAAAGCCCTAGTAAATAGTGAACTGTAAAATAACCTGGTACTCGTACACACAGATTAAACAGCACAGGCTTATGTCTGACTGGGTTTGTTCCTCATTCCTCATAACTGTGCAAGGCTTTCTGTTTCTCTTCAGATAAAGTTGTGATTATGAAATGAATCACAGTCATACATTTGTCTGGCTATCTAGTTTGTGTACAGTGTGTGTGTGTGTGTGTGTCTGTGTGTGTGTGTGTGTGTCTGTGTGTGTGTGTGTGTGTGTGTGTGTGTGTGTGTGTGTGTGTGTGTGCATGCATGCATGTCTGTGACTGACCTGTATGTCTCTGGCTCTCTCGTAGGACTGGTAAGCTATCTTCTCCTCCATGCTGGCCAGCTCCTGCTTCAGGTTGAGGATCTCATTCTGGTGGAGCTCTGTCAGATCATTCAGCTGCTCCTCCAGACGCTCACACCTACAGAGACACACACATATAGACACAAACGTTAGTCTAACAGCTCACACAGACATAGATACATACGGATGGACAGACAGACAGACAGACAGACAGACAGACAGACAGACAGACACACGCACGCACGCACGCACGCACGCACCTATGCCCCATAGACAAACACAGGTTCCAGTTTTTCCTGGATAAGAGAATAATGAGCTTTCAGGTGGAATGATACCTGACTGGACTGATGATTATCTGTGAGCTGATTAGCACATGCTTACTCGTCTGCTGATGAGACTGACCAATGGCAGATAATCAGCAGGATGACACAGACCAATCACAAACACTCAGCAGGAGGGAGAGGGAGGACGTGATTGTCTGTGTATGCATGTGTGTGTGTGATTAAGTGAATCACACCACCAGTCTGATCTCATTATGTCTTACCTAACCAGTTTAAAAGTCACATTTTAATAAGATCTACAACTCTGCCCTCTGGTACTGCACGCACACGATACCCACATGCTCTGGTGGTTAATCAGACAATAAAAAGATGAGAATAGAAGCACAACAGGTGAGTCAGAGAGAGGGGAAGGATGGGGGAGTGGAGCAGGGGAAGGATGGGGGGGTGGAGTAGGGGAAGGATGGGGGAGTGGAGGAGGGGAAGGATGGGGGAGTGGAGGGGAAGGATGGGGGAGTGAAGGAGGGGAAGGATGGGGGGAGTAGAGGAGGGGAAGGATGGGGAAGTGAAGGAGGGGAAGGATGGGGGAGTGGAGGAGGGGAAGGATGGGGGAGTGGAGTAGGGGAGGATGGGGGAGGAGGGGAAGGAAGGGGGGAGTGGAGGAGGGGAAGGATGGGGGGTGGAGGAGGGGAAGTATGGGGGGTTGGAGGAGGGGAAGGATGGGGGGAGTGGAGGAGGGGAAGGATGGGGGAGTGGAGGAGGGGAAGGATGGGGGGAAGGATGGGGGAGTGGAGGAGGGGAAGGATGGGGAAGTGGAGGAGGGGAAGGATGGGGGAGTGGAGGAGGGGAAGGATGGGGGGAAGGATGGGGGAGTGGAGGAGGGGAAGGATGGGGAAGTGGAGGAGGGGAAGGATGGGGGAGTGGAGGAGGGGAGGCAGGAGGGAAAGGATCTGGGAGTGGAGGAGGGGAAGGATGGGGGAAGTGGAGGAGGGGAAGAATGGGGGAGTGGAGGAGGGGAAGGATGGGGGAGTGGAGGAGGGGAAGGATGGGGAATGAAGGAGGGGAAGGATGGGGGAGTGGAGGAGGGGAAGGATGGGGAAGTGAAGGAGGGGAAGGATGGGGGAGTGGAGGAGGGGAGGAAGGAGGGGAAGGATGGGGGAGTGGAGGAGGGGAAGGATGGGGGAGGAGGGGAAGGATGGGGGAGTGGAGGAGGGGAGGCAGGAGGGGAAGGATGGGGAGTGGAGGAGGGGAGGGAGGAGGGGGAAGCTACTGCAGAACACCCTGTACCATCCTAATACTGCTGACTGCACAAAAAACAAAAGGCCAAGCCTACCGGTAAAGTTTCCTCTAGGATTTATACAGGTAGGAGGCTCCATATTCTTAACAATGGTTCAAACACAGTGGTCAATGCTCAGATCATGGTCATCAGCAGAAGACATGCTCAAAGCTCATTCTGCTGGACCTTATTTTTAGCCTGAAAGACAAAAAACACACACATACTATGGTCCCTGATGGACATTTTTGTGCTAATTTTTTTTTTGTCTCCTCGTTACTCAAACCCTATTTTTTCCCCCCTCCTTCCTCATCCCTCTCTTGCCGTCTGTCCCTTATTTCCCGCCATTCAGGAAGAACGCTGGTGGTTTATTTAAAGTGTACAGGCCACACACACACACAGACAAAAACAACAACAGACTGTCTCTGTGTGAACAACCATAGGCAGAAAGCTAAATTAACTCCAAGTAATTTGTGTCCTTCTTTCTTTAACTTTGTCTGTCGGTCCTCCTCCATTAAGTTAATGCTAACTTCTGTCTAGCAACACAAGGCTTATTGTTTGTTTACATCCTCCATTTAAACTCTCCCCATTGATTGATTGGCTTGTGAGGGTCCTCTGTAGCTCAGCTGGTAGAGCACGGTGCTTGTAACGCCAAGGTAGTGGGTTCGAACCCCGGGACCACCCATACACATTTTTATTTTATTTTTTTATGTATGCACGCATGACTGTAAGTCGCTTTGGATAAAAGTGTCTGCTAAATGGCATATTATTATTATATTATTATTATTATTATTATTACATGCATAGTGTCAATGGACCTTGACACCTTTACATCTTAATAAAGCACGTGTCAAACTGATTCCACGAAGGGCCGAGTGTCTGCGGGTTTTCGCTCTACCTTTGTACTTGATTGATGAATTAAGGTCACTAACTCCCCTCACCTGGTTGTCTAGGTCTTAATTGAAAGGAAAACCCAAAAACCTGCAGATACTCGGCACTCCGTGGAATGAATTTGACACCCCTGCCTTAAAGGGTTACTTCAGGATTTTGGCAACGAGGCCCTTTATCTACTTCCGCAAGTCAGATGAAATCGTGGATAAAAATTGTATGTCTCTGTGTCCAGTATGAAGGAAGTTAGAGGTAGTTTCCCGAGCCAATGCTAACTAGCGTTAGCGCAATGACTAGAGCTCTATGGGTATCTGCTAGCATGCTAGTAGATACCCTTAGACTTCCAGTCATTGCGCTAATACTAGTTAGCATTGGCTCGGGAAACTACCTTGAACTTCTGTCATACTGGACACAGAGACAAAACAATGGTATCCACAAGTTCATCTGACTCTTTGGATTGCCAAAATCCCAAAGTATCCCTTTAACACCTTAACACCCATTTAATGACATAGAGTAATAGTTTGGGTTATTTTGAGAAAGGCCAAATATATAGTAATACATGTTATTATAGCACAGTTTCTTTGAAACTTAGTAAAATACACTGAATAGATACAATACATTATTGCCTTTCACCAGGGTTCAGTCATGGTTCCCTCCCTATCTATATATATGCTGAGTTTAAATGTGCTGTTCCTTGACTAACATGCCCTGAGATAGCAACACATGCCCTCAGATAGCTCTGTGATAGGACAGGACAAGATCCTTTTGCTCAGGACTGGTTTGCAGCCAAGTGCTTCTTCCTGGTTCCTCCACAGCAGGGACTTTTCCCTGGCCACCTACACTTGGCAGGCTTTTAAGGGAGTTTCAGCGTTTTGATAACAACCCCCCCAATTCTGTTTTTGTAAAAAGTGCCAAATAAATAGACTTGAATGGGACCTCTGTTCCTGTAGTGTCTTTATTAAAGGTGTATGTACATACACCCATACACAAAAATGTATGCACGCATGACTGTAAGTCGCTTTGGATAAAAGCGTATGCTAAATGGCATATTAATTAATTAATAATACACCTCTACACTTTAGTAGTCTAGAGCTGATCTTTCCGTCTAAATGATGTATACTGTCACTAGTTTTACAATTCAGTTTTAAGGGCAATAAAGCTTCGATCTGTCTTTTGTTGATTAGAGTGGGTTTGGTTTCAGTAAAAACACACATGTTGCGATAACCTTTCAAATGTTAACCTTACACATCTCTGTGTGGGGTTTTTCCTACAAGGCTATCTCACGCTCTCGCACTCTCCTTCCATTCTCTCTCTACATATACAGCGTGTAAAGTACAACGATGTATATAAAACCTGGATTGCTGATGCAATGTATTGGCCAATGAGAAGCTTTGAAGCCACCGGTCGGCCTTATTGGCACTCCCCAGTAGAAGTAGTCCTTCATAGGAACGAATGGAATTCTACAGTATTTCAATTAAATGTTTCAAGGACAAAATTATATGTATTGAAGTGGGGACAGTAAAATTTGTAATCGCAAAAAATTATACTTTAAGGAAAATGTTTTTACAGTGCCTTCAGAAAGTATTCAGAACCCCTTGACTTTTTCCACATTTTGTTGTTACAGCCTTATTCTAAAATTGATTAAATCTTTTTTAGTCTCTTGGGTATGATACTACAAGCTTGGCACACCTGTATTTGGGGAGTTTCTTCCATTCTTCTCTGCAGATCCTCTCAAGCTCTGTCAGATTGGATGGGGAGCGTTGCTGCACAGCTATTTTCAGGTCTCTCCAGAGATGTTCGATCGGGTTCAAGTCCGGCCTCTGGCTGGGCCACTCAAGGACATTCAGAGACTTGTCCCGATGTCACTCCTGCGTTGTCTTGGCTGTGTGCTTAGGGTCGTTGTCCTGTAGGAAGGTGAACCTTTGCCACAGTCTGAGGTCCTTAGCGCTCTGGAGCAGGTTTTTATTAAGGATTTCTCAGTACTTTGCTCCATTCATCTTTGCCTCGATCCTGACTAGTCTCCCAGTCCCTGCCGCTGAAAAACATCCCCACAGCATGATGCTGCCACCACCATGCTTCACCGTAGGGATGGTGCCAGGCTTCCTCCAGACGTGACACTTGGCATTGAGGCTAAAGAGTTAAATCTTGGTTTCATCAGACCAGAGAATCTTGTTTCTCATGGTCTGAGAGTCATTAGATGCCTTTTGGCAAACTCAAACCAGGCTGTCATGTGCCTTTTACTGAGGAGTGGCTTACGTCTGGCCACTCTACCATAAAATGCCTGATTGGTGGAGTGCTGCAGAGATGGTTGTCCTTCTGGAAGATTCTCCCATCTCCACAGAGGAACTCTAGAGCTCTGTAAGAGTGACCATCGGGTTCTTGGTCACCTCCCTGACCAAGGCCCTTTCCCCCCCGATTGCTCAGTTTGGCAGGGCGGCCAGCTCTAGGAAGAGTCCTAGTGGTTCCAAACTTCTTCCATTTAAGAATGATGGAGGCCACTGTGTTCTTGGGGACCTTCAATGCTGCAGAAATGTTTTGGTACCCTTCCCCAGATCTGTGCCTTGACACAATCCAGTCTTGGAGCTATACGGACAACTCCTTCAACCTCATGGCTTGGTTTTTGCTCTGACATGCACTGTCAACTGTGGAACCTTACATAGACAGGCATGTGCCTTTCCAAATAAAGTCCAATCAATTGAATTGACCACAGGTGGACTCCAATTAAGTTGTAGGAACATCTCAAGGATGATCATAGCAAAGGGTCTGAATACTTATGTACATTTCTAAAAACCTGTTTTTGCTTTGTCATTATGGGGTATTGTGTGTAGATTGCTGAGGAAATTGTTTAATTTAATAAATGTTAGAATAAGGCTGTAACGTAACAAAATGTGGAAAGAAGTAAAGGTGTCTGAATACTTTCCGGAGGCACTGTATATCGTTTTTCTTAGTTTTTTTAAGCTCAAATAATATAATTTTAAAGTATGCATTAAGGTGTCTGTAATATAATAAATGTGGCAAAAACAAATGTAGACATTAATAAATGCATTTCTATAGCTTCCAAAATATTTTTTGCAATGGACGGGGAGTGCCAAGATGGAGGCACAATGGCATCAACACAGCGCCCCCTGTCAGACATCTAGAGTCTATATAAATAATTGGTTAAGTCAGTCCGTCCCTAAATTGTTCGTCCTGCAGGGCCTGCATGATAACTGCATGTCCTCTCCCTCCCTCTCCCTCCCTACCTGAATCGTTCCTCCTGCAGGGCCTGCATGATGACAGTGTAGTCTCTCTGATAGTGACTCTTCAGCCCTTCCAGACTCTCCTCAAGTCTCCCCTGGCCCTCCTGCACCTCCTGCAGCAGCATGTCCAGGCTGGAGCTCTGGCTCCTCTCCAGGGTGTTCCCCTTGGAGCTGGGGGGGCCTCCGGGGGCCCCTGTGGTGCTGTTGGCCCCTGCTGACCCCGATGTAGCGCTGGAGCAGTCATCCTCGCTGCCGTACTTGGGGCTGGACTGCAGGTGGTGGTGCCCTGCGCTGCCCAGAGACCTCCCCCCGGCCCCTGTCAACCCCTCCTCGCCCCCTGACGGGTCATCCAAGGAGTCCTTCAGCCCGGGGATGTTGTCGGCACTGCCCAACTTGTTGCGGAACAGTGAAGCAATCTCCCGGGGCTTTGAGACAACCCCGGCGGCGGCGGAGTGTGTGGCCTGGGAGAAACTGGAGAGGCCTCCCTTGACACTGTCCACTACGCCCTCGCTGAAGCCCGTGACCTTTGCCCCCACGTCCTTCAGGCCCTGCTGCATGTCCCTGAGGACGTCCTTGGGCTGGCGAGGGATGCCGTTGTGCTCCACCTCCCTCAGCTTGCGGTGGTAGTGCTCCAGCTTCCTCTGCAGCTGCTGGATGGTCTGGGCTGACTTCTGGTTCTTCTTCTCAAACACCTGCAGTTATATAGGACACTTATGTGTCTGTTATAGGACACTTATATATACTATCAATATTTATAGCACGTATGCATTTATAGTACACATATATCTCTGCTTGTTACAGAAAATGTAATTGCATAAATCAGCCCTTCTTGCTCAGTGAAATATAACAAGCAAGGAGACTGGTTGACACACACAATGATGATCTGTGCCTGAGCCCAACATCTTGGTGATTTATATTGTAGTCATATATTCGATCATTTAGCAGTGCTGTTATGCAGTAAAAGTTGTCCTGTCTTGTGTATTGTCATTGCATGTTGTTTTGTGCTTTCATATTAAAACGAATATAACTCTGATCATAAAACAATGCTCACCTGTTTGATGCGGGCACTCTGCTGCTTGTCAGCATTGTTGGCCAGTTTGAGGTACTCGGCCACGTTGTCGTCTCTGGCCGTCTGCTCAATCTTGATCTGCTCTGTGAGCTTGAGGATCTTCTGCTGCAGCTGGGCGATAGCCTGCTTGGTGCGCTGGGGGTCTGGGGTGCCATCTTCACCCCCAAGGAACGACCCATCAGCCCCACACAACACGGCCTGGGAGGTCTGAGCCAAGCCACTCACCTCCAACCGCTCAATCTGGAGGAGAGGAAGAGGAAGTTAAAAAAGTGTAAGTTGCATATTGAGGAAGCTCAGTCATTCTTAAGGTTTTGCTGACATGTTGGTCTGAGGAAGAGAGAGACTTCTTCTGTGTCAGCCAGGGAGGCCTCTATAGGTCAGCTCATTCTGAAGTATGTGATTCATGATCGCAATATTTCTACACCATGGGCTCCACCAAAAAAAAAAAAAATAGCTGAAAAATAACCAATTTCCTTCCATATGCCCAGAGCCAATACTGACTGTTTAGCATGGCATGTGGGCTAAAATAGAGAGGAAATCAAACCGTTCTTCTCAGTCAAAAAAGGTTAATCATGAGTGGTGGTGGATAATCATTGAACCTAATCACTAAAGTGTGCCCACTGCACATCACATTTGACAGGATGTTGGATTTGTGATTACAGCATCAACGTTGTTTCACACAGATTAGGTCTACCTGTCTATGTCTGTGGAACACAGACAACCTTTGCTTTTAGGCAATTCCACAGTAACGGTTATTGTTTCCAATCCAAATTGACAAGAATTTTGCTACGACTGTCTGGGAGTGGTCTGAGTGGGGAGGGGAAAACTGAAAACTAGCTGTTATTGGCAGAGAGGTTTGAAACGCTAATTTACCAGGCATGCCAAAACTCCATCCCACCCAAACAGGCTGAAATACCAGGTGGTCTTTTCAAACAGCTCTTACACTAAAAGGGAATTAGCAGAATTTTCCAAATATTATTCCAACTTCTCATAATGTGGAAATATATATAAAACACAGGAAAATCCGGTTTTTGACTGCATTGGGCCTTTAAAATATATGTCTAACAAAAACCAATGCACAAGGACTACTTTTAACAATTTTTACAGAAAATTCTACAAAACCACATCTACTTGAACAGTGCAGATGCAAAGTTTGGTAACAGAACAGAACAAACCATCATTCTGATATCGAACTTTACATCTGCACTGTTCTTCAAGTAAATGTGGTTTTGTAGAATTTTCTGTGGAAATTGTTAAAAGGAGTCCATATGCTTAGAGTTATGTGGTTGGTTTAACTTTGCAATCATTGGTTTTTGTTTGACATACATTTTAAAGTGAGTCCAGAGTATGAAATATACCGTGACATTCGGGGGAGCCTCTATTTTTTTGGGGGCCTAATAGTAAAGCCATCATTTAATGGTAGAAATGTATAACATTTTAATGTGGCATGAACACAACCAGTCATGTTTTCATCTGATTGTCAAACAAATCACTTCAAAAAGTAGGCCGATTTCAAAGCTGATTGCCATCAAAAACCTTATTCATTCACTTATTCGGTCTCTGCCAAATATCATCTATTGTCTCAGTGAAATAACTGCATCATGAATGACTTCATTACTGGTTAAAGAGACAGAGCACATTTTTATAAAATAAGCTACTTCTATACAAATGTTGTTGATCAGTACAATAAAATAAGTATGTAAGTTGCATATTGTTTGTTATCTGTAGCCCAATGAAACCAGCCAAAACAAGCACAATAATTCAATGCATGCACACACTCCTATTGAATATGCCTTCACCTATATTGTGGATAGGCCTAGGCTACATCTTGATTTACCCAGTTTATCAATAGAGATTTACCATTCAAATAAATGATTGCCATTATGTAATTAGATGGGTAAAAACCAAGTCAAATTGATTGAATTACTGTATAATTGATTCATTAATGCATACATGGCTGTCACTGAAAAAAATGTATGCAATAAAATGCCAATGTAATGATATTGAACCCAAAAGATGCCCAACGATTGAATAGAGCAGTAGCTGAGTTTATCTGTCTGGATCTAGTGCCATTCTGTGACTCTGGCTAATATGCCTTCTTTTTTTGCCGTGGTATCGTTTGGGTATCGTTTTGGTATTGAGTATCGTGATGGTATTGAGTATTGTGATACTAAACCTGGTACCAGTATCGAAGTCAAAATTCTGGTATCCTGACAATACTACATTTTAGTACAGTACACAGTACAGTAAAGAAAAGTAGAATATAGTACAGTACAATACAGTAGAGTACATTAGAGTAAAGTAACACAGTAAAGACAAGTAAAGTATAGTGTACTGTAACCTACTTGACTCTAATGTACTCTACTGAATTAAACTGTACTGTACTCTATTCTACTGTACTGTACTGTACTTTACTGTACTGAATAAACTCAACTGTCCTGTACCATACCGTACTGCACTCTACTGTGCTCTACTGTACTAAACTGCCGTACTGTAATGTTCAAACTTGTGAAACATAGCCTAGACATCTATGATCTGTTAAGATTTGGATCTGGTCCTCACCGACCAGATCCACTTGTTTATGGTGGAGCTCATTAGAATAATACCCAGCACACTTTGTAAGTGTTTGTTTTTACATTTACATTTTGGTCATTCAGCATTCTTATCCAGAGTGACTGACAGTCAGAGCATTCAAGTAAGGTAGATAAATAACAATAATTCATAGTCATAGCAAAAAAATAATAATCTGTAACCTTTACTGAGAATGTTATTGTAGTTGAAGTGGTCTGTAACATAAGTGCATGTGCCAAATGGGAGCAATAATAAATATTATGTTGCAATGTTCAGTTGGCGCCTTCTTTCCTATATTATTGTGATATAACCCTTACTTCATTGAGAATGTATGTGCAGTAAAAATGTGTCCATAGAATCAATGACAGAAAAATGCATATTTTCAACATCCAAAAAATACGTATTTTCAACGTTCTTATAAGACGTATTTTCAATATCCGTATGTCTTTTCAAAGTCCATATAAGAGCTTGCTTCGATGTCCAGAAAATACATATTTTCGATGTCCTGAAAATACGTATTTTTTACATCCATTTAAGATATATTGTTTTAATGTCAGTATAAGACATATTTTCGATGTCCAGAAAATAGGTATTTTCGACATCTAGAAAATAGGTCTTCAAGCCTTTCATTCAGCACCTGAAATGCACGCAATGTCAACATCTGGAAAATACGTCTAAAATACGTATTTTCAACTTCATTTTGCTTACTGGGAAGTATTTACACGCCGAAGTTGGGAAATACAAAAACCGTCCAGTTGCTCACCTGCCTGCGCAAATATGATAATTGAGGACAGGCACCACACTGTAATCACGCGATTAAAAGACAAAACCACAGCATCCGGTGTTTTAGGTACCTTCACGAAACTATAATGCGCAGTCTATTGAAACCATGCCACCTGATAGGCTAAATGTAAAAGGACAAGGGACAGGGAAACCACAATCTAATCTATCTCACCTTGGCATTACTCAATCGGAGTACTTGTTCCCAATGCATTTTCCCTTAAATCAGTTTTCATCTGTCCAGGGGCTTCTTTTATAAAATCCCAATGTATCCCGCTCCGAGGCTTTGCCGGTTTCTCACTCCACAACCCTCCAAACTTGTTTTGAAAGTTGAAGTGTACCTGAAACTGGCTATCCTCCTCTCCCCGACGATCCTCCCCCTCTCCCCCGCACTCTACTCTCCCACTGCGAGACACAAGTGACATCATCCTCCAATCCCGCCTCGAACCAAGTGCAAGCGGTGCTCAAACGTCAACAATTATCCGCTCGTGTCCCGATTATAGTGTTCAAAAACAGGACTTTAGTCAGACATATCAACCTGCCCTCGATCCGATTGTTCATGTTTATTTACATCAAACAACTTGGTAAATTCAGGTGCATAGAGGGAAAAAAAAGTCAATGTTTGAGTTGAACAAAATGATTTTATGTCTCAAGATAAATATGAATGGCTATGAGGGGGACAAAATGCATTCCTTATTTGAACAAGGTATCCTAGCCTAGCTTCACTATTCGTTTTTATCTCAAGATTGTCTTTTTTACTGTCACATTATAATATTAAATAATATCCGCCACATCAGTTTGCGGAAGATTGATTGCTCAATCTCAGGGGCAAAGACAACACTTGCACAATGCAAATTGTTTTTCAGAAAAAAACATAGGATGTTCTCCAAAAAAGGGAAAAAGGGAAATGTTGCTCATTTACAGAAACAACCCCCTGGAGCTATAACTATTTATATAAAACCCCACCTTAATCTGGGTTTAATCGTTCCATTCTGAAAACAGTAGATACAACAGCCATTCATTCAGGGAGGAGGAGAAACTGACCAACAGAGCGCAGAGGGCAGAACAATGCATGGCTGGCTGGGTGTGGAAATGAGATCGTATCAAATCTCTGCCTCTCTCTCTGTGCCAAGCTGCCGCTGAAGAGACGTGTCAGCGGGGCAAATATACCGCACGAACACCCACACCCACAACAACAACAAAGTGTGAAAAAGCCACCTGTGGAGTGACGTCGATGCCCATGCCTTTGACCAGGTGCATTTCAGATGCCAAGAGCATTTTTCGTTTTAACATGTTACGGCTACATGAATCACCAGTGGCGGGAATCGGAAGCGACTCGTGACAGCTGAACTGTGATGTGTCAGAGGATCAGTCTCACTGAGCCTATAGGTCAGGGTTCTCCAACTGGCGAGGACTTTATTTGGCCCCCCAAGTTTTCTGAAAATAATAATGATAATAATAATAATAGTTGGTAATAAAAAACACCAGCAAATCCGCTCCAAGTGATTTACATTTTGGAAATCTGTTCCAAAGTTTCCCCACGCATAATCAAATCAAATCAAATCTTATTTGCCACATAAGCGAATACAACAGGTGTAGACATTACCGTGAAATGCTTACTTACAGCCCTTAACGAACAATGCATTTATTTCTTAATAAAAAAGTAAAATAAAACAACAACAACAAAAAAGTGTTGAGAAAAAAAGAGCAGAAGTTAAATAAAATAACAGTAGGGAGGCTATATACAGGGGGGTACCGGTGCAGAGTCAATGTGCGGGGGCACAGGCTAGTTGAGGTAGTTGAGGAAATATGTACATGTGGGTAGAGTTAAAGTGACTATGCATAAATCATTAACAGAGTAGCAGCAGCGTAAAAAGATGGGGTGGGGGAGCAAGTAGTCCGGGTAGCCATGATTAGATGTTCAGGACTCTTATGGCTTGTGGGTAGAAGCTGTTGAGAAGCCTTTTGGACCTAGACTTGGCACTCCGGTACCGCTTGCCGTGCGGTAGCAGAGAGAACAGTCTATGACTAGGGTGGCTGGAATCTTTGACAATTTTGAGGGCCTTCCTCTGACACCGCCTGGTATAGAGGTCCTGGATGGCAGGTAGCTTGGCCCCAGTGATGTACTGGGCCGTACGCACTACCCTCTGTAGTGCCTTGCGGTCAGAGGCCGAGGAGTTGCCATACCTGGCGGTGATGCAACCAGTCAGGATACTCTCGATGGTGCAGCTGTATAACTTTTTGAGGATCTGAGGACCCATGACAAATCTTTTCAGTCTCCTGAGGGGGAATAGGCTTTGTCGTGCCCTCTTCACGACTGTCTTGGTGTGTTTGGACCATGATAGTTCGTTGGTGATGTGGACACCAAGGAACTTGAAGCTCTCAACCTGTTCCACTACAGCCCCGTCGATGAGAATGGGGGAATGCTCAGTCCTCTTTTTTTCCCTGTAGTCCACAATCATCTCCTTTGTCTTGGTCACGTTGAGGGAGAGGTTGTTATCCTGACACCACACGGCCAGGTCTCATTGTTGTCGGTGATCAGGCCTACCACTGTTGTGTCGTCGGCAAACTTAATGATGGTGTTGGAGTCGTGCCTGGCCATGCAGTCATGGGTGAACAGGGAGTACAGGAGGGGACTGAGCACGCACCCCTGAGGGGCCCCCGTGTTGAGGATCAGCATGGCAGATGTGTTGTTACCTACCCTTACCACCTGGGGGCGCCCGTCAGGAAGTCCAGGATCCAGTTGCAGAGGGAGGTGTTTAGTCCCAGCATCCTTAGCTTAGTGATGAGCTTTGAGGGCACTATGGTGTTGAACGCTGAGCTGTAGTCAATGAATAGCATTCTCACATAGGTGTTCCTCTTGTCCAGGTGGGAAAGGGCAGTGTGGAGTGCAATAGAGATTGCATCATCTGTGGATCTGTTGGGGCGGTATGCAAATTGGAGTGGGTCTAGGGCTTCTGGGATAATGGTGTTGATGTGAGCCATGACCAGCCTTTCAAAGCACTTCATGGTTACAGATGTCAGTGCTACGGGTCGGTAGTCATTTAGGCAGGTTATCTTGGTGTCCTTGGGCACGGGGACTATGGTGGTCTGCTTGAAACATGTTGGTATTACAGACTCAGTCAGGGACATGTTGAAAATGTCGGTGAAAACACTTGCCAGTTGGTCAGCACATGCTCGGAGTACACGTCCTGGTAATCCGTTGTCACGGTTTCGGCCGAGGCTGCTCCTCCTCCTGGTTCGGGCAGGCTTCGGCGGTCGTCGTCCCCGGAGTACTAGCTGCCACCGATCTATGTTTCATGTTCGTTTGGTTGTGTCTTGATGTTGTACACCTGTGTCTTGTTAGTCCTCGTTAGTGTCCTATTTAGTTCTCGTTGTGTGTGTTTGTCTTTGTGTGTGATTGCTCTTCTGTTTTTGGTGTTGGAGCTACGTACTTCCCTCCAGTGTTTTGGAGAGGTTTTCGCACATGTTAGTGCGCCGTTTGTTTGACGCCTGTGTGCGCCGTTATTTCGCCTTCGGGCTGATTGTGCTTATTTTCTACGTGAATATTGCACTAAAGTCTTTTGGACTGAGCTTCTGCGTCCTGCGCTTGATTCATGCACCACACCCACCTTCAGCACCCCTTGACATCCGTCTGGCCCTGCGGCCTTGTGAATGTTGACCTGCTTAAAAGTCTTACTCACATCGGCTATGGAGAGCGTGATCACATAGTCATCCGGAACAGCTGGTGCTCTCATGTATGCTTCGGTGTTGCTTGCCTCGAAGCGAGCATAGAAGTGGTTTAGCTCGTCTGGTAGGCTTGTGTCACTGGGCAGCTCGCGGCTGTGCTTCCCTTTGTAGTCTGTAATAGTTTTCAAGCCCTGCCACATCCGACGAGCGTCAGAGCTGATGTAGTACGATTCAATCTTAGTCCTGTATTGACTCTTTGCCAGTTTGATGGTTCGTCGGAGGGCATAGCGGGATTGCTTATAAGCGTCCGGGTTAGAGTCCCGCTCCTTGAAAGTGCCGCTCCTTGTGGGGACGACGTCATCGATGCACTTATTGATGAAGCCAGTGACTGATGTGGTGTACTCCTCAATGCTATCTGAAGAATCCCGGAACGTGTTCCAGTCTGTGCTAGCAAAACAGTCCTGTAGCTTAGCATCTGCGTCACCTGACCACTTTTTTATTAACCGAGTCACTGGTGCTTCCTGCTTTAGTTTTTGCTTATAAGCAGGAATCAGGAGGATAGAGTTATGGTCCGAATTATTATTATTATTATTTTTTTTTTTACTTTTATTTAACTAGGCAAGTCAGTTAAGAACAAATTCTTATTTTCAATGACGGCCTACCCCGGCCAAACCCGGACGACGCTGGGCCAATTGTGCGCCGCCCTATAGGACTCCCAATCACAGCCGGATTGTGACACAGCCTGGAATCAAACCAGGGTCTGTAGTGACGCCTCTAGCACTGAGATGCAGTGCCTTAGACCGCTGTGCCACTCGGAGGGCGAAGGAGGGCGAGGGAGAGCTTTGTATGCGTCTCTGTGTGTGGAGTAAAGGTGGTCTAGAGTTTTTTCCCTCTGGTTGCACATTTAATAGAGATAGATATATGTGATCATATACAAATGTAAGCAAGGTTTGAAATTATTATGTTTTAGTCAAATATTATATCTGAAAAAATAAACCCGCAGCTGAATCTAGTTGATGATCCCTGCTATAGGCAGGCCTTCAGCAGCCTATTGGTCGCGATTACTCAGATAGGTAACTAAACCAATTATAAATTGTGAAATCTTATGATAATTACTTAATGGCCCAAGAAGAAAACAAGAATGTTGTTAGGAGGACAGCAATTCTACTCATTTTGCCATGGGGCATAGATACATTTTTGCAGTTTTAAAGCTAATTTCCTGCCATTCTAAACATTTTGCAATGACTTATGCCATGTTAATTATATCTGAGTGAGAGTGACTTACAAAATCAATGAGGGCCCCCTGGAGGTCAGGGCCCCTGGGCACATGCCATGTGTGCCTGCTCAGTATTCAACCATGATTACTACAAGTTTAGATAACTGGCTAGACTAACTTACCAATGTAAAAATTGTTAGCTGACATGGTTAATTGAGTGACTGTCAGTGACTGACAAAACAAGAGAAAAACTGCTAATGCACAACCAAATTTTGAACTTACACCTTGTGTATTCTACTATTCTAACTCTCAACAGTAAGTTTAGACCCGACTGAGTTCCTAAGCTTATTGTCGCTTATGCCTGGAGCCAGCCCTGAGCTGAAGTCAAAAGTCCCAATTGACGAGTTACGGCACCGACTGACAAGGATATGAATCAGAGAATGAGAAAAGCACACTTTTCTGCTGTGTGTGTAGAGTAGGGCAGCCATGGCATCGAATGTTACATTTAACGCATTTGACTGGCACCACATATCCACTTGTTGTTAGACGTTGACTAGTGACCTGGGTAGGGGCATTTTATGAGTCAATGTTACAATAACGCATATACTTACATGATGTGTTCTGGTGAGAATCCATAGGCCTTTATCTAGATCATCCATTTGTCCAATATCCATTATGAACACCTTTGATGCTACATAAGTTCACTGCTGCATCTCACCAACTACTCCACTCATCATTCTTAGCCATCTGGAATATGATTACAAGGCCCAAGCTTATCATATACCTCACAGTACAGTGGCCCCCCTCTATAACATAGGCTACTAGTGCGTCATCAATGATAAGACTTGGCTACATCTCTTTAACTGCAGATGTCACAGGTTAATTGTGGCCTTGGAAACGGCCTACTAAAATAGCTGACCGTGAGATAGATAAAGGAGGGAGGCCAAGCAATGGTTGAGTCAGCTGACCACGGTGAACCTAGAGTGCCCTGCAAAGCAATGCAGAGATACAAGCTTCCCTATGATAAGGAAGAGCTCAGAGACACTCACAGACTGGCACAGGAGTAATCATCCACTCCCATAAACCTGGCCTAAAATGCACACTAAGCAAGACTATATAGACGCACGCAGCTCTCTCACTCTCTCTCTCACACACACACACACACACACACACACACACACACACACACACACACACACACACACACACACACACACACACACACACACACACACACACACACACACACACACACACACACACACACACACACACACACACACACACACACACACACACACACACACACACACCAGAAAGAGGAGCATGATAATCTGTCATTGTTCCATAATGCCCCTCTCATCTATCTGAGAGTATTACCTACCTTTCATCTTGATAAACAATGTATGAGCTAGAAGGGAGGACAGACACTAATAAGGGCTTTATAAAAGCAGATTCCTCCAATGCCCTAGAGATCCACACCAACTCTGAACACGTTACCATGGTGACAGTGTTCCGTCTGATCCACAGAAGCAAGGGGGTCAAAGGTTATGAAGCTAATCTGGCGTGTGAAGTTCAGTCATTTAGACATGATCCGAGTCTGAGCCAACATCTCCTCAGAGAGCGGAAGGAAGGGAGAGAGAGAAAGAGAAAGAGAGAGAGCTAGAGAGATGTTCTTGGCCACGGAGAAAATATACTCACTCTAAACTCAATACAACTGTGACGAGCACACCTTACTGTTTACACCTAGACGGAGCATATCTCTGTCTGTATACAGTACACATGCACAGAGCAAAGTTTATCCCTGACTGCCTCATAGGTTCCAATATGATATACTGTACATGATATGGTGTGATATACATTGGACCTATTTATTCCCTGTACCCCTGGCTCTAACTCGTCAGCCATAAGTCGATTCCTTATCAGTGCACATACCAGTAAGTGGGTAAGTGCAAAAATGTAAGTGAATTGCAGTTCACCATTTCACATGCATTATCTGCACTCTTAGAAAAAAAGGTTCCAAAAGGGTTCTTCGGCTGTCCCCATAGGAGAACCCTTTTGGGTTCCATGTAGAACCCTCTGTAGAAGGGGTTCTACATGGAACCCAAAAGGGTTCTACCTGCAAACAAAAATGGTTCTTCAAAGGGTTCTCTTATGGGGACAGCCGAAGAACCCTTTAAAGTTCTTGATAGCACCTTTTTTCTAAGAGTGTCTAATGGCTCTGGCTATCTGCAGGCTCAAGTTTAGTGCATTATATCAAGAGTTGACTGAGGTATCACCTCATCAGGTGGATGACAGTTCTCTGAAAGGTGGAATAGGATATGTTCTAATGACAAGAGGAGAGGTGAAGAGTGGAACAGAACAGAAGAGTTTCTCCAGAGCATACAGTAACGTGACGCCAGAAGATCATTGTACGTTCGCTGCATGTGAGATTGTGAGGGAAACCCAAGGAGAGAACACAGGATACCCCCAGGCTCTCAGTGGAAATTAGAAACATGGTACAGTAACTAACAAGGTAAAACTCTGTTAATTACCCTGACGCTCAAACCCACACGCACACTCAATAGCCTGACTGCTAAATAGAGTGAAAGAGAGAGAGCAAGAGTGAGAGAGAGAGAGAGAGAGACTAGTCTTGTGGCTTCATTTTAGGTCAACAATGTTGACATTTCAAACAGTTTAAGCCCACGTGTAAAGTTGGCCAAAGTCATGCTGTAATACTGTTTATTCTAAATATATACAGTGAGGGAAGAAAGTATTTGATCCCCTGCTGATTTTGTACGTTTGCCCACTGACAAAGACATGATCAGTCTATAATTTTAATGGTAGGTTTATTTGAACAGTGAGAGACAGAATAACAACAACAAAAATCCAGGAAGTATTTGACCCCTCTGCAAAACATGACTTAGTACTTGTTGGCAAAACCCTTGTTGGCAATCACAGAGGTCAGACGTTTCTTGTAGTTGGCCACCAGGTTTGCACACATCTCAGGAGGGATTTTGTCCCACTCCTCTTTGTAGATCTTCTCCAAGTCATTAAGGTTTCGAGGTTGACGTTTGGCAACTCGAACCTTCAGCTCCCTCCACAGATTTCCTATGGGATTAAGGTCTGGAGACTGGCTAGGCCACTCCAGGACCTTAATGTGCTTCTTCTTGAGCCACTCCTTTGTTGCCTTGGCCATGTGTTTTGGGTCATTGTCATGCTGAAATACCCATCCACGACCCATTTTCAATGCTGAGGGAAGGAGGTTCTCACCCAAGATTTGATCGTCCCTTTGATGCAGTGAAGTTGTCCTGTCCCCTTAGCAGAAAAACACCCCCAAAGCATAATGTTTCCACCTCCATGTTTGACGGTGGGGATGGTGTTCTTGGGGTCATAGGCAGCATTCCTCCTCCTCCAAACATGGCGAGTTGAGTTGATGCCAAAGAGCTCCATTTTGGTCTCATCTGACCACAACACTTTCACCCAGTTCTCCTCTGAATCATTCAGATGTTCATTGGCAAACTTCAGACAGGCCTGTATATGTGCTTTCTTGAGCAGGGGGACCTTGCGGGCGCTGCAGGATTTCAGTCCTTCATGGCGTAGTGTGTTACCAATTGTTTTCTTGGTGACTATGGTCCCAGCTTCCTTGAGATCATTGACAAGATCCTCCCGTGTAGTTCTGGGCTGATTCCTCACCGTTCTCATGATCATTGCAACTCCACAAGGTGAAATCTTGCATGGAGCCCCAGGCCGAGGGAGATTGACAGTTCTTTTGTGTTTCTTCCATTTGCGAATAATCGCACCAACTGTTGTCACCTTCTCACCAAGCTGCTTGGCGATGGTCTTGTAGCCCATTCCAGCCTTGTGTAGGTCTACAATCTTGTCCCTGACATCTTTGGAGAGCTCTTTGGTCTTGGCCATGGTGGAGAGTTTGGAATCTGATTGATTGATTGCTTCTGTGGACAGGTGTCTTTTACACAGGTAACAAACTGAGATTAGGAGCACTCCCTTTAAGAGTGTGCTCCTAATCTCAGCTCGTTACCTGTATAAAAGACACCTGGGAGCCAGAAATCTTTCTGATTGAGAGGGGGTCAAATACTTATTTCCCTCATTAAAATGCAAATCAATTTATAACATTTTTGACATGCGTTTTTCTGGATTTTTTTGTTGTTATTCTGTCTCTCACTGTTCAAATAAACCTACCATTAAAATTATAGACTGAACATTTCTTTGTCAGTGGGCAAACGTACAAAATCAGCAGGGGATCAAATACATTTTTCCCTCACTGTATATGCAGTAGAATTACATAAGTGATCTTTATTCAAGCCTCATGACCCAGTGCTAAACATAACAGAAGAAAACCCAACTTCATATCCATACCTTAACAAGGATTTCACATTCACATGATTATGCAAGATCTACACTTGATTCACATTCTTTCTCTACACATCTAGACTTCAACCAAACTTCAACTAAATTAAATCTCCAGAACCCACCACGTCACAGATCGGAATCAGAAATGTATTGACATTTTCCACAGTGTTGATAGGAATGTGTCTTGGTGTACATAACCCGGGTCATGTGACAGGGGAGGTTTGAGGAGGGGGAAGAGAGAGAGGAGAATAGTAAGAGAAGAGGAGAGGTGAGAGAGGGCAGAGGGCAGAGGAAAGAGGAAAGATGAGAGTATTACTTCTATAACAGGATGATGAGCCCACCAGTGAACCACTTACTGTAAGAGACGGTCCTGACCTGCGGGGTCGGTATGTGGTCTTACCACGTGTGGTGTGTGTTTTATAAACATTAGTGTTGTAAGTGTGTGGCTGTGTATGTGCGTGTGAGTGTCGGATTAGGGCCTTTCCCAGGCCTGTGGTGGATCTTGGTAAGCCAGTCCTGGTTTCTAAGGGTGCTAACCGGCTTTGCCTGGATCAGTAGCTGTTACACAACCAACCAGTCCCTGGACAAACAGGCACACCCTGTTAGGGAGGCTGGGGGGACCCCCGCCCCACAGATTAACATTAATCTCACTAGTATCTGGTTGACCTGCCTGACGAACACCAGGGAAGACCCCTAATGGCTTCTGGGTCATTTACATCTTAGTCATTTAGCAGACGCTCTTATCCAGAGTGACTTGCAATTAGTGCATTCCATCTTAAGATAGCTAGGTGGGACAACCACATATCACACCTTGGGACCTCCCAAAAGGGTGGGACGGCCAAGAGACCAGAGGTGGCAGAACAGAGTACTCGGGTTGGGATGTAGTGTTTGAGCATAGCCTGAAGGCAGTTCCCCTTGCTGCTCTGTAGGCAAGCACCAGGGTCTTGAAGAAGGTTGAACATCAGGTGGCCTGCGGCGTTCTGGATAAGTTGCAGGGGTTTGATGGTACAAGCGGGGAGCCCAGCCAACAAAGAGTTGCAGTAGTCTAGACGGGAGTGTTCATCTCCAGATCCACCCCATGTCAGATATTTACTCATCTGGGGCCTCATTTATCCATATTGCCTAGAAACTATTCTAAAATACTACTTACAAATGGAATTTAGAATGTTCGCACACATAGAAAAAGTGTGATTTATCAAACAATCCTACAACCGTCATACACACCGGTAGGAGATAACCATTGATAAATATCAGTTGTTCTCAGCCTCAGTGCTCGTGCACGACCTTGGCTATTTGAATTCCAAAACACCCCTAATTAACCATATATGGTCAAAATCATCCCTTTAAAGCCTGTGGGAATATACAACTTCGTACCATGAAATACAATGCTGCAACCAAAAAAAGCAAAGATTTTTTTTTAAACGAGATTTATATAGAGGTGCTAGTGTCAGAGATTGAGTACAACCAAAATGTTTTATTTGGCTCGCTCAGTTGTGACTTGACTAGTAAAAATAAAAACATAGCTACCTAGAGAGGACCATTAGGAGAATTCAAGTTGCTTTAGGAATGGCAAATATACTTCAATTGAGTAGGCAACGCTCACCAATAAGCCATCCATCCTCAACAGCTCCCTCTTGTACACTCTTAGAAAGAAAGGGTTCCAAAAGGTTTCTTCGGCTGTCCCCATAGAATAACTATTTTTGGCTCCAGGTAGAACACTTTTTGGTTCCAGGTAGAACCCTTTTGGGTTCCATGTAGAACCCTCTGTGGAAAGGGTTCTACATGGAACCAAAAAGGGTTTTTACCTGGAACCAAAAGTGTTCTACCTGGAACCAAATAGAGTTATTCAAAGGGCCCCGTGTAGCTCAGTTGGTAGAGCATGGCGTTTGCAACGCCAGGGTTGTGGGTTCGATTCCCACGGGGGGCCAGTATGAAAAATGTATGCACTCACTAACTGTAAGTCGCTCTGGATAAGAGCGTCTGCTAAATGACGAAAATGTAAATGTAGTCCTGAGGGTGGTCTTTACCTCACATTACATTTCCATGTTCTTTAGTCCTGCTTCCCATATTTGTTAGTTTTTATGTCCATATGTTTGTGTGTGCTAATGAGACATTCAACACATACTGGTGTATCTGATAACCCTGTATTTTTAAACAATATTTAGGGGGTAGATCAGCTTTAATATTGCAGATAGATTGTAGCTTCCATCAATGTAATTGTCTGCATCTGATAATCCTGTTAAATGAACATAATCCTCTGGGTTGCCATAGAAACCCATCTTTAATTACAGTATGATTTATCCAGCTGAAACTTGATCACTCAGTGATGACACCAAACACTACACAACAAATAAACTCTGTCCTCCTAACTGTTCTTGTAAATAGTTCTGTGAATGTGGGTCTACTCAGAGAGATCACAGATCTGATAGAACTGATTAGAGTGACAAGACTGATGACCCTGGAACAGAGACATATATGGTAGTGAGTTACATCCTGGAGTACCATCCACTCTACAGTCACACCCCGTGTATGTGTGTATGTGTGTGTGTGTGTGTGTGTGTGTGTGTGTGTGTGTGTGTGTGTGTGTGTGTGTGTGTGTGTGTGTGTGTGTGTGTGTGTGTGTGTGTGTGAGAGTGAGTGTGTGTGTGTCCAGACCTCTGGACACCTGAATTAAGCCTAGATAGAAAATCAGAGCATGTGAGTGTTCCATGTCAAAATGATCTTAATAAATAATTTAGCAGTATAATGTACACAGCAGACCTTACAGTGCAGGGCTATTCTAGGACTAGGGAGATTTTACTGCATAGCTCACCATGAGTTGGCAGACTGGGAGACACTGTATTGGGCTAAGGATCTGGAATTCCCCTCTCTAGGGCAGTGCAAGCCAAACCTATCACCACAAGTTCCCAATGCTTCTCCTCTCCTGTTCGCCACTCCCTCAGTCTTCATGACTCTCCTCCTCTCTTCCCCTCCTCTCCTCCTCTCTTCTCCTCTCTTCTTCTCTTCTCTCCTCCTCTCTTCATCCTCTCTTTCCTCTCCTCTCCTCTCCTCTCCTCTCCTCTCCTCTCCTCTCCTCTCCTCTCCTCTCCTCTCCTCTCCTCTCCTCTCCTCTCCTCTCCTCTCCTGATGTTCTTAGTTCCCACCCAGCCCTGCCAAATTAAGCAGCTCTGATATTGAGGAAAGCCAGTTTTTAATGGAAATCCGTTTTTTTGTGCCTTTAAGGGGTTCCAATCGGACAACAATGAGGTCCATTCAATAGCTAGAGACAATTACATAACTCTAAGTGACGCTGGGCAAGCAGCGATTTACACACACACACACACACACACACACATCAAGCTTGCCAGCAGCTAACTTTTGTTGTGTGGAGGAATTCAGAGGGTCTGGGAGAAAAGCCTGTTGTGTCCGCTTCCAACAGGAAAAAAACACACAAGACTAATCTAAACTAAACTGGGAGCCTGTTGAAATGCTATGGCTTTCCCCAGCCCAGCCATCACAACATGACGTCAAAACAAAGTCCTCTCAAAGCCTCTCAGTACAGGCCCCTGGTCTCTTACTGCAACTCACATCTTTTAAATCAAATGCCCTGTTATGGTTTCAACATGGGTGTGTACTGGTTCATGTAATGCAAGGACATTTTGACAAATTGTAGATAGATTAACACTCATAGATGCTGTATATGGAGGGATACACACATGGATGTGAACACATGTATATATAATGAAAGACACCATTTAGAGATGTACGTGCACATGCTGTGAGGTCCAACATAGATTAATACACACACAGGCACACGCTGTATACAGGTAGAGACTCACGGTTGTGGGGGAGGGAGGTGGATAGGGGTCAGCAGTTACCAGGTTGAGGATGACGTCCATGATGGGGGGGGTGCATGGAGCCTCACACAGCCTCATCGACACCTCAGAGGGATGGGAGGCATCTGTCTGTCAGTCTGTCCCATAGGAAATGGCCACAGCAGGGAGGAGTAGTAGTGAGCAAAGGTTCCACTCATCACATTAGACACACTCACTGACTGGTCCTCTTGGAACAAAGTCCACTTCACACAGGGAATAAAAAAAGAGGGTCTAAGGTCCACTAGACAAAGTCTGTGAATAACCACTGTAGAAGCCAATGGAATGTATCAAGGCTGAGTATCTGCCACAGTATAAGATCCACTGAGGCAGAGTCCACTGTCCAGCACAGGGCCTTCTTCAGAAGCAGGGTCCACTGTTCAACCAGTCCATCCAACATCAGACCCCACTTTCAGACAGAGACCGAAATCCAGAGACCACAGTCAACACTGAGTCCACAGCCCTAGGAGACCCTGCTATCAGCCTGTCCAGCTAGCAGCCTGAGAGACTGATAGAGCAGCAGCTCTGCTGAGTCCATGCTTCACTGATCACACACTCTACGGAGCAGAGAGAGTCCAGCTAACGCTAAGCCTATGGAGCACACACACGCACACACACGCTTCAGCGAGCACAACACCATAGGGCACAGCACTCCTGGAAGAACAAGGACTCCTCGCAGTGTCGGGTGGTCCTGATGCCGGCTCGGAATGACAAGAAGTGACAGTTGAACTGAATAAAGTTGACTGCAGTTTGAATGCAGGGTTAACTGAAGGAAGGACTGACAGAAGATGGAACGTAGGGTTAACCGAAGGAAGAGTTGACTGCAGTTTGAACGCAGGGTTACGTTTTCTCAGAGTCCACAGGGTGTAAAATCTACTGAGTGAGAAAGAGAGAGAAAGACAGACCCTGAGGACGGATGTGAGGGGATCGAGGGAGCAGGGAGAAGAAAAGAGCCCTCCAGGAGCTGTCAGTGTGTGTGAGCGAAAGAACAAGAGGGAGGGAGAGAGGGAAGTGAGAGGGGGAGCGAGCGAACAGGGAAGGGGGGAAGAGGGAAAGTATTTTCTTCCGTCACAGTTTTTGGGCCAGTGAAATTCCACAGTTGGCTATCTGATGGAGAAAACATCTCATAAGGGTAGAAACAAACTGTCAAGCCCGAGCCAATTATCTTCCACAGCTTGAATCACAGCCAATGAGCACTGACGGCAAGCACACTGAAACCAACCACCTCACATAGCCTGCATACCCCAACCAATGAGCTTTGATTAAACTCAACTCTCAGCCAATCAACTCTCACAGCCAGAACGCCCTGCTTTCATTTGAACACATCTCTTAGCCAATCACCTGCCTGAAATCCCAATTAGCATTGCATCAGAAGCCTATGATCTCATCTCTGTTCCTACTGGCTACTGCCACTGGGCCTGATGTCACTCACCACACATCCACATTCCACATACTGTAGAAAACATGATGTCACAGTCCTAAACAAAACCAGTGTTGTTCATTTGGTTTAAGATGACTAGGTTTTCCATCTGAGGAAACAGAATCAGTTTTAGCTGAAAAACAGCTACACCATAAACCCCTTTTCAGATTATACGGTCATATGACCAACGAGACTGTAATGCAGAAGTGTGTGTGTGTTTGTATACCAACTGCTCACAACCAATTAGGGGGAGAAGCGAAGCGGGCACGTAGGGGGGTAAAGCAGGAGGAGGGCTGCCAAAGAGCCTCTGTACAGACATGAATTGAGGGAGGGAGAGGAGGATGGAGAGAGAAGGAGAAGGGAGGGTAGAGGGGATTAATAAAGGCTTTAATGAGGGACTGTGGGGAGGGAGGAAGGGAGGGATAGAGGGACCCACACCCAGAGAGAGAGAGGGGGGCTAGAGTTTAGGGGAAAGGCGGCTTACATAAGAGTAGGCCTCAGTCATTCTGAGGGTTCTGGGAGAGAGAGTGTGTGTGTGTGTGTGTGTGTGTGTGTCCAACCGACTCAACTCAAATTCCTCTAATGAATGAAAGTGGGCACATGGCTGCTTGCAGGTTTTATAAATCAACCCCCTGCACTGTTACCAAAGACACAGACAGGCCTATTGTCAAACTGCCATCACTAAAGCAATATTCTCTTTATCTGCTATCCACTGTCAAAGACGGCCATTCATTCAAGCCTCTGAAGTGGGCATTTCCATTTAAAAGGACCCATGAGCACCAAAATATTAAGTTCATAAGAGCATGTCAAATTGGGCGTCAAATGAAAGCTAAGAGTTCATTTTTTTATTTATTTTTATTAAGGCATATATATATTTTCAACCATTTTGCATTCTAAAAATGTGCAATAAGCAAATGCTTTGATTGGAAAAGGGGTCTTAGACAACATCTACCAGAAAAAGTCTTAAAAGTTATTAGATACAGTGGGGAAAAAAAGTATTTAGTCAGCCACCAACTGTGCAAGTTCTCCCACTTAAAAAGATGAGAGAGGCCTGTCATTTTCATCATAGGTACACGTCAACTATGACAGACAAAATGAGGGAAAAAAATCCAGAAAATCACATTGTAGGATTTTTAATGAATTTATTTGCAAATTATGGTGGAAAATAAGTATTTGGTCAATAACAAAAGTTTCTCAATACTTTGTTATATACCCTTTGTTGGCAATGACACAGGTCAAACGTTTTCACACACTTTTGCTGGTATTTTGGCCCATTCCTCCATGCAGATCTCCTCTAGAGCAGTGATGTTTTGGGGCTGTCGCTGGGCAACACGGACTTTCAACTCCCTCCAAAGATTTTCTATGGGGTTGAGATCTGGAGACTGGCTAGGCCACTCCAGGACCTTGAAATGCTTCTTACGAAGCCACTCCTTCGTTGCCCGGGCGGTGTGTTTGGGATCATTGTCATGCTGAAAGACCCAGCCATGTTTCATCTTCAATGCCCTTGCTGATGGAAGGAGGTTTTCACTCAAAATCTCACGATACAAGGCCCCATTCATTCTTTCCATACATCAAAACACAATAATGTTGAAGAGCCCAGCCAACTAATATCAACACTTATATTTCGTTTTGGAGAAACTATTTGCCTTCTGTAAATTTAAGAAACATTGCCTTGTGCCTTGTAATTCCATTACCAAAAACCCACATATATTTAATATATTTTCTAATTTCTCTCCCTCATGTGGAGGGAGGATAAGGAAGGTTCACAGAACTAAAAAAGTAAAGATGGACCTATCAAATAGCTGTAGTGTTTTTACTGATATCAATTTTTTTATGAATTATTAAGGGATTAAAACTAACGAAATCGGTAACGGAATTACAGAAAATTACTGCAGTTGAATTGGCTACAATGGGAAATCATAGTAGTCACAAACCACAGTTGGGTAACTTGCTACTGTCCTCCCTTCCACTGGCATACTGCTATGTTCAGCTCATAACTGTTTTCTTTCTCTTTCTGTCGTCTGGTGGTCAAAGCAAGACTGTGACAACAGTCTGGAAAACCTCTCCATCTCACTCTCCATCTCTCTCTCTCTCCCGCTCTCTCTCTCTCTCCAATTAATGTCACCTCTCCCGGCACGTCCATGGACGTTGAAAAGTAGTTGAAATTTGGTCAGTCCGCCCTGGCCGGGCCAAATCTTAACCAATCACAGATGACTATGTTTAACAAGTTTGGACAGCACCGTACAGTACAGTCGAGAACAGTACAGTACAGAACAGAACTGTACAGTAAAGAAAAAGTAGAGTATTGTACACTACAGTAGGGCACATTAGAGTAGAGTACAGTATAATGTACTGTGTTGTACTCTACTGTACTGAACATATCTACTTTACTGTACCTTACTCTACTGTACTGTACTGTACTCTACTGTGCTTTACTTTGATGTTCAAACTTGTGAAACATAGATGTCTATGATTGTTTCAGATTTGGTCTGGACCAGACCAACCAAATGTGATCTTGTTTGGGGCAGAGCTCATTACAATTATAGCCAGTGTGTAGAATAATACCCAAATATGCAAAATAAGTATATTGCATATTTCTACCTTTGTGTACCTATTTAGGATACATCACCATGAACAGAATGATTTTCATATCCAAAATTACAGATCAGGGATCCATGATGTAATTCCGTTACCGTAATTCCATTACCGAATGTAAATCCACTTCACATACTGTTGTTCAATAACCAAAATATATTTTTCCACACTCAAGGTGTCAAGTCACACCCCATTCTTTCTGCAGACATCTTTTAATCTTAATTTGGAGCAGATATTTAGAGTTAGAGTTTTTGGAAAACATGGTTGCATAAAAAACTGAGGGATACTTGACCATCATTCTGTTACCAAACTTTGCATCTGCACAGATCTTCCCATAAATGTGTATTTGTGAAATGTTCTGTGTAAATTGTTCAAGGTAGTCCATGTGCAAAGAGTTGTATGGTTTTTAAATATTTGAAATCAATGGTTTTTGGTTGGAATACATTTGAAAGTGAAAAATCTGAGTGAAATCGTAATTCCGTTACAGTGGAATTTCCCAAGTGCTGTTCAACATCATTACAGAACAAGTGTTATCTCCTCAGTCAAACAAGGTGAGCTGGCCTGGTACAAAGGGCCTACTTAAACTTACTTACACACATACTTACGCCCGCGAACACACACATGCACACACACACACAATATGAAAAGATAATGAGGAACGTGATTACATACACGTGATACAGAACAATCAAACAAACATCCTCATAGAAATGCTTTCTAGTCTTTTCTCATTAATATGTGTCAATCCATCGCTCAGTGAAAGGCCAGTTCCGGAGTCTGACTGACCTAACTGGTTTCCAGGTGCTTTCAGAGCTGACATCACATACATTCTCCACCGCTGAACTGAGTGCCATTGCAGTCCCAGGTCTGTCTCTTAGCAGACCAAGCTACTTGAGCAGCTATCAATGTAACCCAGTGAATATCCAAGTATTTTGAGTGACTCAGGAATTCTTTAGTTATTCTGTAAAACAAGCCAAAGCCATTCAAAAGATAATCCACAAGACAGGACATTCTTTAGTGACATTCCTTGGTGGCACTACCATAAATGTCACCTTGGTGAAGCGTATAGCGTCAGTGCTCCTGATGCAGTGCACTATGGGACACCTCCCTCAGGCGCTGCATGAATGGGAGTGGGTGAAGTTTCCCCTAACCACTGACACAGGATCAGATATCATTACCCCTGAACAGATAAGGTTGAGATTGGGGGAGGGAAATCTGATCCTAGATCTGTGTCTTTGGTTAACGTCAACCCGGAGCCGGACTGGGGCACTGAGATACAGATACTGCTGAGAAAGAGAGAGTTTACCGCCACAAACCAACAGGGCCTTATAGTGGGACGGTATGTAACACATAAAGAACAGTGCAGATGCAAAGTTTGGTAACAGAATTATGTTGTGTTTGTGCTGTTTGTGCCGTCATTCTGTTACCAAACTTTGCATCTGCACCGTTCTTCAAGTAAACGTGTCTTTGTAAAACTTTCAGCGGAAATTGTTAAAAGTCGTCCTTGTGCATAGTGTTGTTGTCACGCCCTGGCTCTGGGGACTCTTAAATGTTGAGCCAGGGTGTGTAGTTTCTATGTTTAGTTTTCTATGTTGAGTTCTAGATCGTGTAGATCTATGTTGGCCAGGGTGGTTCCCAATCAGAGGCAGCTGTAGCTCGTTGTCTCTGATTGGGGACCATACTTAGGCAGCCTTTGGCACCAGTCTGTGTGGGATCTTCTGTCACGATCGTTAACGGAAGATACGGACCAAGGCGCAGCGTGATAAGCGTACATTTTATTAAGTACTTAACACGACAAAACAACAAACAAACGATACGTGAAGTCCTAGGTTACACAAAACAAACCTTTACGACAGAAGATCCCACCAAATTAGGACCAAGCAGTGTGCCCAGGAAGAGAGAATAGCGATGTCTCAGGTGGGCAAATGGTGGTCATGGGAGGAGATATTCGCGGGGAAAGGGCCATGGGCGAAGGTAAATGCCCAGGCAGGAGAGGAGAAACGGCGCCAACCGTGCCGACGACGGACACCCGAGAGGCAACCCCAAGAACATATTTGGGGGGGGCACACGGCGTGGACGACGAGGCAGCAGGAGGCAGCGACAGGGCGAATCTGCAGACTAGGAGAGGAGGCCACCAGGTTACGGGGGCTATTGATCCAGAGGGAGCAGGAGTTAATTGGTCAGAGGGAGGAGCTACAGGAGGCGATAAGGGAGAAGGAGAGTGTAGAGGCACGGCGAGAGGAGCTGGTTAGGCAGCAGAAGGAGCGGAGGTTTATAAGGGAACCCAGTTCCGCTCCTCGCACCAAGCAAGTGGTGTGTGTCGCCAGTCCGGTCCGGCCCGTTCCTGATCCCCGCACTAAGCCAGTGGTGTGTGTTCCCAGTACGGCCCGACCCATTCCTGCTTCCTGCACAAGGCCAGTGGTGTGTGTTCCCAGTACGGTCCGGCCCGTTCCTGCTCCCCGCACTAAGCTAGTGGTGCGTGTTCCCAGTACGGCCCGACCCGTTCCTGCTCCTCGCACTAAGCCAGTGGTGTGTGTCCATAGTCCGGTACGGCCTGTTCCTGCTCCCCGTACCAAGCCAGTGGTGCGTGTTCCCAGTCCGGCCCGGCCCGTTCCTGCTCCCCGCACCAAGCCAGTGGTGCGTATTCCCAGTCCAGCCCGGCCTGTTCCTGTCCCTCGCACCAAGCCTGTGGTGCGCGTCGCCAGTCCGGTCCGGCCCGTACCTGCTCCCCGCACCAAGCCAGTGGTGCGCGTCGTCAGCCCGGTCCGGCCCGTTCCTGCTCCCCGCACCAAGCCAGTGGTGCATGTGTCCAGTCCGGCACGGCCCGTGCCTGTTCCACCGGTGCCTGGTCGGCACCCGGTCAGCTGCTCCACTCCGGGCCAGAGCAATCCGCTCCACCGGGGTCCGGTCCAACTCCAGTCAGCGGATCCACTCCGGAGCCAGAGCAATCCGCTCCACCGGTGCCCAGTCCAGCTCCGGCCAGCAGCTCCAGTCCGGAGCCTGTACAGTTCGATCCACCGTCGTCGGGTCCAGCTCCAGTCAGCGGTGCCAGACCAGACCAGGGGCGCAACAGGGAGGTGGAGAGAGAGTGGTGGTCAAGCCCGGAGCCGGAATGCCCACCCGGCCCCTACCCTGTTATGTTTATGTGGCGTGGTCGGAGTCCGCACCTTTGGGGGGGTACTGTCATGCCCTGGCTCTGGGGACTCTTAAATGTTGAGCCAGGGTGTGTAGTTTCTATGTTTAGTTTTCTATGTTGAGTTCTAGATCGTGTAGATCTATGTTGGCCAGGGTGGTTCCCAATCAGAGGCAGCTGTAGCTCGTTGTCTCTGATTGGGGACCATACTTAGGCAGCCGTTTGGCACCAGTCTGTGTGGGATCTTGTTCCGTATAGGTATGTTATTAGTCTACCTTGGACTTCACGTATCGTTTGTTTGTTGTTTTTGTTCGTGTGTTCAGTACTAAATAAATATGTACGCTTATCACGCTGCACCTTGGTCCGTCTCATCCGTAAACGATCGTGACAGTTGTATGGTTTGTTTAACTTAGCAATCATTGGTTTTTGTTTGGCATACATTTCAAAGTGTTCAATCTGAGTCTCAGCATCATTCTGCTACAGTAGAATTACCCCCTAAACACAGCGCTGTATTTAATGTACTGTTTTGTCGACAGGTTGTAGGTGTGTGTGTTTATCAGGCCAGGGAGAAACAAAATCTAATTATATAGCTAGCCATTGTTCCCATAAGCCCTGTCTCATTGAACTGGCTTGTGGGAGATTTATCCAGCAGCCACAACATTGACCCATTTGGACACACACACGTAGTGAATGAGAATGTATGGGTTAAGACAAGCTGAGCTAGAATAAAATTGGAAAAGACCAAAAAGCTAAACATTAAATAATCTGACTGATTTAGGTTGGATACTCATTTGGATTTCATTCATTTGGAATAGGAAGCCAAATGTATTTGTCACAGGCTATAATATCACCACAGTGTCATGACAGAGGATGCTTCCAGCATTTAGCAGAGGCTCTCTAAATAGATGGCTCTGGATTCCAGAGTACAAGGTTTCGTTTTCCAGAATAGAAGGCTCTGGGGCACGTGAAATCCAAAGGATTGCCCTCAGCCAGGAAACACAACCACAACCTTAGAACTAGAATGATAATCTTCCTCATTCTGATTCCAAAGAGAGAAGCAGGTCCTGAACAGCTGCCAGGGTGGAACATGCAAGAAAGAGAAACCCAGGGACAACACAGACAGAACAGTTGCAGGCCCTGGACTGACTGGTGCGGGAACAAGAGAGAAGAGGGGAAAAGAAGGAAGAGGGAAAGAAAGAAGGGCAGAAAGAACATTAAAAATAAATAGAGATAGGGAGGGAGGGAGGGAGGGAGGGGGGGGGGATAGAGGACAACTAGGAAAGAGAAGGATAGGGAGAGTGAGGGAAAGGGAGAACAATCAGAAAAAAAGAGTGAGAGGTAGACTGAGATCCATACACTCCCCACCATGTGGATGGGTTATGAGTTGTCGGGATGGGTGTGTGTGTGTGTGTGTGTTGGAGGTTACGTAAAGGGAGAAGAGCGAAAGCTTTGTTTGGTCCTCAAGCCCCTAGGAGAGGAGACCCAATCTCAGGGCCCTCTAAACAATATCCTGCACACTGAGAACAGGCCCATCTCAGCCCCTCTGTCTCGGCCCCCCAGCCCCTCATCTCCCATCAATGGGCTGGCTAGGAGTTACATAAACCACTGGGCAGATTATTAATAGAGGCTTTATGACTGAAGGACAAGGGGCGGCGATGGTTCTAATGGCCAACCCAAACAGCAAGACTATAGTAAACACCACCAACAACAAAACACAGGCTTACTGCTCAGTCACATTCTCTGGCGGGTGATATGGAACTGAATAGGCGCGACCTTCTGAAGTGAATATGCCCATTAAGAAAAGCTGGATCCATAAAGGAGGCTCTGAACAGTTGGTCTGAACATGTGAACATAGTAGAGCACAGAATGTATTTAACAATGGTTTTGGGCCTAGCCACTGTGCCTTGGTGTAGTTGAGTGTTGTAGATTAGAACACAGTGACCCTGACTCAACTCACCAACAGGGAGTTGCATACAGGTTTACCTACTGTGTGCTAAAGAGACACATCTTGTCACAGATTACAGTGACGGTCGCAAGGGGGTGATTTTGTGTGTTTCCCATGTATGGGTGTGTGTCAGTGTTCCTGTACATACAGCCCATGTGTATGAGCTAAGGTGTCCTGTTGAGTGTGTGGTAATTCATGCTCATTTGTGTGTGTGTGTTTTTGTCCTCACAAGGATAGCAAGACAAGGAAAATTCGGACAAGCGGGGACATTTCGCCAGTCCCCACAAGGAAAAAGGTTATTTTAAGCTTAGGAGTTAGGTTTAGGGTTAGGGTTAGAATTAGGGTTAGAATTAGGGTTAGAATTAGAGGTTTAGGAGTTAAGGTCAGGGTTAGGTTTAGGTTTAGGAGTTAGGGAATATAGGATTTTGAAAGGGATTCAAACGTTTGGTCCCTACAAGGATAGTAAAACAAACGTGTGTGTGTGTCTGGTGGTTGTGGTCAGTATTTACCAGTCTCATCCTGATTATACAACACAGAGACAGAGGGGCCACTATCCCATAATGCCTTGCTGGCCCTGTACAATACAGTGTATACCAGGGGAAATGTGTTGGCCGCAACACCCTGCCAGCCTATTCATGGGCAGGAAGACACAGAGACTAGGACAATCGGTACAGTCCTTTAGCCCCTACACAGTTTGATCAGGCCCCCAAACACCCCTCTCCTGGCCCTGATGGCCCTGCCTGGCCCACTTGGGGCTCCAATCTTAACCCAGCTGACCCCTCTTCATTAGCCCTGGCAGGTGGGGTGTTGGGGGACTGGGAGGGAGGATTCAGCCAGTCCAGTTCTGACCAGTTTAACCAGTTACAGTGTGAACTGGGCCACCAGCTAAACCACGACATTTGAGATAGGGTCGGAGTGTGTCAAGAGCGCCCTCTAGATCATACTGTACAGTACTGCAGGCTACCACTGGGAGAGGTAATGTAAGTGTAGAAATCTAGCACAGGGCTTCCCAAATGGTAGGTCAGGAGGACCGACTGGTGTGTACTGTAGCAGCTGGGTCATTTGGGTCAGTGCATAAACCTGTGTTTTGGTTTACTTCATAGGTCATTAAATAAAAACAGTGTGTGCGTGTGAGAGAGAGAGACAAAGAGAGAGAGAAAGACAGAGGGGGAGAAGGGGAGGGGGTAGAGAGAGAAGAAGAGACAGAGAGGGAGTTGAGCGTCTCATTGGTGACCACTAGGCGGTGCTGTCCCAACAGCAATGCATACCATCTCTGGGAAAGACTGTTTTCAGATCCATCTCTCCTGACACACCCACCCACACACACGTATACAGACCCTCTGGGACCATCTGCCTTAGAGCCCATTCTAGAATGCCTTTGGTCTGAGTAGCCAGGTCTGTGTCCCTGACCGAAGCTATTTCCTGTCAACATTCCTCTTTCTTTATTACATTCTTCCATTATTGTTTCACCTGTGTCAGATCTAACACACATCTAAAGCCCTTTACATAACTTTGAGACTCTGCGTATGGACATTACATAAAGACACACGTGTGAGTGGGTGAGGCGAGAGGAACTGACTGAAGAGATGGAAGGACAGGAATGGTAAGACGGGGATGGTTGATTGACGGCAATAGCAATTGGAACCAGGGCTAGCATACTGGGCGAGGCCATAGAATTACATATTAGAACAATCAATTTAATAGGATTGCTGTGGGCCAGACTAAGTGCATATTCTGTATTTGCAAGATAGAAGAAAGAGGATATTGATCACCAATATGGTAGAAACCCATTATTATTACTTACACCTATTCGGTCCCTTCACATCTGCACACACTGAAGGGTGATGGAACTAGGATAAGGAGGGGCCTTGGAGACTAAATGAAGCTCTCTGATAGGAGGAGATGTGTGAGAACATGGTAGGCTGGAATCTGATAGGTGGACTGGCGGACAAGGCATTGCATGACAGGTCAGACGATGGTTACTGGAGGTGTGGGTGCTCTCCTGTGTGTTAACTGGGTCAGTGGACCAGAGCTGCAGAGCTGAGCTCAGCAATCTATATCCTCATCTATTATTCATTAAATACACACACACTCATATACACTCAGGGAGTGGCAGGGAGAGACAGAAACACACGCTCTCTCCATTTCCTCTTACACTTTCTCTCACACACACACTTACACTCACAGGGAGTGGCAGCAAAAGATAGAACAGACCAACACTCTCTCTCCATCTAAGAATGTTATTATAGTTTGCAGGCTACACACTGTATGTGAGGGAAGGAGGACCAATCACAGTATGCTCACAAACATACAGTATGATTTAACTAATTATGGTCAAATTAACCTTCAATTGGAGTAAGGGAGGACTTTCCATTGTCTTGCCAACCTTAACACAGATACAGTGAAGTGGACCAATGACAGTCAAGTGCTCTTTGACACAAAGACCGAGTGGACCAATGACAGTCAAATTATCTTTGACACAGAGACAGAGTCTACCAATAACATCTTAAGTGCTTTCATATGCCGGTGGTATTTGCCAGTGAGAAAACATGTGGGTGAAGGTTGACTAGCACATCCTCACATCCTCCCCAGAGAGCAGAGATGTGGCAATTCTCAATGCCAATGACCAAAGAGGAAGGACCAGCTGTTAACCCCAAAACAACCTAAAAAAGGACGTACACATGCATGCGCACGCACGCACACGCACGCACACACAAACGCTCACAAAAGCAGGCAAACACACACACATACACACTGTAGTGTTCTTGAGCGATGTACTTTACTTGCTCTACTTCAGGAGCTGGGAAGCTGGTACTATATATATACAGTCGTGGTCAAAAGTTTTGAGAATGACACAAATATTAATTTTCACAAAGTCTGCTGCCTCAGTTTTGATGATGGCAATTTGCATATACTCCAGAATGTTATGAAGAGTGATTAGATTAATTGCAATTAATTGCAAAGTCCCTCTTTGCCATGAAAACGAACTTAATCCCCCCAAAAAATCCACTGCATTAATCCACTGCATTTCAGCCCTGCCACAAAAGGACCAGCTGACATCATGTCAGTGATTCTCTCGTTAACACAGGTGAGAGTGTTGACGAGGACAAGGCTGGAGATCACTGTGTCATGCTGCTTGAGTTACAATAACAGACTGGAAGCTTTAAAAGGAGGGTGGTGCTTGAAATCATTGTTCTTCCTCTGTTAACCATGGTTACATTCAAGGAAACACGTGCCGTCATCATTGCTTTGCACAAAAAGGGCTTCACAGGCAAGGATATTGCTGCTTGTAAGATTGCACCTAAATCAACCATTTATCGGATCATCAAGAACTTCAAGGAGAGAGGTTCAATTGTTGTGAAGAAGACTTCAGGGCGCCCAAGAAAGTCCAGCAAGCGCCAGGACTGTCTCCTAAAGTTGATTCAGCTGCGGATCGGGGCACCACCAGTGCAGAGCTTGCTCAGGAATGGCAGCAGGCAGGTGTGAGTGCATCTGCACGCACAGTGAGGCAAGACTTTTGTAGGATGGCCTGGTGTCAAGAAGGGCAGCGAGGAAGCCACTTCTCTCCAGGAAAAACATCAGGGACAGACTGATATTCTGCAAAAGGTACAGGGATTGGACTGCTGAGGACTGGGGTAAAGTCATTTTCTCTGATGAATCCCCTTTCCGATTGTTTGGGGTATCCGGAAAACACCTTGTCCAGAGAAGACAAGGTGAGTGCTACCATCAGTCCTGTGTCATGCCAACAGTAAAGCATCCTGAGACCATTCATGTTTGGGGTTGCTTCTCAGCCAAGGGAGTGGGCTCACTCATAATTTTGCCTAAAAACACAGCCATGAATAAAGAATGGTACCAACACATCCTCCGAGAGCAACTTCTCCCAACCATCCAAGAACAGTTTGGTGAAGAACAATGCCTTTTCCAGCATGATGGAGCACCTTGCCATAAGGCAAAAGTGATAACTAAGTGGCTCGGGGAACAAAACATCGACATTTTGGGTCCATGGCCAGGAAACTCCCCAAACCTTAATCCCATTGAGAACCTGTGGTCAATCCTCAAGAGGCGGGTGGAAAAACAAAAACCCACAAATTCTGACAAACTCCAAGCATTGATTATGCAAGAATGGACTTCCATCATTCAGGATGTGACCCAGAAGTTAATTGACAGCATGCCAGGGCAGATTGCAGAGGTCTTGAAAAAGAAGGGTCAACACTGCAAATATGGACTCTTTGCATAAACTTAATGCAATCGTCAATAAAAGCCTTTGACACTTATGGAATGCTTGTAATTATACTTCAGTATACCATAGTAACATCTGACAAAAATATCTAAAAACACTGAACCAGCAAACTTTGTGAAGACCAATACTTGTGTCATTCTCAAAACTTTTGACCACGACTGTATATATACAGTTGAAGTCAGAAGTTTACATACACTTAGGTTGGAGTCATTAAAACTCGTTTTTCAACCACTCCACAAATGTCTTGTTAACAAACTATAGTTTTGGCAAGTCGGTTAGGACATCTACTTTGTGCATGACACAAGTAATTTTTCCAACAATTGTTTACAGACAGTTTATTTCACTGTATCACAATTCCAGTGGGTCAGAAGTTTACATACACTAAGTTGACTGTGCCTTTAAACAGCTTGGAAAATTCAAAAAAATGATGTCATGGCTTTAGAAGCTTCTGATAGGCTAATTGACATATTTTGAGTCAATTGGAGGTGTACCTGTGGATGTATTTCAAGGCCTACCTTCAAACTCAGTACCTCTTTGCTTGACATCATGGGAAAATGAAAAGAAATCAGCCAAGAAAAATATTGTAGACCACAAGACTGGTTCATCCTTGGGAGCAATTTCCAAACGCCTGAAGGTACCACGTTCATCTGTACAAACAATAGTACGCAAGTATAAATACCATGGGACCACGCAGCCGTCATACCGCTCAGGAAGGAGACGCAAAAAAAGGGACAAAATCCGTCCTGAGATGAGTGCAAACCTGGTGGCCAACTACAAGAAACGTCTGACCTCTGTGATTGCCAACAAGGGTTTTGCCACCAAGTACTAGGTCATGTTTTGCAGAGGGGTCAAATACTTATTTCCCTCATTAAAATGCAAATCAATTCATAACATTTTTTACATCAATTTTTCTGGATTTTGTTGTTGTTATTCTGTCTCTCACTGTTCAAATAAACCTACCATTAAAATTATAGACTGATCATTTCTTTGTCAGTGGGCAAACGTACAAAATCAGCAGGGGATCAAATACTTTTTTCCCTCACTGTATATATATATATATATAAACTCAGCAAAAAAAGAAATGTCCTCTCACTGTCAACTGCGTTTATTTTCAGCAATCTTATTAACATGTGTAAATATTTGTATGAACATAACAAGATTGAACAACTGAGACATAAACTGAACAAGTTCCACAGACAGGTGACTAACTGTCACGTTTCCTCCCGTTGTTCCCCTCCGGCGCTCTGATTCGCCGGTCTACTGAGCCACCGGTCTGAGCGCACCACCTCGGCAACACCGGAATGGAAACCCAGTGCACCCTAATCACCTCCAGCGCACCTGCACCTCATCATCTCATCACCACCCCTATTTAGCCCTGGACTGTTCTGGATGATGTTGTGTGTGATTGTTTAGCTTCGTGTCGTTTACTCTGTCTTTGTTATTTCTCTTTGTCATTGTTAAACCTTGACCTTGTTCATTCCTGCGTCTTTGTCCTGCCTCTTCGTATACTCAGTACTCGTCACACTAACATAAATTGAATAATATGTCCCTAAAAAAAGGGGGTGTCAAAATCAAAAGTGACAGTCAGTATATGGTGTGGCCACCAGCTGCATTAAGTACTGCAGTGCATCTCCTCCTCATGGACTGCACCAGATTTGCCAGTTCTTGCTGTGAGATTTTACCCCACTCTTCCACCAAGGCACCTGCAAGTTCCCAGACATTTCTGGGGGGAATGGCCCTAGTCCTCACCCTCCGATCCAACAGGTCCCAGACGTGGTCAATGGGATTGAGATCTGGGCTCTTCGCTGGCCATGGCAGAACACTGACATTCCTGTCTTGCAGGAAATCACGCACAGAACGAGCAGTATGGCTGGTGGCATTGTCATGCTGGAGAGTCATGTCAGGATGAGCCTGCAGGAAGGGTATCACATGAGGGAGGAGGATGTCTTCCCTGTAACGCACAGCGTTGAAATTGCCTGCAATGACAACAAGCTCAGTCCGATGATGCTGTGACACACTGCCCCGGACCATGACGGACCCTCCACCTCCAAATCGATCCCGCTCCAGAGTACAGGCCTCAGTGTAACGCTCATTCCTTCGACGATAAATGCAAATCCGAACATCACCCCTGGTGAGACAAAACCGTGACTTGTCAGTGAAGAGCACTTTTTGCCAGTCCTGTCTGGTCCAGCGACGGTGGGTTTGTGCCCATAGGCGACGTTGTTGCCAGTGATGTCTGGTGAGGACCTGCCTTACAATAGGCCTACAAGCCCTCAGTCCAGCCTCTCTCAGCCTATTGCGGACAGTCTGAGCACTGATAGAGGGATTGTGCATTCCTGGTGTAACTCGGGCAGTTGTTGTTGCCATCCTGTACCTGTCCCGCAGGTGTGATGTTCAGATATACCGATCCTGTGCAGGTGTTGTTACACGTGGTCTGCCACTGCGAGGATGATCAGCTGTCCGTCCTGTCTCCCTGAAGCACTGTCTTAGGCGTCTCACAGTACGGACATTGCAATTTATTGCCCTGGCCACATCTGTAGTCCTCATGCCTCCTTGCAGCATGCCTAAGACACGTTCATGCAGATGAGCAGGGATCCTGGGCATCTTTCTTTTGGTGTTTTTCAGAGTCAGTAGAAATGCCTCTTTAGTGTCCTAAGTTTTCATAACTGTGACCTTAATTGCCTACAGCCTGTAAGCTGTATATATATATACACAGTAATGCCAGGAGTGTGGTGCCAGGAAAATAACCTCTCATTCAATGTCAACAAAACAAAGGAGATGAACGTGGACTTCAGGAAACAGCAGAGGGTGCACAACCCTATCCACATTGACGGGACCGCAGTGGAGAAGGTGGAAAGCTTCAAGTTCGTTGGCGTACACATCACCGACAAACTGAAATGGTCCACCCACGCAGACAGTGTGGTGAAGAAGGCGCAACAGAGCCTCTTCAGGAGGCTGAAGAAATTCGTCTTGGCACCTAAAACCCTCACAAACTTTTACAGATGCACAATTGAGAGCATTCTGTCGGGCTGTATCACCGCCTGGTACGGCAACTGCACCGCCCGCAACCGCAGGGCTCTCCAGAGGGTTGTGCGGTCTGCCGAACGCATTACCGGGGGCAAACTACCTGCCCTCCATGACACATACAGCACCCGATGTCACAGGAAGGCCAAAAATATCATCAAGAACATCAACCACCTGAGCCACTGCCTGTTCACCCTGCTATCATCCAGAAGGCGAGGTCCGTACAGGTGCATCAAAGCTGGGACCAAGAGAATGAAAAACAGCTTCTATCTCAAGACTGTTAAATAGCCATCACTAGCACATTAGAGGCTGCTGCTGCCTATTGAAATCACTGGCCACTTTAAGAAATGGAACACTAGTCACTTTAATAATGTTTACATATCTTGCACTACTCATCTCATATGTATATACTGTATTCTATAATATTCTACTGTATCTTAGTCCATGCCGCTCTGTCATTGCTTGTCCATATATGTATACATTCTTAAATTCCATTCCTTACTAGTTTTGTGTGTATTGGGTATATGTTGTGAAATTGTTAGATATTACTTGTTAGATATTACTGCACTGTCGGAGTTAGAAGCGCAAGCATTTCGCTACACCCATTATAACATCTGCTAACCATGTGTATGTGACAAATAACATTTGATTTGATATATATATATATGTGTGAGCAGTGAGAAAGGCAGAGTGCAGCCACAGCCACCCTACCGAGATTAGAAAGTTTATAAACCAGGGAATAAAGGGTCAAACATGCTTGAGTATCCATCCCTCCCTCCCCCATCTCTCCATCCCCCCTCTTCCTTACACTGCTATTATAACACTCCTCCACTCCCTCCCTTCTTCCACTCCTCTTAAGAAAGCTACTCCACTCCCTCCCCTCTCCCTTCTACTCCTCCCTCCACTCACATATCCACTCTACTTCTCCACCACTCTCTCCCCCTCCCTCCCTCCCTCCCTCCCTCCCTCCCTCCCTCCCTCCCTCCCTCCCTCCCTCCCTCCCTCCATTCCACTTCTCTCAAATCTGCTACTCTTATCCCTCCCTCCATTCCTCTCTCCATGCTTCTAATCTACTCCAACACTCCCTCACTCTATCCGATCATTCCAGCCCTCCACTCCTCTCATGGGGGGTGTTCATTATTTGCATATTCACAGTGTGGTGCATGTAAATTTGCATGGTAACAGTGTGTGTACAGTATTTGCGTGTGTGTAATCTGTTCACACTGTGGTGTCTGCATGCTAATGCAGGGTGTCCTGGTTAGGTCGTTGGCCTATATGGGTAATTACTGTTGACTATTCAGCAGCCTGATTAAACAGGCTGGGGCAACACTTCACAGAGAGGACACACACACACAGTGTTTCACGGAGGCTCTCCGCACTGCTAAAGCTAACTCTCTCTCCTCTGCTCTTGTCCTTCTAGACCTGTCTGCTGCCTTTGATACTGTGAACCATCAGATCCTCCTCTCCACCCTCTCCGAGCTGGGCATCTCCGGCGCGGCTCACTCTTGGATTGCGTCCTACCTGACCGGTCGCTCCTACCAAATGGCGTGGCGAGAATCTGTCTCCGCACCACGTGCTCTCACCACTGGTGTCCCCCAGGGCTCAGTTCTAGGCCCTCTCCTATTCTCGCTATACACCAAGTCACTTGGCTCTGTCATATCCTCACATGGCCTCTCCTATCATTGCTACGCAGACGACACACAACTAATCTTCTCCTTTCCCCCTTCTGATAACAAGGTGGCGAATCGCATCTCTGCATGTCTGGCAGACATATCAGTGTGGATGACGGATCACCACCTCAAGCTGAACCTCGGCAAGACGGAGCTGCTCTTCCTCCTGGGGAAGGACTGCCCGTTCCATGATCTCGCCATCACGGTTGACAACTCCGTTGTGTCCTCCTCCCAGAGTGCGAAGAGCCTTGGCGTGACCCTGGACAACACCCTGTCGTTCTCCGCTAACATCAAGGCGGTGACCCGATCCTGTAGGTTCATGCTCTACAACATTCGGAGAGTACGACCCTGCCTTACACAGGAAGCGGCACAGGTCCTAATCCAGGCACTTGTCATCTCCCGTCTGGATTACTGCAACTCGCTGTTGGCTGGGCTCCATGCCTGTGCCATTAAACCCCTACAACTCATCCAGAATGCCGCAGCCTGTCTGGTGTTCAACCTTCCCAAGTTCTCTCACGTCACCCCGCTCCTCTGTACACTCCAATGGCTTCCAGTTGAAGCTCGCATCTGCTACAAGACCATGGTGCTTGCCTACGGAGCTGTGAGGGGAACGGCACCTCCGTACCTTCAGGCTCTGATCAGTCCCTACACCCAAACGAGGGCATTGCGTTCATCCACCTCTGGCCTGCTGGCCCCCCTACCTCTGCGGAAGCACAGTTCCCGCTCAGCCCAGTCAAAACTGTTCGCTGCTCTGGCACCCCAATGGTGGAACAAGCTCCCTCACGACGCCAGGACAGCGGAGTCACTCACCACCTTCCGGAGACACTTGAAACCCCACCTCTTTAAGGAATACCTGGGATAGGATAAAGTAATCCTTCTACCCCCCCTTACCCCACCTCACCCCCCCAAAAAAAATAATAATAATAATAATAAAAATATATTGTAAAGTGGTTATCCCACTGGCTATAAGGTGAATGCACCAATTTGTAAGTCGCTCTGGATAAGAGCGTCTGCTAAATGACGTAAATGTAAATGTAAATGTGTTTCCCCTATATGCAATTAACAGCGGCACACTGTCATGGCCCCCACTGCAAAAATATATACTGTATATACTGTTAATTTTTTTATAATTTAGATATATAGATATAGGAAGACCCCATCTGCCGCTGTGTCACCGCTGCTGAAAGAATCGTAGGTGAAACACTGCATACATACACAGAGAAACACGGACGGACACACACACACACACACAAAACACACACACACACACACACACACAGACAGACACACACAAGCACACACACACCAAGGGCATACATACACACACATGCACGCAAACACACACAGTCACACACATACAGACAGACAGACAAACACACACCACGCACACATGCCGATCAATACAGAGCTCATACACACACAAGCGCATATGAAGTTCATACACACTTTAACATAGTGTTACAAAAGCGCATTCATTAGAAGACAAAACACAGACTGATCATGCATGTCTTTGAAGTGAAATGTGGCAGCACCATTGAAGACCAGTTCCATTGATTTATCTGTTCTCTTATAGCTTTCATCTATCTTACCCAATGGTTTTCTGTCTATAATTAGCCTTACTGATAACTCTCCTCATCTCTCTGTCTCCATCATACCCACTCCATCTCCTATGGAAGTAGGTGTGAATATGCAGTGTTCATATGCCGGTTTATGTGTGCATGTGTGTGTGTGTGTGTGTGTATATTTTATTTTTGGTCATTTAGCAGACACTCTTATCCAGAGCGACTTACAGGAGCAATTAGGGTTAAGTGCCTTGCTCAAGGGCACATCGACAGATTTTTCACCTAGTCGGCTCGGGGATTAGAACCAGCGACCTTTCGGTTACTGGCACAACGCTCTTACCCACTAAGCTACCTGCCGCCCGAGAGGTAGGGAGACAGCGGTAAAGAGAGAGAGAAATAGAGAGAGATAAATAGAGAGAGAGAGGGTGGCTTTTGACCATTTATTTTTGGATTCCTCATGTATAACTCATTATTAGAAAAAAGCTTGGTCCAAATCGGATGTTAGGAACTACAGTGAGGGAAAAAAGTATTTGATCCCCTGCTATTTTGTACGTTTGCCCACTGACAAAGAAATGATCAGTCTATAATTTTAATGGTAGGTTTATTTGAACAGTGAGAGACAGAATAACAACAACAAAATCCAGAAAACGCATGTCAAAAATTTTATAAATTGATTTGCATTTTAATGAGGGTAATAAGTATTTGACCCCCTCTCAATCAGAAAGATTTCTGGCTCCCAGGTGACTTTTATACAGGTAACGAGCTGAGATTAGGAGCACATTCTTAAAGGGAGTGCTCCTAATCTCAGTTTGTTACCTGTATAAAAGACACCTGTCCACAGAAGCAATCAATCAATCAGATTCCAAACTCTCCACCATGGCCAAGACCAAAGAGCTCTTCAAGGATGTCAGGGACAAGATTGTAGACCTACACAAGGCTGGAATGGGCTACAAGACCATCGCCAAGCAGCTTGGAGAGAAGGTGACAACAGTTGGTGCGATTATTCGCAAATGGAAGAAACACAAAATAACTGTCAATCTCCCTCTGCCTGGGGCTCCATGCAAGTTCTCACCTTGTGGAGTTGCAATGAGCATGAGAACGGTGAGGAATCAGCCCAGAACTACACGGGAGGTTTTCACCAGGAAAACAATTGGTAACACACTACGCCGTGAAGGACTGAAATCCTGCAGTGCCCGCAAGGTCCCCCTGCTCAAGAAAGCACATATACAGGCCTGTCTGAAGTTTGCCAATGAACATCTGAATGATTCAGAGGAGAACTGGGTGAAAGTGTTGTGGTCAGATGAGACCAAAATGGAGCTCTTTGGCATCAACTCAACTCGCCGTGTTTGGAGGAGGAGGAATGCTGCCTATGACCCCAAGAACACCATCCCCACCGTCAAACATGGAGGTGGAAACATTATGCTTTGGGGGTGTTTTTCTGCTAAGGGGAGAGGACAACTTCACCGCATCAAAGGGACGATGGACGGGGCCATGTACCGTCAAATCTTGGGTGAGAACCTCCTTCCCTCAGCCAGGGCATTGAAAATGGGTCGTGGATGGGTATTCCAGCATGACAATGAACCAAAACACACGGCCAAGGCAACAAAGGAGTGGCTCAAGAAGAAGCACATTAAGGTCCTGGAGTGGCCTAGCCAGTCTCCAGACCTTAATCCCATAGACAATCTGTGGAGGGAGCTGAAGGTTCGAGTTGCCAAACGTCAGCCTCGAAACCTTAATGACTTGGAGAAGATCTGCAAAGAGGAGTGGGACAAAATCCCTCCTGAGATGTGTGCAAACCTGGTGGCCAAATACTTATTTCCCTCATTAAAATGCAAATCAATTCATAACATTTTTGACATGGATTTTTTTATGTTATTCTGTCTCTCACTGTTCAAATAAACCTACCATTAAAATTATAGACTGATCATTTCTTTGTCAGTGGGCAAAAGTACAAAATCAGCAGGGGATCAAATACTTTTTTCCCTCACTGTATATGTATTTGATATTATATGAATCCTATAAATTAAAATGGCAAATTTGGGTGCAATCAGTTAGCTTAATTTCTCAGATATCAACAAATAAGGATGCATGAATGCTAATCTTATTTGTTTCTAACTACAGCAACAATTTCAGAACAATCTGAGATGGTGGTTGTAATGGCTTGCTAAAATGACATGGAACGACCCGACTAACACTGAATCTGAAACTTCCGCTCATCTGCTCCTCCCCCACAGGAAACAGCAGAGTGTCTTTCACACACGGAGAACAGATGACGCACACGCACACATAACATCCACACACACATATAACATCCTACAAGACATTGTTCATACAGTGGGGGAAAAAAGTATTTAGTCAGCCACCAATTGTGCAAGTTCTCCCACTTAAAAAGATGAGAGGCCTGTAATTTTCATCATAGGTATACGTCAACTATGACAGACAAATTGAGGAAAAAAAATCCAGAAAATCACATTGTAGTATTTTTAATGAATTTATTTGCAAATTATGGTGGAAAATAAGTATTTGGTCACCTACAAACAAGCAAGATTTCTGGCTCTCACAGACCTGTAACTTCTTCTTTAAGAGGCTCCTCTGTCCTCCACTCGTTACCTGTATTAATGGCACCTGTTTGAACTTGTTATCAGTATAAAAGACACCTGTCCACAACCTCAAACAGTCACACTCCAAACTCCACTATGGCCAAGACCAAAGAGCTGTCAAAGGACACCAGAAACAAAATTGTAGACCTGCACCAGGCTGGGAAGACTGAATCTGCAATAGGTAAGCAGCTTGGTTTGAAGAAATCAACTGTGGGAGCAATTATTAGGAAATGGAAGACATACAAGACCACTGATAATCTCCCTCGATCTGGGGCTCCACGCAAGATCTCACCCCGTGGGGTCAAAATGATCACAAGAACGGTGAGTAAAAATCCCAGAACCACACGGGGGGACCGAGTGAATGACCTGCAGAGAGCTGGGACCAAAGTAACAAAGCCTACCATCAGTAACACACTACGCCGCCAGGGACTCAAATCCTGCAGTGCCAGACGTGTCCCCCTGCTTAAGCCAGTACATGTCCAGGCCCGTCTGAAGATTGCTAGAGTGCATTTGGATGATCCAGAAGAGGATTGGGAGAATGTCATATGGTCAGATGAAACCAAAATATAACTTTTTGGTAAAAACTCAACTCGTCGTGTTTGGAGGACAAAGAATGCTGAGTTGCATCCAAAGAACACCATACCTACTGTGAAGCATTGGGGTGGAAACATCATGCTTTGGGGCTGTTTTTCTGCAAAGGGACCAGGACGACTGATCCGTGTAAAGGAAAGAATGAATGGGGCCATGTATCGTGAGATTTTGAGTGAAAACCTCCTTCCATAAGCAAGGTCATTGAAGATGAAACGTGGCTGGGTCTTTCAGCATGACAATGATCCCAAACACACCGCCCGGGCAACGAAGGAGTGGCTTCGTAAGAAGCATTTCAAGGTCCTGGAGTGGCCTAGCCAGTCTCCAGATCTCAACCCCATAGAAAATCTTTGGAGGGAGTTGAAAGTCCGTGTTGCCCAGCGACAGCCCCAAAACATCACTGCTCTAGAGGAGATCTGCATGGAGGAATGGGCCAAAATACCAGCAACAGTGTGTGAAAACCTTGTGAAGACTTACAGAAAACGTTTGACCTGTGTCATTGCCAACAAAGGGTATATAACAAAGTATTGAGTAACTTTTGTTATTGACCAAATACTTGTTTTCCACCATAATTTGCAAATAAATTCATTAAAAATCCTACAATGTGATTTTCTGGAAATTTTTTTCTCATTTTGTCTGTCATAGTTGACGTGTACCTATGATGAAAATTACAGGCCTCTCTCATCTTTTTAAGTGGGAGAACATGCACAATTGGTGGCTGACTAAATACTTTTTCCCCCACTGTATCTGGAGCATCAGAGAGCACAACACACTCAACAGTGTCAAAACACCGTCCTAACCAGCACAGGCGGATGGTGGCACCTTAATTGGGGAGGACAAGCTCATAGGAATGGCTGGAACTGAATAAATGGAATGGTATCAAACACATCAAACAAGTGGTTTCCATGTGTTTGATAATATTCCATTCACTCAATTCCATCATTTATTATGAGCCGTCCTCCCCTCACCAGCCTCCTATTTCTGTGAGCAGAGTATGCCAATTACTCTAAAAGGGCTGCTATTTCAAGTCTAGTGGAATAGAAAGCTGAGAGTGCTGTTCCTATTTCAAGCTTAGTGGAATAGAAAGCTAAGAGTGCTGTTCCTATTTCTAGCCTAGTGGAATAGAAAGCTAAGAGTGCTGTTCCTATTTCTAGCCTAGTGGAATAGAAATAGAATAGCAATCAGCCCCACTGTCTGAGCCACGGACCAAGAGGGAGAATGGAAAGACAGGAAGAGAAAGAGGGAGAAAAGCGTAAAGGAGAGAGAGTTCTAGGAAAGACAGTTAGGTGAAAGAGAGAGAAAGAGAGCATTACAGAAGGGACAGAACAGGAGGGAGAAAGAAAGAGGAAGAGACGTGCCATTTCCAGGCCCAGGGAAATGTGCTCATCTGTGAGGACACAAATGCGCACACAGGAACACTACCTGATCTAATGACCACATGAGGGTCCAGCTTTATTACAGGCCATACTGTTTGTAACTGTCTTAATCTCCCCCATAGAAACAACAGTGACAGCACCATAAACAAAAACGGAAGGGATCTATTGCAGCTCAGTCGAAACCTGAGTCTGTACTTTTTCAATGGTAGGTTACGGGGGGACTCTTTGGGGAGATTCACCTATTGCTCACCTCTTGGCCACAGCACAGTAGACTATATGATTACAGACACTGACCCTTTCTCTCTCAGTTTATTCATCGTCAAGCCACTAACACCTCTGTCTGATCACAGCCAAATTACCTTGTTCCTCAAAAGAACAGACATGGAAACAACCACACATTCAAAGCCCAGTAAGCTGTACAAAATCAGAAATTCATACAGATGGGCCCAAAACAGCACAGAAGAATACAAGAAAGCAACCAGTAACCAATAAATACAAACACTCTTAGATAACTTTCTGGATACCACATCCACTCACAGTAAAGAAGGCATCAATCTAGCAGTAATAAACATCAACAATATATTCAAGCAAACGGCAAAAGAAGCACAACTGAAATTGATAGAAAACCAACCAAAAAAGAAAACAGATGACAACTGGTTTGATGCAGATTGTAAAATTATGAGGAAAAAACTTAGAACAATATCAAACCAAAAGCACAGAGACCCAAATAATGGCTTAGTACAACAGCAAGCAGCTGACACTAATTGAGGAGTCCATAAACAGAAACAACTTCTGCGAAAATTGGAAAAACAGAAATAAAATCTAAACTAGAGGATTTATCGATATAAAATGGTGACAAATGGACAACCCATTTCAAAACAATCTACAACACCGTTCAAATTGATGCAAACGTAGAACAATACCAAATACATGAAGTTGAATGGATTAGAAAAAGCTATAAAGGACAATCAAAATCAATTGGACTCCCCAATTACTGACCAGGACCTCAATAAGAAACTTCAGGCCCTCAAATTTTAAAAAGCATGTGAACCTGATGGCATCCCAAATTAGATGTTCAAATTCACTAGTGCAAAATTTCAATTGGCCATTTTAAAACGTTTTAATTTCATCCTGAGTGTAGGTTAGTTCCCTGACATCTGAAATTAAGGACTCATCACCCCAATCTTTAAGAACAGAGATACATTTCACCCAAACAATTACAGAGGCATTTGTGTGAACAGTAACCTGGGGAAGGTTCCCTGTAGTATTATAAATGTAAGAGTTCTAAACTTCCTTAATAAGCACAATGTCTTGAGTAAAAGCCAAATTGGATTTATACCAAAACATCGCACGACCGATCATATTTACACCCTACACACCCTGATAGATAAACATGTCCACCAAAATAATACCAAAATGTACGCTTGCTTTATTGATTATATTTGGCATACAGGACTGTCCTACACAGTTATTGAAAGTGGTGTAGGGGGTAAAACATATGACATTCTAAAATTATTCAGACCCCTTAACGTTTTCCACATTTTGTTACATTACAGCCTTATTCTAAAATGGATTCCCTCATCAATCTACACACAATACCCCATAATGACAAAGCAAAAAAAGGTTTTTAGAATTCTTTGCAAATCTATCATTTAAAAAAAACGACTGAAATATCACATTTACATAAGTATTAAGACCCTTTACTCAGTACTTTGTTAAAGCATTTTTGGCAGCGATTACAGCCTCGAGTCTTCTTGAGTATGACGCTACAAGCTTGGCACACCTGTATTTGGGGAGTTTCTCCCATTCTTCTCTGCAGATCCTCTCAAGCTCTGTCAGGTTGGATGGGGAGCGTCGCTGCCCAGCTATTTTCAGGACTCTCCAGAGATGTTAGATCGGGTTCAAGTCCGGGCTCTGGCTGGGCCACTCAAGGACATTCAGAGACTTGTCCTGAAGCCACTCCTGCGTTGTCTTGGCTGTGTGCTTAGGGTTGTTGTCCTGTTGGAAGGTGAACCTTCGCCCCAGTCTGAGGTCCTGAGTGCTCTGGAGCAGGTTTTCATCTAGGATCTCTCTGTACTTTGCTCCGTTCATCTTTCCCTCGAACCTGAATAGTCTCCCAGTCCCTGCCGCTGCCACCACCATGATTCACCGTAGGGATGGTATTGGCCAGGTGATGAGCGGTGTCTGGATTTCTACAGATGTGACACTTGTCATTCAGGCCAAAGAGTTCAAACTTGGTTTCTTCATACCAGAGAATCATGTTTCTCATGGTCTGAGAGTCTTTAGCTGCCTTTTGTCATGTGCCTTTTACTGAGGAGTGGCTTCCGTCTTGCTACTCTACCATAAAGGCCTGATTGGTGGAGTGCTGCAGAGATGGTTGTCCTTCTGTAAGGTTCTCCCATCTCCACAGAGGAACTCTGGAGCTATGTCAGAGTGACCATTGGGTTCTTGGTCACCTCCCTGACCAAGGCCCTTCTACCCCGATTGCTCAGTTTGGCCGGGCGGCCAGCTCTAGGAAGAGTCTTGGTGGTTTTAAACTTCTTCCTTTTCAGAATGATGAAGGCCACTGTGTTCTTGGGGACCTTCAATGCTGCAGATTTTTTGGTACCCTTCCCCAAATCTGTGCCTCGACACAATCCTGTCTCGGAGCTCTACAGACAATTCCTTCGACCTCATGGCTTGGTTTTTGCTCTGACATGCACTGTCAACTGTGGGACCTTATATAGACAGGTGTGTGCCTTTCCAAATCATGTCCAATCAATTGAATTTACCACAGGTGGACTCCAGTCAAGTTGTAGAAACATCTTAAGGATGATTAATGGAAACAGGATGCACCTGAGCTCAATTTCGAGTCTCATAGCAAAATTTACGTTTTTAATAAATGTGCAAACAGAGAGGTCTGTTTGAGAAAAAACGGGGAGGAGAAGAGGGCAGAAGAGGGGAAAGAAGAGAGGACAAGTAAAGAAAAGAGGAGAGGAAGACAGAGGGAAAGGGAAAGAGGGAGGTAGGAGAGCAGGCATGAACCCAGATAAGGACAAAGTGCAGCTTACTCTTTCTCTGATGAGAAGAATCTAAGCTCAGCAAAAACCAACAAACCACAAAACCACGTTGCCTATGTATCATCAGCCCTACATTACAGAACTCATATCCCTTTAACTGTAAACTCTGTGGCTTAAAGAGGAAGGTGTAACGTCAACTAACCATTGTTATTACCACAAATGCAGTGTGGGGCACTGACAGTGATCACATCACACATGCATGAACAGACACACTTAAAATATATATATATTTAACCTTTATCTAGCCTTTATTTATCAAGATCTGCAAAAACAATAATACACACACTGCAGTTTTACTGAAATGACAAAACACTGGATTACATCATTTCTTTAGCACAGGTCACATGGTCTGCAAACCACACACTTATTCTCATGTCTGTCTCTGCTGAAACTCAATCAGAACTGATGTTTGATGAGTGTGTGTGTGTGTTTGCCTTTCATAAACACTAGATAAGGTAAACAACGCCAGTAACACTGAAGGGCACTGTTATTCACTCCTGGTCCTCCAGAGCTGCAGGACTGGGCGTGGCGTGTACAGGCTTTTGTTCCAGCCCTGCACTAACACACCTGCTCTAGCTAATCAAGCATGTGGTGCTATACATGTAGTACATTCCTTAGCTGAATCAGGCTCTCGATGACCAGTTCCAAACATCTATCCAAAACAATACTAAGCACCGGACCAGGCCTGTAGTTATGGACATCATGTTCTCTCTTTCTAATAATAATGTAGGTAAGCAGAGAGAGAACAAACCCTTGTTTATGTAACCAGCATCTACAGGCTTTTAGAAAGAGGGCAGTGGCTGTGTGTGCTGAAGTAGATAATAGCTGGACCTTATTACTCCTGGATATGAGGTGTTTATTACTCCTGGATATGAGGTGTTTATTACTCCTGGATATGAGGTGTTTATTACTCCTGGATATGATGTGTTTATTACTCCTGGATATGAGGTGTTTATTACTCCTGGATATGATGTGTTTATTACTCCTGGATATGAGGTGTTTATTACTCCTGGATATGATGTGTTTATTACTCCTGGATATGAGGTGTTTATTACTCCTGGATATGATGTGTTTATTACTCCTGGATATGATGTGTTTATTAATCCTGGATATGATGTGTTTATTACTCCTGGATATGAGGTGTTTATTACTCCTGGATATGATGTGTTTATTACTCCTGGATATGAGGTGTTTATTACTCCTGGATATGATGTGTTTATTACTCCTGGATATGAGGTGTTTATTACTCCTGGATATGATGTGTTTATTACTCCTGGATATGATGTGTTTATTACTCCTGCATATGAGGTGTTTATTACTCCTGGATATGAGGTGTTTATTACTCCTGGATATGAGGTGTTTATTAATCCTGGATATGAGGTGTTTATTACTCCTGGATATGAGGTGTTTATTACTCCTGGATATGAGGTGTTTATTAATCCTGGATATGAGGTGTTTATTACTCCTGGATATGAGGTGTTTATTACTCCTGGACATGATTGAATGGTACTACATTATTTTAAATAATACTGCATATATTTATGTATGCCTATTCTAGTGTATGTTCTCACAGAGACAATAGCTAAGGTTTCATCCAACTGGCGACAGATTTTCATGCGAATGTCCTACAATCTGCATAAAGAAAATATGCACATTTTCCCACCAGTGGTGTTTCCACCAAACTGACTTGTTGCGGATAAAAATCAGTGCGTGATGACGTAGTGCACACAAAATGCACTTTTTTGCTTTCGTTTTCATGTACGGATACAGTGCGGTTAGGCTGTGCGGGTAGGCTAGTCTACATGATGAGATTGTTATGAATAAGAGCGAGAACATTATATTTGTCAAACGGCAGTCAAGCATCGATCATCTTGTCACCAGAATTAATCAATATTTATTGGAAAGGAGCATCAATCTCATCACCGTGCACTTTCACCACCCTGTGAAGGAGGGGGTGGGGTTGGGTTCCTAACGCCTCTGATAATCCTGCTCTCTGAGGGGCGAGATGAGCAGACGTCTGCAGAAACGGCCTGAGGAGGCTTTACCGCCCCCCCACCACATGACCCTAACACACACACACTGCTGTCAGTGGGAGGTTCTACCCTCGAGGTATGAATGACTTTTCATCTCCACTCAATAATACATAGACCCCTCCCAGCACCCTCCCAAAGCAACCCATTTTTCCTTACAAATCTCGCAAAAACGCTCTGCCCTAACCCTCCCTCTTTCCCTCCTCCCCTTCCCTCCGTCTCACTATCCCTACCCATCCCCCTCTCCCCAAGAAGCTCAAGTGAGAGAGAAGACCAAGCCCCTCCACTCCATCAACTTGGAATCCTTAGCTGCCTGCAGGCCATCCTTCTAGACAATGTGTGTGTGGGTGCTTATATTTGTCCTATTTTACACACGTTCAAGTTACGCATGTGTGAATTGGAAATGTGTTTTTTGCATTTCCCAACTCCCCCTGAGACACCCTCAGAGAGTGGGGTCATGGCCTGGGTCTGCCATTATTAATGTGTGTATGTGTGTGTGTGTGTGTGTGTGTGTGTGTGTGTGTGTGTGTGCATGCAAGTGGGTGTGTGCCTGCGCACAGAGCTAGAGAATGTCAGGATATAGAGAATCATCAATCAGTTAATCAGTATTGGACAGCTTGTAATGACTCCCACAGGCACCAGCCACATAACAGAAGGCTATTAACGCAGCTAATGCTAGCACTCAACACACTACCTACCCAGTACATACTATACAACACACCAGCAACACACTACCTACCCGGTACATACTATACAACCTACCAGCAACACACTACCTACCCAGTACATAATATACAACCTACCAGCAACACACTTCCTACCCAGTACATAATATACAACACACCAGCAACACACTACCTACCCAGTACATACTATACAACACACCAGCAACACACTACCCATCGAGTACATACTATACAACACACCAGCAACACACTACCTACCTACAGCATAATATACAACACACCAGCAACACACTACCTACCCAGTACATAATATACAATACACCAGCAACACACTGCCTACCCAGTGCATAATATACAACACACCAGCAACACACTACCTACCCAGTACATAATATACAACACACCAGCAACACACTTCCTACCCAGTACATAATATACAACACACCAGCAACACACTACCTACCCAGTACATACTATACAACACACCAGCAACACACTACCCATCCAGTACATACTATACAACACACCAGCAACACACTACCTACCTAGAGCATAATATACAACACACCAGCAACACACTACCTACCCAGTACATAATATACAATACACCAGCAACACACTGCCTACCCAGTGCATAATATACAACACACCAGCAACACACTACCTACCCAGTACATAATATACAACACACCAGCAACACACTACCTACCCAGTACATAATATACAACACACTAGCAACACACTACCTACCCAGTACATAATATACAACACACTAGCAACACACAACATACGCAGTACATAATATACAACACACGATCAACACACTACATACCCAGTACATAATATACAACCTACCAGCAACACACTCCCTACCCAGTACATAATATACAACACCCCAGCAACACACTACCTACCCAGTACATAATATACAACACACCAGCAACACACTGCCTACCCAGTGCATAATATACAACACACCAGAAACACACTACCTACCCAGTACATAATATACAACACACTAGCAACACACTGCCTACCCAGTGCATAATATTTTAAACACCAGCGACACACTACCTACCCAGTACATAATATACAACACACCAGCAACACACTACCTACCCACAGCATAATATACAACACACCAGCAACACACTGCCTACCCAGTACATAATATACAACACACCAGCAACACACTACCTACCCAGTACATAATATACAACACACCAGCAACACACTACCTACCCAGTGCATAATATACAACACACCAGCAACACACTGCCTACCCACAGCATAATATACAATACCAGCAACAAACTACCTACCCAGTACATACTATACAACCTACCATCAACACACTGCCTACCCAGTACATCTTATACAACCTACCAGCAACACACTACCTACCCTGTACATCCTATACAACTTACCAGCAACACACTACCTACCCAGTACATAATATACAACACACCAGCAACAAACTGTCCACCCAGTACATACTATATAACACACCAGCAACACACTGCCTACCCAGTACATATTGTACAACAGTAATACTGTCACGACTTCGGCCGAGGCTGCCTCCCCTCCTTGTTCGGGCAGGCTTCGGCGTTCGTTGTCACCGGAGTACTAACCACTGCCGCCCCAATCATCATCACAATTGTCTTGTCTTGTCAATCACACACACCTGGTTCTATTCCCCTAATTAGTCAGTGTATAAGTGTTCCCTCTGCCCCCTTGTCCTTGTGGGTGGTTGTTTGTTGTGGAGGTTAGTGAAGCTCGGTGGAGCTCGTGTATTTTGTTTTGATGGGAGTATTTTCCCGTGTGCCTTGTATTTTCCAGTGCACCTGTTTTGTGCCCTGTAGTGTGTTTGACGCATTTCTGCGTAAACCTGTATTTTTCGGATTAAAGCCTGTTTCTGTGATTTACCCTCCTGTGCCTGACTCCTTCAACACCACCTTATCACAGAATCACCCACCCTGTATATGGAGTCAGCGGGAGAAGAGCGCATGCCTGGAGTCGTGGCACGGGTCCAGGAGCATTCAACGATGCTGGCCAGCTTGGGGGAAGCGATGATCTGTCGAGACCAGCTGGCCAACCGGATCCAGCCACATACACCCCAGCACCCGTAGGGATCCAGATATCCCGACCATGGGCGTTTGATGGGACGACAGCGCTGTGCCAGGGATTCCACCTCCAATTGGAGCTTTACTTCGCCAGCATCAGGCCGGAACCATCGGAGCGGGAGAAGGTGTCCATCCTCGTTTCCTGCCTGTGGGAAAGCCCTGGAGTGGGCCAACGCGGTGTGGAACGAAGGAGGAGCCGCGTTGGAGGACTACATATGGGAGTTCGCTCGCCTCTTTCGGGCGGTCTTCGATCACCCGCCCGAGGGTAGAGAGGCGGGTGAGCGACTGGTCCATCGAGGACAGCGCAGGACTTCGCGAGTTTCGGACGCTGGCAGCGGGGTCCGGGTGGAACGAGCGGGCCCTGATCGACCATTTCCGGTGCCATCTGCGGGAGGACGTCCGATGGGAGCTAGCCTGCCGAGACACCATGTTGTCCTTCAACAAACTGGTGGACATGGCCATTCGTTTGGACAACCTACTGGCAGCCAGAGTAGGTAGGTAGGGGTCTGCCCGTTTCCACCCCGGAACAAATCGGATCCCGAGCCGATGGAGCTGGGTGGAGCCGCCGGCCGAGAGAGCGGAGGAGGACAGCGACAGTGCCACTCTGGTGGCACGAAGGGACAGTACACCACACGTCGTAGTCAATGCTCTTTTGGGCCGGGAGGCGGCAGGCAGAGCACTCACGCATCACCCCAGGTATCGAACACTCACACTTGTTCAGAGCCCTCTGCTGCGCACTGTACCCTGCCTATCCACTTTCCCGATCTCATGGTAGTTCCCCAGTGTAAGGCGCTAGTCAATTCAGGCGCAGCTGGGAACTTTATGGACAGGGCATTCGCACGCCGTAAAGGCATAACATTGGTTCCCCTATCCATTCCACTCCCCATCAGAGCACTCGATAGTCAACCAATAGGGTCTGGGTTGGTTACGGAAGTCACTATACCAGTCACCATGATCACCCAGGAGGCTCATTGTGAGCAGGTTATTTTTTTGATTCTTGAATCTCCTGCTTTCCCTGTGGTATTAGGTATCCCTTGGCTAGCACTCCACAACCCCACCTTCTCATGGCCGCAGTGGGCTCTCATGGGGTGGTCGCGAGAGTGTCAGGGTAGGTGTCTAGATGTTTTTGTTGGTGCAACCACGGTGGAAAGTCCAAACAGTACCGCCACTGTGCGCATTCCCTCTGAATACCTCTATCTGGCGCAAGCGTTCTCTAAAACGCAGGCGACTAAATTACCACCTCATCGGGCGGGGGATTGCGCGATAAACCTCCGGGTAGACGCTGTACCTCCCAGGAGTCATATATACCCCCTGTCACAGGCTGAAATGCTGGCTATGGAAACCTATGTCACCGAGTCCCTGCGCCAGGGGTATATACGTCCCTCCACTTCACCCGCCTCCTCGAGTTTCTTCTTTGTGAAGAAGAAGGACGGAGGTCTGCGCCCGTGCATTGATTATTGACCACTGAACAGGGAAACGATAAGATTTAGTTATCCTCTCCCCCTCATTCCATCGGTGATTGAATCAATGCATGGGGCGCGCTTCTTCACCAAATTAGATCTCAGGAGTGCGTACAACCTGGTGCGTATCCGAGAGGGAGATGAGTGGAAGACAGCATTCAGCACAACCACGGGGCATTATGAATACCTGGTGATGCCTTACGGTTTGATGAATGCTCCCTCAGTTTTCCAGTCCTTTGTGAACGAGGTGTTTCGGGACATGCTTGGTCGCGGTGTAGTGGTCTACATCGATGACATCCTGGTGTATTCCACTACGCGCGCCGAGCATGTGTCCCTGGTTCGCAAGGTGCTGGCCCGACTGTTGGAAAATGACCTTTATGCTAAGGCAGAGAAGTGTATGTTTTTCCAGCAGTCCGTCTCCTTCCTTGGATACCGCATTTCCACCTCAGGTGTGGAGATGGAGGGAGATCGCATTTCAGCCGTGCGTAATTGGCCAACGCCAACCACGGTTAAGGAGGTGCAGCGCTTCCTTGGCTTTGCCAACTACTATCGGAGGTCTATCCGGGGCTTTGGCAAGGTGGCAGCTCCCATGACATCCCTGTTGAAGGGTGGGCCGTCCCGGCTCCGCTGGTCTGCTGAGGCTGACTTGGCCTTCAGGAGACTGCGGGGTCTGTTCACCTCAGCTCCAGTTCTGGCCCACCCCGATCCATCACTACCGTTCAAGGTGGAGGTGGATGCGTCCGAGGTAGGGATAGGCGCTGTCCTGTACCAACGCTTGGGCACGCCACCCAAGCTCCGCCCCTGTGCCTTCTTCTCTAAGAAGCTCAGCCCGGCGGAGCAGAACTACGACGTTGGTGATCGGGAGCTGTTGGCTGTTGTCCGAGCCTTGACCGTGTGGAGGCATTGGCTCGAAGGGGCGAAATACCCTTTCCTCGTCTGGACGGACCACCGTAACCTGGAGTACATCCGGGCAGCGAGGAGGCTGAATCCTCGCCAGGCCAGGTGGGCCCTATTCTTCACCCGGTTTGATTTTACATTGTCATACATTCCGGGTACGAAGAACGTGAAGGCAGACGCACTGTCCCGGCTGTATGACACAGAGGAGAGGCCCAGAGACAACACCCCCATACTCCCGGCCTCCTGCATTGTGGCGCCGGTAGTATGGGCGATGGACGCGGATATAGAGCAGGCATTACGCACAGATCCATCTCCACTGCAGTGTCCAGCTGGGCTGCGGTACGTGCCTGCTCTTATCCGTGATTGTCTGATCTTCTGGGCACACATGTCACCCAGGTATTGGCTGTACAGTGCGCTGCTAAAGCGGAAAGTACTGGTGGCCTACCTTGGCTAAGGACATGAGGGTGTACGTCTCCTCCTGCTCGGTGTGCGCCCAGAGTAAGGCACCTCCCAGTGGGTAAGCTACAACCATTACCAGTTCCACAACGACCATGGTCTCATCCTAGTATTGATTTTCTGACTGATCTTCCCCTCTCCCAAGGTAACACCACCATCCTGGTTGTTGTGGACCGCTTCTCCAAGTCCTGCCGCCTCCTTCCTCTGCCCGGTCTCCCCACGGCCCTGCAGACTGCGGAGGCCCTGTTTACTCACGTCTTCCGGCACTATGGGGTGCCAGAGGATATAGTGTCCGACCGAGGTCCCCAGTTCACGTCCAAGGTTTGGAAGGCGTTCATGGAATGTCTGGGGGTCTCGGTCAGCCTGACCTCTGGGTTCCACCCCAAGTCAAATGGGAAGGTGGAACGAGTAAATCAGGATATGGGTAGGTTCCTGCGGTCCTACTGCCAGGACCGGCCGGGGGAGTGGTCGGTGTTCTTGCCATGGGCAGAATATGCCCAGAACTCTCTCCGCCACTCCTCTACTAACCTAACACCATTCCAATGTGTTTTAGGTTACGAACCGGCTCCTGCGGTGGATGACTGGTTTCGGCACGCGGAGGAGACGTGGGACGCTGCCCATGTTCACTTCCAGCGCGCCGTGCGTCGTCAGAAGGCCAACGCTGACCGTCACCGCAGGGAATCCCCGGTTTTCGTACCGGGAAATCGGGTCTGGCTCTCGACCCGGAATCTGCCCCTCCGCCTGCCCTGCCGGAAGCTGAGCCCGCAGTTTGTGGGGCCGTTCAAAGTCCTGAGGAGAATCAACGAGGTTAAGTATAGGTTGTTACTCCCCCCTGATTACCGAATGAACCCCTCGTTTCATGTGTCTCTCCTCAGGCCGGTGGTGGTTAGTCCGCTCCAGGAGTCTGAGGTGCGGGAGGTTCCTCCACCTCCTCTGGACATCAAGGGGGCCCCGGCGTACTCTGTCCATGCCATCCTGGATTCGAGGCGTCGGGTGGGGGGCCTTCAGTACCTCGTGGAGTGGGAGGGGTACGGTCCGGAGGAACGGTGCTGGGTCCCGGTGAGGGATATCCTCGATTCCTCCCTGTTGCGGGATTTCCACCGTCGTCATCCGGCTCGCCCTGCTCCGCGTCCTCCTGGCCGTCCCCGAGGCCAGGGTCGGCATGCTGCTGGAGCTGCGCGTCAAGGGGGGGGTACTGTCACGACTTCGGCCGAGGCTGCCTCCCCTCCTTGTTCGGGCAGGCTTTGGCGTTCATCGTCACCGGAGTACTAACCACTGTCGCCCCAATCATCATCACAATTGTATTTTTTTGTCAATCACACACACCTGGTTCTATTCCCCTAATTAGTATGTGTATAAGTGTTCCCTCTGCCCCCTTGTCCTTGTGGGTGATTGTTTGTTGTGGAGGTTAGTGAAGCTATTAAATGTGACGTTTTCCCGATTTGAGCTTTTTAGACATTACGGTAATGAGAAGGCCAAGTGGAGTAAAGGGGTGTTTGAGCATAAGAACCTCATTCTGAAGACATATAGGCAAATAAATTAACTTCTACTACTCCTCTAGATGATGCATCATGGGTGAATAAAACTTTATTTAAAAACTTGAAAAAGTGTTACGGTAATGAGACATGTTCACAGACACTGTGTTTGTACATAATAAATATTATAGTTTAATATAAAGTTCAACTGGTATTCAATTTTTATGATCTATGGACAAACTACAGCAATATATTTAGTGTTTTATTCAAATAAATTAGGTTTTTCTAAAGTACAATTTTATAAAATGACACAAGAATTTAATCCAGACGCATATTGTGGTAAAAATGTACACCATTCAGGCTAAATTTTTTAAAGGATTTTAAAATAAGACACTTTTACTTAGTCCTCAGAATGATAGTTGACATATGCATCACAGTTGTGTAACTCAATTTGCTATAGACATTTTTCAAACTGGTTTCATGAGAATCACCCAGGTGAATGCTATGATGCCTTATTGATTTCACCAAAGAAGGATTTTTGAGCGTAGAGACAATTGAGACATGGATTGTGTATGTGTGCCATTGAGGGTCAATGGGCAAGACAAAAGATTTAAGTGGCTTTGAATGGGGGTATGGTAGTATGTGCCAGGTGCACCAGTTTGAGTGTGTCAAGAACTGCAACGCTGCTGGGTTTTTCACGCTCAACCGTTTCCGTGTGTATCAAGAATGGTCCACCACCCAAAGGACATCCAGCCAACAGGACACAACTGTGGGAAGCATTGGAGTCAACATGGGCCAGCATCTCTGTGGAACGCTTTCTGACACCTTTCAGTCCATGCCCGATGAATTGAGGCTATTCTGAGGGAAAAAGGGTGTGCAACTCAATATTAGGAAGGTGATCCGAATGTTTTGTACACTCAGCGTAAGCCTGTGTAATTTCAATTTCCCCCGGGGAAGCAATCAAATAGATTAAATTAATTCAATCTTATCTGTAATAATTTAATGCTGGAGAGAAGAGATGCAAACTTCTATCAAATAACCAATGCATACAGGAATGACTGTACGAACCGCACCTTCATAGTCATATCCGTCCATAAGTCATAACTTCACTAGAGTACAATTCCGTTCTATTCTTCTTTACCTAATGAAGTTGTGCTAAACACACCAAAAACACTCTACATAACTGCTCTTCCTCCACTGACATACAGTCATATTCTGTAGAATGTACAAGACTCCATAGAGTAGAGTTTTACTAAGTGTTTATGACTGTACTGTAGTGTAGTGTCCTGTAGTGTAGTGTAGTGTAGTGTACTGTAGTGTACTGTGCTGTACTGTAGTGTAAGTGGATAGTATGTAGAACAGGTGTAGACCGACGTGGTTGTCCTCCAGACAAAAATACAGTAGCAGGATCATAGACACCTGACACAATAACACCACAAATACCAAGGATCAGAGATGGAGCGAGAGAGAGAGAGAGAGAGAGAGAGAGAGAGAGAGAGAGAGAGAGAGAGAGAGAGAGAGAGAGAGAGAGAGAGAGAGAGAGAGAGAGAGAGAAAGATAATCAACACAGTGATAAGAGTCTGAAAAATTGACAGATTAAACCGAGAAAGAGGGAGGCAGAAGGAGGGAAAGAGAGAGACATTCAGCAACACCAGATGTACATACCCCTTTAAAGCACGCACTTGAAATAGCCTAAAAATACTTGATTTTACATGACACATGAAATACAGTATTGACTCAGAAAGAGCGAGACAACCTTTCCATGACCTCACAGATAGCAGGTACTAGAAGTATGTCACAGGTCCCCAATGATCAGACTAATATGGGGGTCCCCGCAATGAAGTCAATTTACTGTATCATATTTAGCTCAGTGGGTCACTATACAGCTGAGTGGGAATCTGTTAGCAGACTTACCTTGGAGTACTGTCTGCGTAGACTGAACCTCTGCACCATCCTGACTGACGGAGCGACTGACGATGCGCTCTGTCTACTCCACTCCACACACACTGAGCTCTTCCCAGTAGGAACACACACATCCAGAGCCAGAACACTCACACACATAGCACACACACACACAAACACATAGCACACACACACACAGACCCACAGGCTGCAATCTACTTCACGCACAGAGATACAGTATATGCATGTGAATACACACAGAAAAACACACTTCTCTCAGTTCCAAACTGCTCTAGTGCACATTGGTTCATCTAGTGAGCAAACACAAGTGAAAAGAGAAAGAAAGTGAGAGGGAGGTGAGGAGGGAGAAAAAGGGAGGCAGGGAGGACAGACAGACAGACAGAGATAGAGTGCTCAGCTGTGCTGCCCTCTACTCACTCTCAGCATGGTTTCCAGCTCGCTCTCTCTCTCTCTCTACACACACACACAATCACACCATGTGGCTGACAGCACATAGAGTTACACACACACACACACACACACACACACACACACACACACACACACACACACACACACACACACACACACACACACACACACACACACAAAGTGGGATTTACAGAGCAGACAGAAATAGGAATAACACTCTCTCTTTTTGCACACACACAGAGTCTGACGAGCAAACACACACACACACACACACACACTCTGTCTTCAGCGCCGTCACATTTACTGTAGGACAAGGCAAGGTTGCGGGACAAGGGGAGGGGGAGGGGCTGTCTGACTGTCTGTACCACCCCCCTCCTGGAACTATGAAAGTGGGAGGGGGAGAGAAAGAGGGTGAGAGAGAGAGAGAGAGAGAGAGAGAGAGAGAGAGAGAGAGAGAGAGAGAGAGAGAGAGAGAGAGAGAGAGAGAGGAGGTTGGAATATGAGACAGAAAACGAGAGAGAGGAGGGGAGGAAGGCAGAAGAAAGATGGTGGGTCATAGAGACAATGAGAGAGGTAGTATTGGGTGTGGTTCTATCAGATCCATTGTGTGCAGCGTGGAATCACAAGCACACACACACAAACACACGCACACACAAACACTTCACTGCTCAAGCCTATTCAAATATGTTCAACAGGGCCAAACCTGTCTGGGCCACCACCCAACACCCAACAGGGGGGCATAACCTCTGACCTATTCCAACCACAGGGGTGCCACACTTTGCCAAGGTCTTCCTCGCCGTTACCATGGAAACTACAGTAGGGTGTACAGACACTAGGAGCCTGGGGGTTGCCATGACGACCGCTCAGATGACCTGAATGACATTGCTTCATTGGTTGAGACACGGCTCTGTGTGTGTGTGTGTGTGTGTGTGTGTGTGTGTGCGTGTGTGCGTGTGTGTGCGTGTGTACGAGCAGTGAAGAGAGAGAGACTAATGATCTCTCTATTTCAGCAGTAATGACACACAGCCAGGCGTCTGGGAATCTAACCAGCCTGCTCTACTGTAACACACAGGTTGGCTGGATATTAGCCAGAAATATAGATTTATTACTCAGTACTGGCCTCTCTATTACAGAGAGAAATACAGTATCACTAACTAACACACAAGATAATTGCTAGTCTGCAGAGTAATAATGGTCTTTGAGGAGGTTCAAATGTTATTCTGTCTCTATTAAAATTACCATACATAGTAGCTTATTCAACACAGAGATGAATTGGCACTATAGTGAAAACGAACAACTGGCTTCAGCTCAGAACCTCCAGACAGGAACTCAGGATGACCTAGCCCTGACTGGTCATACCACACACAGTACATCAGACTACAGCCATTAACTGGTATGACATCGCCATCTGGTGGCAGTCAGGACAAACAGCAGTCACTCACATACTAGTACTGCTTTAGCACAGAGTTTCTAAACCCAGAGGCCCAACATTGCGAGACCTCCGGGAACGCTTGCGAAGCAGACTCGGCAGACCAGATCGGGGTTTGAGAAGTCAATGAGAGAAGTGAAAAAGTATTCCTTAGTTGTTAGATTTCTCCAAATCTAAAGGCACAATCTAGATTCGAGCCAATTGTCTTATGTAGCTGAACATGTTATTACTCCAACCTCATGAATGTGACAAACTGACATGTTTTCATATTTGTCAAAAACTACTTTATATCGAAGGAGTGCCTTTGATTTGATGGCCTGCACATGTGCAGTTCGGCGCAAGATGACCGTTAGACCTGGTGATGTGTTTCTACGCATGAGTTAGCTGGCCAACATTGCCATGACATCGCCTACAAGCTTGATCAGGGATTTCTACTGGAGAAGCAGTTTCTGCATATCTTCATACTAAACCACTGTAATCTGACCAAGAGGAGAGCAAGGCTGAAAATCAATATTCTCCTGCTGGTGCCAGTCTGTTTCTATTTCAGCCAAAGTGTCTGTCTTGTCTTGGCAACAATAAGTAGTGTTGTTGAATTACAAAATAATCTGGCATGGTGCCCCAACTAAACACAGCTGTTAGATAAAGTTAAGTGAACACAAATGAGCACAGTTTACACCTACTGTAACTGAGAGGCTACTTTACCAGAGGGTATAAAAAGAACATAGCACGCTAGATAACCAGGAGAATACTGTACGTACTTCCTCTTTGTCAGCCTTCCTTTGTTACAGAGCTCTGTCCTTTCAGACACAAGAGGCCTATTCTTAAACACCGTCTGTCCTCCAGGCTGTGTGTGTGTGTGTGTGTGTGTGTGTGTGTGTGTGTTTGTGTGTGTGTGTGTGTGTGTGCGTGAGGTGATAGCAGTGTCTGGTACAGATGTCCACCACATCTCAATGCATCTCTTACCACAGATGGACAAGCATCCCCTCTCTCAGAGTAAATACAGACATACTGAAAAGAAGAACAACACACATCTTGCATAGCAAGCCAAGCATTTCCTATTCCCACAGAATGACAGAAATTCTCATAAATTCTCAGTGCTCCTACAACACCAGGAGCGCTCCTTGATAGATTATGGTGTTGGACAGGGTTTCTACAAAGACACAAAGTCACTCTTGATAAAGATGAGCAAAAAACACGGATCTATATTGTATGAATTTTTGTGGGGCAAAATTATATTGTTTAATACTTATACAAATTAATCAGAGAAACAGATTTTCTTTAACAAGTAATCATTTATTTTCTCAAAAGGATATGGGTCAAAATTATTGGCATCCCTATTTCCAATACCTTTCAATAGCTCACCTTGCGAGGATAACGACACTGAGCCTTTTTCTAAAATGTTTTATGAGATTGAAGAACACATTGGGACAGATCTTAGACCATTCCTCCATACAAAATCTTTTCAGATCCTTGATATCCTTCATCTGCGCTTATGGACTGCCCTCTTCAATTCAAACCAGAGGTTTTCAATTGGGTTCAAGTCCGGAGAATGAGATGGCCATTGCAAAATGTTGGTTTTGTGGTCAATTAACCATTTCTTTGTGGATTTTAATGTGTGCTTGGGGTTATTGTCTTGCAGGAAGATCCACTTGCGGCCAAGTTTCAGTCTCCTGGCAGAGGCAACCAGGTTTTTGGCTAAAATGTCCTGGTACTGGGTAAAGTCCATGACGCCCTTGACCTTAACAAGGGCCCCAGGACCAGTGGATCAAAATAGCCCCATAACATCAAAGATCCACCATCATATTTTACAGTAGGTAAGGGGTTCTTTCCTGCATATGCATCTTTCTTTTGACGCAAAACCCACCACTGGGGTGCATGGCCAAAGAGCTCTATTTTCATGTCATCTGACCATAGCACTGGTTCCAATCCAAGTGGTAATGCCATTTAGAATACTCCAGGCATTTACATTTGTTGGATGACTTGAAAATAGAGCTCTTTGGCCATCAAGGGTGCCAATCATTTAGGACAGTCTTTGGGTAGCCGGGACTCAGGAATACCTGTTTCTGACTGATCTGAGTAAACACGTGTTTGCGTGTGTGTGTGTGTGTGTGTGTGTGTGTGTACCTCTGACCTGAGCCTGGATTAACACTGCCTCTGCTCAGGAGCATTACAGGACAGAAACATTACTACACACACGACATCATGTTTCATACTCCAAACACAGAGCTTAAGCTCTCCTCAATATTTAAGAGCAAGCCTGTTGGATGATGCAGACCACCTGAGTAGGACAGGATTGTATCATATCCATTACCAGACAAAACATGACCACAAAGAAGACCCTCATATGATTGACAGCTCACATCACTCACCCTGTCTGTCTCCTCTGTGGACTTGTATCCTGACGACAACACCACGTCGCCTGGCGTCGCATATCCGGGGTGGTAACCAGGGGTGGGGCTACTTGGCGTGGTGTCCGTGGTGGAGGAGGAGCGCGGGCGGCCGGAATGCTGCTGTGCATCGTAGGTAGGCCTGCGGTGGTGGGCCTGGGGGCTGCCTCTCAGAGGGGGGTCCCGGTCTCCTCCCCCTACCCCGGCCCCTGTCCCGTTCCCCCCTGCCCCCTTACTGCGCCGGCTCTGCAGGCTGGTCCCTCGCCTCATGGTGCCCACAGGGCCGGCACCCTGACCAGCTGGGGGGGCAATGAGAACACCAGAGGGGGGGTCAAAGTCAGGACAGGCCAAGGGGGCTAGGAAGGGGGTGAGGTAGTTCTTGGGGGGGTAGCGAGAGGGTCCACCCACTGAGACCAAAGAGGATAAGGAAGTGGAGGATGCGGAGGAGGCTAGGGTAAAGCGAGCGAGGGACAAGCGTCTGCGTTGCTGCTGGAAAAGCTGCTTCAGACCCTGGCCCAGGACGCCAATGCTCTCCCGGGCATTCTGGGTCATTTTGGAGAGGGTGTGGTGGTCTGAGAGAGAGGAACAGCTCCTGAGGCCTGAGTCCTGCGCCCCTCCTCTACGCCCTGACCCCCCTGGGTGCCTCTCACTATGCCCTCGCTGCATACGAGGATGCAACACTCTCATAGACAGGGGAATAGGGCTGGGATAGGGGAGTCTGTAATGGGGGGTGGTCTGGACTAGAGTGGTTGGGAGATAGGATAGGGGGATTGGTAACTTTAGAGTAGAATAGGGAGTTGTTATAGTTTACTCTCTCTTCGTCAGACAGGTGGGACTGGGACAGGAGAGTACAGTAATCAACTTCTTGTCTTGCTAAGCATTCTAACTAGATTGAGTAGAGTTGGGTAGAGTAGGGTAGAGTAGAGTAGGGTAGATTAGAGTATAGTAGGGTAGAGTATTCTAGGGTAGAGTAGGGTAGGGTAGAGTACGGTAGGATAGAGTAGAGTAGGATAGGGTAGGGTGGAGTAAAGTAGGTTAGAGTAGGGTAGAGTATAGTATAGTATAGTATGGTAGGGTAGAGTAGGGTAGAGTAGGGTAGGATAGAGTAGGGTAGAGTAGGGTGGGATAGAGTAGGGTAGAGTAGGGTAGAGTAGAGTGAGATAGAGTAGGGTAGAGTAGGGTAGGGTAGGATAGAGTAGGGTTGAGTAGAGTAGGGTGGGATAGTGTAGGGTAGAGTAGGGTGGGATAGTGTAGAGTAGGGTGGGATAGAGTAGGGTAGAGTAGGGTAGAGTAGGGTGGGATAGTGTAGGGTAGAGTAGGGTAGAGTAGGGTGGGATAGAGTAGGGTAGAGTAGAGTAGAGTAGGGTGGGATAGTGTAGGGTAGAGTAGGGTGGGATAGTGTAGGGTAGAGTAGGGTGGGATAGTGTAGGGTAGAGTAGGGTAGAGTAGTGTAGGGTAGAGTAGGGTGGGATAGAGTCGGGTAGAGTAGGGTAGAGTAGAGTAGAGTAGGGTAGAGTAGAGTAGGGTAGAGTAGAGTAGGGTAGAGTAGGGTGGGATAGAGTAGGGTAGAGTAGAGTAGGGTGGGATAGAGTAGGGTAGAGTAGGGTAGAGTAGGGTAGGATAGAGTAGGGTTGAGTAGGGTGGGATAGTGTAGGGTAGAGTAGGGTGGGATAGAGTAGGGCAGAGTAGGGTAGAGTAGGGTGGGATAGTGTAGGGTAGAGTAGGGTGGGATAGAATAGGGTAGAGTAGGGTAGAGTAGAGTAGGGTAGAGTAGAGTAGAGTATGATAGGGTGTGTGTTTCTGGGTTCACTCTCTGTCTCTCTCTTTTTTGTCTCTCTGTCAGACAGGACAGGATGGGGTGGGACAGGAGAGGTCAAAGTTCAGCGGCGACCAATGGGAGTCCATAAGGGTGCATGCATCTGCCAATCAGCTCAAAGATCATGCTCGTCTAGTAGTCTATCACAGAAAGAGAGTAAATGGGTTATGAGGGGGGCGGAAAAATAAGGGACGGACAAAAGGAAGCGCACAGGAAGAAGATGTTCTAGAACAGACACTGCTTGAAGTTGCCCGTCAACTTGACCCTGGGCCAAATGTAGGGGGCAACTTCTATTAACACCACACACACACAAACAGGCTATGGGTTAGTTAGGGGAAGGGGATAGGAGAAAGAGACAGACAGAAACACAGAGATGGAGCAAACAAAGGAGAGAAATAAGTGAAAAGACCCACCTAACATCAGCCCAAAGCTGCCTAGCCTGACTCAGTGTCCAAGATCATCTGTAGAGAGAGAGAAATAGAAAGAGAGAGCAAAAAATATATAGAGAGAGAAATAGAGAGAGAGAGAGAGAGAGAGAGAGAGAGAGAGAGAGAGAGAGAGAGAGAGAGAGAGAGAGAGAGAGAGAGAGAGCGTGAGAGAGAGACAAATAGAGAGAGAGAGAGAGAGAAAGAGAGTGAGAGACAAATAGAGAGAGAGAGAGAGAGAGAGAGAGAGAGAGAGAGAGAGAGAGAGAGAGAGAGAGAGAGAGAGAGAGAGAGAGAGCAAGCAATGTCTTAATCAACTAATAAAAACTTAATCTATGTTCAATCAAATATCACACCGAAGTATTGTGTGTGTGCTGTGTGCAATGTGTGTCTGCTGGTAGATTCTCTAGGAGCTAATTTGGCGTCACTAAACAGATCCTTCTGCTTACTGCTACAGTGGTGTCTGGAGAGAATGGCTTCCTCAAAAACAACCCACAGCAACACAGGCTCACTATACAAACTCACCTAACCTGCAGCAACCAAAACAAACCTAAGCCAATCTAACCCGACCAACATCGATTCCTATGAGGCTGAGGAGCGACAGTAATGGCCTTAGACACACATCCCTGGTGTGAAGAGAAGGCAGCTTGTCAGACACAGTGACTACTGGCCCTGAGGGGAGGAAAACAAGTCGAAGTCAGGAACATTCTGAGCTCTGGGGAGTGACTGATAAACATGCAAACTATACTGAACAATTTCAATGATTTTACTGAGTTACAGTTCATATAAGGAAACAGTCAATATAAATAAATTCATTAGGCCCTAATCTATGGATTTCACATGACTAGGCAGGGGCGCAGACATGGGTGGGCATTAGCCCACCCACTTGGGAGCCAGGCCCACCCACTGGGGAGCCAGGCCCAGCCAATAAGAATGAGTTTATCACCACAAAAGGGCTTTATTACAGATAGAAATTCTCCTCAGCACCCAATCTCGCAGATGAAGAAACCAGAGGTCCTGGCCTGGCGTGGATACACGGCGGTTGTGAGGCCGGTTGAACGTACTGCCAAATTCTCTAAAACGACATTGGAGGTGGCTTATGGTAGAGAACTGAACATTCAATTCTCTGGCAACAGCTCTGGTGGACATTCCTGCAGTCAGCATGCCAATTGCACGGTCAGGTGGATGGATTATCTTGGCAAAGGAGAAATGCTCACTAACAGGGATGTAAACAAATTTGTGGTCAACATTTGAGAGAAATAAGCTTTTTGTGCGTATGGGACATTTCAGTTCATGAAACATGGGACCAACACTTTACATGTTGCGTTTATATTTTTTGTTCACTATATAGTTGAAGTAGGAAGTTTACATACACTTAGGTTGGTGTCATTAAAACTCATTTTTCAACCACTCCACACATTTCTTGTTAACAAACTATAGTTTTGGCAAGTCGGTTAGGACATCTACTTTGTGCATGACACAAGTCATTTTTCCATCAATTGTTTACAGACAGATTATTTAATTTATAATTCACTGTATCACAATTCCAGTGGGTCAGAAGTTTACACACACTAAGTTGACTGTGCCTTTAAACAGCTTGGAAAATTCCAGAAAATGATGTCATGGGTTTAGAAGCTTCTGATAGGCTAATTGACATCATTTGAGTCAATTGGAGGTGTACCTGTGGATGTATTTCAAGGCCTACCTTCAAACTCAGTGCCTCTTTGCTTGACATCATGGGAAAATCAAACGAAATCAGCCAAGACCTCAGAAAATAAATTGTAGACCTCCACAAGTCTGGTTCATCCTTGGGAGCAATTTCCAAATGACTGAAGGTACCACGTTCATCTGTACAAACAATAGTACGCAAGTATAAACACCATGGGACCATGCAGCCGTCATACCGCTCAGGAAGGAGACATGTTCTGTCTCCTAGAGATGAACATACTTTGGTGCAAATCAATCCCAGAACAACAGCAAAGGACCTTGTGAAGATGCTGGAGGAAACAGTTACAAAAGTATCTATATCCACAGTAAAACGAGTCCTATATCGACATAACCTGAAATGCCGCTCAGCAAGGAAGAAGCCACTGCTCCAAAACCACCATAAAAAAGCCAGACTACGGTTTGCAACTGCACATGGGGACAAATATCATACTTTTTGGAGAAATGTCCTCTGGTCTGATGAAACAAAAATAGAACTGTTTGGCCATAATGACCATCGTTATGTTTGGAGGAAAAAGGGGGTTGCTTGCAAGCCGAAGAACACCATCCCAACCGTGAAGCACGGGGGTGGCAGCATCATGCTGTGGGGGTGCTTTGCTGCAGGAGGGACTGGTGCACTTCACAAAATAGATGGCATCATGAGGAAGGACAATTATGTGGATATATTGAAGCAACATCTCAAGACATCAGTCAGGAAGTTAAAGCTTGGTCGCAAATGGGTCTTCCAAATGGACAATGACCCCAAGCATACTTCCAAAGTTGTGGCAAAATGGCTTAAGGAGAACAAAGTCAAGGTATTGGAGTGGCCATCACAAAGCCCTGACCTCAATCCTATAGAAAATGTGTGGGCAGAACTGAAAAAGCGTGTGCAAGCAAGGAGGCCTACAAACCTGACTCAGTTACACCAGCTCTGTCAGGAGAAATGGGCCAAAATTCACCCAACTTATTGTGGGAAGCTTGTGGAAGGCTACCCAAAACGTTTGACCCAAGTTAAACAATTTAAAGGCAATGCTACCAAATACTAATTGAGTGTATGTAAACTTCTGACCCACTGGGAATGTGATGAAAGCTGAAATAAATCATTCTCTCTACCATTATTCTGATATTTCACATTCTTAAAATAAAGTGGTGATCCTAACTGACCGAAGACAGGGAATATTTACTAGGATTAAATTGGAATTGTGAAAAACTGAGTATAAATGTATTTGGCTAAGGTGTATGTAAACTTCCGACTTCAACTGTATATTCCCTCAGCTGCACAGTCACAAGAGTGTTGGCTCACATCAACACCATTATCCCAGAAACCCTAGACCCACTCCAATTTGCATACCGCCCCAACAGATCCACAGATGATGCAATCTCTATTGCACTCCACACTGCCCTTTCCCACCTGGACAAGAAGAACACCTACGTGAGAATGCTATTCATTGACTACAGCTCAGCATTCAACACCATAGTGCCCTCAAAGGTCATCACTAAGCTAAGGATCCTGGGACTAAACACCTCCCTCTGCAACTGGATCCTGGACTTCCTGACGGGCCGCCCCCAGGTGGTAAAGGTAGGTGACAACACATCTGCCACACTGATCCTCAACACGGGGGCCCCTCAGGGGTGCGTGCTCAGTCCCCTCCTGTACTCCCTGTTCACCCATGAATGCATGACCAGGCACGACTCCAACACCATCATTAAGTTTACCGACGACACAACAGTGGTAGGCCTGATCACCAACAACGATGAGACAGCCTATAGGGAGGAGGTCAGAGACCTGGCCGTGTGGTGCCAGGATAACAACCTCTCCCTCAACGTGACCAAGACAAAGGAGATGATTGTGGACTACAGGGAAAAAAAAGAGGACTGAGCACGCCCCCATTCTCATTGACGGGGCTGTAGTGGAACAGGTTGAGAGCTTCAAGTTCCTTGGTGTCCACATCACCAACGAACTATCATGGTCCAAACACACCAAGACAGTCGTGAAGAGGGCACGACAAAGCCTATTCCCCCTCAGGAGACTGAAAAGATTTGGCATGGGTCCTCAGATCCTCAAAAAAATCTACAGCTGCACCATCGAGAGCATCCTGACTGGTTGCATCACCGCCTGGTATGGCAACTGCTTGGCCTCCGACCGCAAGGCACTACAGAGGGTAGTGCGTACGGCCCAGTACATCACTGGGGCCAAGCCTCCTGCCATCCAGGACCTCTATATTAGGCGGTGTCAGAGGAAGGCCCTCAAAATTGTCAAAGACTCCAGCCACCCTAGTCATAGACTGTTCTCTCTGCTACTGCATGGCAAGCGGTACCGGAGTGCCAAGTCTAGGTCCAAAAGACTTCTCAACAGCTTCTACCCCAAAGCCATAAGACTCCTGAATAGCTAATCATGGCTACCCGGACTATTTGCACTGCCCCCCCACCCCATCTTTTTACGCTGCTGCTACTCTGTTAATTATTTATGCATAGTCACTTTAACTCTACCCACATGTACATATTACTTCAACAACCTCAACTAGCCGGTGCCCCCGCACATTGACTCTGCACCGGTACCCCCCTGTATATATAGCCTCCCTACTGTTATTTTATTTTACTTCTGCTCTTTTTTTCTCAACACTTTTTTGTTGTTTTATTCTACTTTGGTTAAGGGCTGTAAGTAAACATTTCACTGTAATGTCTGCACCTGTTGTATTCGGCGCATGTGGCCAATAAAATTTGATTTGATTTGATTTGAAGAGTCTACTATACGTGACGGCACGCACACACAACCACGCAGGGCACACACACACACACACACAGTGAGAAAGAGGAAGAGAGAGAGAGAGAATGCAATCTACACAAATGCAGCTGTGATAAGCTGGGCCCACGTCACAGCCAGTTAGCACAATCAGCTGTTCAGTTTCACAATGGGCCCAGAGAGAGGAGAGAGCAGCACACGGCACAGTGACGCACACTACAGCAACACTGACACATTCACACAACCACACAGACACATTCACACAGCAACACAGTGTGTATTTTTTTGAAGGAGAGGTGGAATTTTAATCTGGTCTTCACCGTGGCCAAGTACCCCCTCTCTCTCTACACAAAAACCTCTGATGATGTAAAATAAAGTCTAAGCTACAAATATATGCAAATATGAAAACATTCTGAGTTTCCTCATAAAATTGACGTTACAGAATAAAATATTTTTTTATGACAACTTTTTTTCAAGAATTTATAAAATAGTTTGACAACCCTGTTTGTAAGCTTTTAAATTATATTAAACTCAACCGTTCATCTTTTCCAGTGATGAAGACATGGATGTCTCATAGTATGGTGGGGTATGCAAAATGGGTCAACTTTGAGCACCTTTATCTCTTGAATGTTTTTGCATTCAGGTAGAAAAAGTAACTTTCTGAGCACTTCAACAATGGGCAAATATGTATGGAAGGTTTCGTTCAAATCAAAAGGGGTGCGGTCAAAAAGTGATTAAATTCAAATGGATTTACCCTATTCCAAAATCAAATGAAATGTATGCGTCACTTGCCAGATGGACCGTTGAGTGACATGACAGTGCTGTTCTGTTCTATCCTGGTCTGACCCTGACCCTCAGAGCAGGTGCTGCTGGAATCACAGAAAGGGTATTGGTAAACTAGAGGCTACAGCCAACACATGATACATCCACTACGGCACAGATCATTCACATAGGCCTATACAACACACACACACACACACACACACAAATACACACACAGTGATGATTAAACAGATAACAGGTGGCAGAGCCTGTGTTGGCAGTGCAGCCATGATGAGTCAGCACGTTTCTCAGAATCACTGTGGCCCAGTCAAAAGTGAACCATCAATGACCACGAGGACATTGGCCTTCTGGAAGCCCCTGGCACAGACACACACACACAGACACACGTGACCTGGGCCCTAACTGCAGGTCAGTCCATTCATTGGCCATGTCAGTCTTCCTGTTGCTGATACCATTGTCTCTGCATGGCCAGCTAAATCCAGATGGTGAGATGGAGACAGCTCAGCCTTGCTTACCAGGCAGACAGGCATGCCATGCCATCTCACTGTAAGCCTGGTTCAAATCAAATAAATAACAATGATCGGATCACTGCTGGTTAAATAAGTTTGACTTGTCGTCAACCGTTACTCAGACTGTTAACCGTGACAGCCCCAGCTCCATAACCATGATACTGTATGTGGACTCAATTGCTATCTGCATTGACACTTTTAACATGAACTCTTTTGACTCATAACATAGGCTGCTGCTACTGTTTATTATCTATCCTGTTGCCTAGTCACTTTATCCCTACCTATATGTACATATCTACCTCAATTACCTTGTACCCCTGCACATCGACTCTGTACTGGTACCTGTGTATATAGTCATGTTATCGTTCCTTTTTTTTCATTGTTGGGAAGGGCCTGTAAGTAAGCATTTCACTGTTATTCTACACTAGTTGTTTACGAAGTATGTAACAAATACAATTTGATTTGATTGATTTGATTTGACAGCAATATTGTGTGTACCATTTAGAGTGTTCCGTTAATTGAATTAATATGTCCATTCTAACCCAGTTAGGCTAGGTAGTTAATTGAATTAAACCCATTTAGGCTGGGTAGTTCAGCTGTCTTTTGGTTGGTCAATCTGGACCCTTAGTTGTTGCACTGAGGCACACATACTGTTGGTCATTGTTGAACCTATAGATTCAATCCAAAGAAATTCCAGTAGCCTTAAACAGGCCCATACATTTCCAGAGGAACCAGGGAGTTCACATGGAACAGGCTGCTCTTTGTTCTGCTTAGAGCAACACACAGCCCTATCTCTGGCCTTTGTGCCCTGTTTCTTTCACTGACACACACACACACACACACACACACACACACATCAATAAGAGAGGAATTAGGCCAGAGAGTTCTGACAGCGATGCTGTTCAGAGAGAGAGACAGACAGAGAGCGACAGAGAGTGATAGAGTGTGTGTGGGTGTGTGCTCTCTGACTGATAATGGAGCACATCTCATTCTGCAGCCCCATGACAGCACAGGAAACATGAACAATCGTTATTGTATCTGTTTATGTTGTCTCTGTGTGTGTGTGTGTGTGTGTGTGTGTGTGTGTGGGGGGGGAGAAGGACAGAGAGCGAGAGCAGGAGATAAAGAGAAAGCAGCAAATAGAGAGAGCGAGGTAAGGGCCCTGTGTAACTCAGTTGGTAGAGCATGGCGCTTACAATGCCAGGGTTGTGGGTTCAATTCCCACCGGGGGCCAGTATTTTAAAAAAAACTCTCACTAACTAACTGTATGTCGCTCTGGATAGGAGCGTCTGCTAAATGCCTAAAATGTAAGAGAAAGGAACAGTTGAGACTGTCAGTTTTGACACTGAGGGGATGCCTCACACAAGCTGCAGAAAGGGTGATAAGTGCTAGAAGTGTTGTATGTGCGTGGTGTGTGGTGTGTGTGTGTGTTTGTGTGTCTCAGCAGGATCAAAAGCAGCCAATAGTCCAGAGAGTGTTCTAGCTGGCTGCACTTGACTACGCTGGGTTTAACCTGAGAGCTTAGAGCTGATACAGTGCCTTCAGAAAGTATTCACACCGCTTGACTTTTCCACATTTTGTTGTGTTAGTCTGAATTTAAAATTGATTAAATTGAGATGTTGTGTCACTGGCCTACTTACACACAATACCCCATAATGTCAAAGTGGAATTATGTTTTTAGAAATGTTTACAAATTAGTTAAAAATGAAAAGCTGAAATGTCTTGAGTAAATAACTATTCAACCCCTTTGTTATGGCAAGCCTAAATAAGTTGAGGAGTAAAAATGTGCTTAACAAGTCACATAATAAGTTGCATGGACTCACTCTGTGTGCAATAATAGTGTTTAATATGATTTCTGAATGACTGCCTCATCTCTGTAACCAACACTTATCTGTAAGATCCCTCAGTCAAGCAGTGAATTTCAAACACAGATTCAACCACAAAGACCAGGGAGATTTCCCAATGCCTCGCAAAGAAGCGCATATATTGGTAGATGGATGGGGAAAAAAACAGACATTGAATATCCCTTTGAGCATGGTGAAGTTATTAATTTATTAATTACACCCAGTCACTACAAAGATATGTGTGTCCTTCCTAACTCAGTTGCCGGAGAAGAAGGAAACCGCTCAGGGATTTCACTATGAGGCCAATGGTGACTTTAAAACAGTTACAGAGTTTAATGGCTGTGATAGGAGAAAAACTGAGGATGGATCAACAACATTGTAGTTACTATACAATACTAACCTAATTGACAGAGTGAAAAGAAGGAAGCCTGTACATAATTCAAATATTCTAAAACATAACATCCTGTTTGAAACAAGGCACTAAAGTAAAACGGCAAAAATGTGGCAAAGAAATGAACTTTATGTCCTGAATACAAAGTGCTATGTTTGGGGCAAATGCAACACATCACTGAGTACCACTCTTCATAATTTCAAGCATGGTGGTAACTACATCATTTTATGGGTATGCTTGTCATTGGCAAGGACTAGGGAGTTTTTTAGGATAAAAAGAAACAGAATAGAGATAAGCACAGGCAAAATCCTAGAGGAAAACCTGGTTCAGTCTGCTTTCCAACAGACACTGGGAGACAAATTCACATTTCAGCAGGACAATAACCTAAAACACAAGGCCAAATCTACACTGGAGTTGCTTACCAAGACGACAATGAATGTTCCTGAGCGGCCTAGTTACAGTTTTGACTTAAATCTGCTTGGAAATCTATGGCAATACTTGATGATGATCAACAACCAACTTGACAGAGCTTGAAGAATTGTAAAAATAATAATGTGCAAATATTGTACAATCCAGGTGTGCAAAGCTCTTAGGGACTTACCCAGAAAGACTCACAGCTGTAATCGCTGCCAAAGGTGATTCTAACATGTATGGACTCAAGGGTGTGAATACTTATGTAAATGAAATATTTCTGTATTTCATTTTCAATAAAAACTTTGAACTTTGACATTATGGGGTATTGTGTGTAGATGGGTGAGATTTTTTTTCTTCATTCAATCCATTTAGAATTAAGGCTGTAACAGAACAAAATGTGGAATAAGTCAAGGGGTATGAATACTTTCTGAAGGCACTGTAGGTGAATGGTGGGGTTTGGAGGGGAATGGGCAGGTAACAGGTATTCTCCTGATAACACCAGGTACGACGCCCTATCCTGATATATGAAACCTACAGGGAGCCTTTACTGCCAAGTCTATAACTTTCTAGGAACAATACGAACCGGAATAAACACCGACAATCGCACACACACAAACGTATGAGAAAACAGGTGCAGTGGGCAGAGAAACACCAGAGCTTCAGTTATACATTTACATTTTAGTCATTTAGCAGACATTCTTATCCAGAGCGACTTACAGGAGCAATTAGGGTTAAGTGCCTTGCTCAAGGGCACATCAACAGATTTTTCACCTAGTCGGCTCGGGGATTAGAACCAGCGACCTGCCACAACGCTCTTATCCACTAAGCTACCTGCCGCCCCATATACCTGGGGGCTGGGATACAGCTATGTGGTCTCCCTGAAGAGCAGTCAGGCAGACAGTACCTTGTCACTGTTTGAGGATCCACGGTTGGTTTGTTTGTGTTCTAGCAGAGTGCATGCCAAACATGTCATAGAGCTCTTAGTTAAACAGTGACATGAGTTCCACAACATCCCTTGAATGTTGAAACACATGTATCCTCTTAGATGAATATGAAAACAGTTGGACAGGACACAACACAAGAGTTGTCAGCAGAACTGGACAGGAGCAGCATTCACTGTGACACTCAGGTCTTACTGCTGGTCAGCAGCTTTGATGTTAAGCACACACACACACCTCTCTCCGATGCAAATTAACCTAGTTTCCAGGGGGAGTATTGAGAGTTGTTTAAGGAACACTGAGGGGTCAACATACATTATTCAATAGGGGGTGAAAGAATTACATTTACGTCATTTAGCAGACACTCTTATCCAGAGCAACTTACAGGAGCAATTATGGTTAAGTGCCCTGCTCAAGGGCACATCACCAGATTTTTCACCTAGTTGGCTCGGGGATTAGAACCAGCAACCTTTCGGTTACTGGCACAACGCTCTTAACCACTAAGCTACCTGCCGCCCAGTGAATTGTCACTGCACCCTGTTAAAGGGGAACTGCACCCTCTGATTTGACCTCATTTTTTGGCTTGCTCCTCAAGAAATGCTGGTGGCCATGACAGAAGCCAAACGTGAGTTGGCTTGGGGGTGTGGTTTGATGTGGGTGTTTCTTGGGTGTGTCCTTGCCACCACCAAGACACACCCATCTGTCAGAACCTTGCCCGCAGCCGTTTCCTCCCACTTAATCACAACAAACAAACCTCCTGCAGGTTGAGTTAAATAACTACAGGCAGATGTATGGTGAGATGCCTGAGGAAGCTTTGAATAGGTCAGTAGCCTACAGAGTATGTGAGAAAAATGCAACTGCTGAATTTACGTAGATATTCTAAACCAGGGGTCTCCAACCTTTTCTAGCATGAGAGCTATGTTTTCTGTCAATATACCCGGTGTAAGGTTCTGTATTTATTTTCTTAGTTCACCTTGTGTTCTTGAACGTAGCCCTGTTTCTTTGTGTTCTTGAACGTAGCACTGTCTTTCATGTTTGTTCATTGATTTCACCTGTGTTTGTTACTCACCTGGTCTTATCAGCTCCTTATTTAGTTCAGTTCATTCTGTTTGTGCCTTGTGAGGTATTGTTCGTTTTGACTTTACTTAGCCTTTTCCTAGCTTGTTTATGAGAACCAGTTATAGCCTTCAGTCCTAGTTTTGATTCACTTGCCTGTTTGCCTACCTGTGTATGACCATTGCCTGCCTGTGACCACGATTCCTGCCTTCTGCGAAGGTGAAAATAAACACCTGCCACACTCTGCAAGTGAATCTACACATTTTTCTCCCTGAGTATTCATTACAGAATACCTCACCTAAAAACGGAATGGATTCAGCGGAGCTACAGCGGCGCCTAACCCAGCAAGAGGAGTGTATGGAGGAAATCTGCCATCTTCTCCGCCAGCCTATCCCTACTCCTTCGATGCCAGGTATCGTAACCCATAGCCCTCCTTCATTCATATCCATGCCTGGAAAATATGACGGTTCACCTGGGAAATGTCAGGGATTTCTGATGCAATGCAGCAAATACATTGAGTACAACCCCACTAACTTTGCCACCGACAAGAGCAGGGTGGATTTTGTTGTCTCTACTCACAGGCAAAGCCCTGGATTGGGCCACCGCCATATGGACTGCCTACAGCACAGATCTCGGATCCGAGACCCATTTCCACACCCTCTTCAAAGAGGTATTCGATCACTCTCCTTCCGGTCATCCTATAGGAGACCTCCTCATAGAACTTGAACAAGGACTCAATTCAGCTGCCAAGTATACCCTCGAGTTCCACACCATGGCTGCAGGGAGTGGATGGAGTGAGGCTGCTTTACTTACCGTCTACCGAAGTGGGCTCAACAGGGAACTTCAGGCGGAGCTGGCCTGTAGAGGTGACCTTCAGGATTTAAATCAATACATTCATATGTCCATCTCCATTGACCACCTCATCGCCGACCGCCGAAGAGCTCTGCCACCCAGGAACCTGAAACCTTCTCTTTCCATGATTCCGTCATCCAGTCCGAGTCTTCTAGAGCCCATACAGTTGGAACATGCTCATCTCCCGTGTATCGAACGTCAAAGGCGGATCTAAGAAGGGCTCTGCCTATACTGTGGAGGGAAAGATAATCTACTCAGCCATTGCCCTGTTCGCTCCCCATGGAGAGATGAGAAGGGTGCCTCCGCTGCCATGCAGGTAGGCGTGTCCTTATTTCTAAATATCTCCCAGAAGCAATTCTCCATCCCCGTATTGAAAACCGTGAAGGGGGTTACTAAGTACATAGAGGGCTTGATAGATTTGGGAGCAGCAGGTAATTTTATCGATCACCAGCTAGTATAAGAGCTTGACATTGATCTAACACCTATCACCATTCCCTTAAGGATTAACGCCATGGACGGGCAGCCATTGGGCATGGGCTTCATTACGCACCTGACACAGAGCGTCACCCTCCAGATTGGAGTCTTCCACACCGAAACCATTCAACTCATGGAACTCTCATCCCCCAAACAGCCACTCATCCTCGGACACCCCTGGCTTTGTCGTCACGACCCTGCCTTCTCGTGGCGACAAGTTGAACTACTGTCCTGGTCTTCTACCTGTTTCACCAGTTGTCTCAGCCTACCACCATTGAGGACTCTGCCTCTGCAGTGCCACCCACCATATCATCTGAATACGCCAAGTACAGCAATGTCTTCAGCAAAATCGAGGCCTCCACTCTGCCACCACATCGCCCAGGGGACTGTTCTATTGACTTACTCCCTGGAGTGTCCCCACTGAAGGGCCATGTTTACCCCCTATCTATCCCGGAAAATTAGGCAATGGAGTACTACATTGATGAATCACTCAAACGGTTTCATTCGTCCTTCTTCTTCCCCGGCTGCGTCCAGCTTCTTCTTCGTTGAAAAAAAGGACGGTGGTCTCTGTCCATGTATTGATTACCGTTCCCTGAATGACGTCACGGTCAAGAACCGTTTCCCTCTTCCTCTGATCCCAGAGACCCTTGAACAAGTGGGCTGTGCCAACATCTATACAAAACTCAACCTGCGATGTGCTTATAACCTTGTCCGATTACGTGAAGGCGACGAATGGAAAACGGCATTCATCACCGCATGAGGGCACTACGAATACCTGGTCATGCCCTACGGCCTTACTAACGCCCCCGCCGTCTTCCAATCCTTTATGAACAAGGTTTTCCAGGATATGATCAACCGCTTTCTCATCGTCTACATTGATGACATCCTGATTTACTCCCACTCCCTGAAGGAACACATACAGCATGTACATAAGGTTCTTCAATGGCTCCTTGACCATAACCTTTATGTGAAGACTGAAAAGAGCACCTTCCATGTAACCTCGGTAAACTTCCTCGGTTTCGTACTGACACCTGGAGGGGACAGCATGGATGAGAACAAAGTCACCGCCGTCAGTAACTGGCCCAAACCCACCACCGTTAAGGAACTCCAACGTTTCATTGGATTCTACAACTATTTTCGCCGGTTCATTCGGAACTTCAGTTCTACTGCCGCTCCCCTCACTGCCCTTACAAGCCAAAAGACCCGGACCCTTCAATGGACTGATAGCACACTGACTTCTTTCAACACCTTGAAATGCCTCTTCACCTCAGCTCCTGTCCTTCGCCAACCTGATCCAACCCTTCCTTTCACCCTGGAGGTGGATGCCTCCGAAGTAGGAGTAGGAGCCATACTCTCTCAGCGGGTGGGAACACCTCCAAAATCACATCCCTGTGCCTTCTTCTCCAGGAAGTTATCCTCCGCTGAGAGGAATTACGATGTGGGGAACAAATAACTCCTCGCCATCAAGCTGGCCATCGTGGAGTGGCGCCAATGGTTGGAGGGCACACAACATCCCTTTCTCGTCCTAACAGATCATCGTAATCTGGAATATATCAGAGAGGCCAAGAGGTTAAACTCCAGACAAGCCCGCTGGGCTCTCTTCTTCACACTCTTCCATTTTCATGTTACTTACATCCCTGGAAAGAAAAATTTAAAAGCTGATGCTCTCTCCCGCCAGTTTGACCTTCCGACCATTAACTCAGACCCTACACCCATTCTTCGTTCCTCTTGCATTATGGGACCGGTACAGTGGGAGGTTCACTCTGCCATACAAGAAGCCCTAACCTCAGACCCGGCTCCTCCTGAGACACCAGCTGGGAAGAGTTACGTACCAGCAGCTGTTAGACCCCAACTGATGCAATGGTGTCACACGTCCTTGGGGTCAGGACATCCGGGCATTACACGACCCACCGAACTTCTAGCCCGTAAATTCTCACTGGTCCTCACTGGCATCCAACGTAAGGGATTACGTACTCTCCTGTCCAGTCTGCGACCAAACCAAAAGCCCTCGTCATCTCCCTTCCGGTAAGCTTCAACCTTTGCCAATCCCTCAAAGACCCTGGTCCCACATAGCTGTTGACTTCATCACAGACCTTCCTGAATCCTCTGGTAACACCACCATCCTTGTCATAGTAGACCGTTTTTCAAAATTGTGTCGTCTGGTTCCTCTTCCTCATTTAGCTAACGCCATGGAATTGGCTGAGTGTATGTTCCAGCAGGTGTTCCGTCTGTATGGTATTCCGGAGGACATCATCTCTGACCGCGGGCTCCAGTTTGTCTCCTGGGTATGGCGAGCCTTCTGTGACCGACTGGGGGTCGCCCTCAGCCTCTCCTCCGGGTACCATCCCCAGGTCAACGGGCAGACAGAACGCCTGAACCAAGAAATAGGGAAGCACCTCCGCCAACAATGTTCTGCCTCTCCACACGACTGGAGTCGGTATATGGCCTGGGCTGAATACGCTTAGAACTCACTCATGCATTCTTCCCTCCACCTTACTCCGTTTCAGTGTGTACTTGGTTACCAACCCCCCATGTTTCTCTGGGAGGCGGAGCCTGGTACTGTCCCAGCTGTCGACAACTGGTTTCGGCATAGTGAGCGGGTATGGGAGACCACTCACCGGCATCTGCAGGAAGCCTCTAATACCCAGAAATGCTTTGCCTAAAAACGGCGCCGACCTACGCCACTCTTTCACTCTGGACAGTGCGTGTGGCTCTCTACCAGAGACATCCGGCTCCCCTGCAAAAAGTTCTGTCCTCGCTTCATTGGTCCTTTCAAGATAATCCATCGCATCAACCCTGTCACGTACTGCCTCCAGTTACCCCATCAGTATAAAATCTCCTCATCCTTCCATGTGTCTCTGTTAAAACCGGTCACCTACAGTCCTCTTCATCCTCCAGTCTCAACCCGCAGTGCGCCCCTGTCACGCCCTGGCTCTGGGGACTCTTATATGTTGAGCCAGGGTGTTAGTTTCTATGTTTTGTGTTCTAGTTCATGTGTTTCTATGTTGGCCGGGGTGGTTCCCAATCAGAGGCAGCTGTGGCTTGTTGTCTCTGATTGGGAACCATACTTAGGCAGCCTGTTTGGCACTTGTCATTTGTGGGATCTTGTTCCGGAGAGGTTTGTGTTTGTTAACCTTAGGAATTCACGTATCGTTTTGTTGTTTTGTTATTGTTATATAAGTACTCATTAAAAGATGTACGCATATCACGCTGCGCCTTGGTCTGCTTCTTACGACGATTGTGACAGAAGATCCCACCAATTAAGGACCAAGCAGCGTGTCCAGGAGCAAACGCTGGAGGTAACGCTAGTGGATGTCCTCCTCGGTTGGGGGAGGATCACCGAGGAGGAGGCCGTCCGCTACCGGAGGGCGATGAGGGAGGATGTCCAGGCAGGAGAGGAGAAGCGGCGCCAACCGGGCCGTCGTCGGACAGGCGAGAGGCAACCCCAATAACTTTTTTGGGGGGGGCACACGGCATGGACGACGGGGCTGCTGGAGGCAGCTACAGGGCGAGTTTGTGGACTAGGAGAGGAGGCCACCAGGTTACGGGAGCCATTGGTCAGGAGGGAGAAGGAGAGTGTGGAGGCACGGCGAGAGGAACTGAGTAGGCAGCAGAGGGAGCGGAGGTTTATGAGGAAACCCAGTCCCGCTCCTCACACCAAGCAAGTGGTGTGTGTCACCAGTCCGGTCCGTCCCGTTCCTGATTCCCGCACAAGGCCAGTGGTGTGTGTTCCCAGTACGGTCAGGCCCGTTCCTGCTCCCCGCACTAAGTTAGTGGTGCGTGTTCCCAGTACGGCCCAACCCGTTCCTGCTCCCCGCACTAAGTTAGTGGTGCGTGTTCCCAGTCCGGCCCGACCCGTTCCCGCTCCCCGCACTAAGTTAGTGGTGCGTGTTCCCAGTCCGGCCCGACCCGTTCCTGCTCCCCGCACTAAGTTAGTGGTGCGTGTTCCCAGTACGGCCCAACCCGTTCCTGCTCCCCGCACTAAGTTAGTGGTGCGTGTTCCCAGTCCGGCCCAACCCGTTCCTGCCCCTCGCACCAAGCCAGTGGTGCGCGTCGCCAGCCCGGCCCGGCCTGTTCCTGCCCCTCGCACCAAGCCAGTGGTGCGCGTCGCCAGCCCGGTCCGGCCTGTTTCTGCTCCCCGCGCCAAGCCAGTGGTGCGCGTCGCCAGCCCGGTCCGGCCTGTTCCTGCTCCCTGCGCCAAGCCAGTGGTGCGCGTCGCCAGCCCGCTCCGGCCTGTTCCTGCTCCCCGCGCCAAGCCAGTGGTGCGTGTCGCCAGCCCGGTCCGGCCTGTTCCTGCTCCCTGCGCCAAGCCAGTGGTGCGCGTCGCCAGCCCGGTCCGGCCTGTTCCTGCTCCCCGCACCAAGCCAGTGGTGCGCGTCATCAGCCCGGTCCGGCCTGTTCCTGCTCCCCGCACCAAGCCAGGGGTGCGCGTCGTCAGCCCGGTCCGGCCTGTTCCTACTCCCCGCACCAAGCCAGTGGTGCGCGTCGTCAGTCCGGCACAGCCCGTGCCTGTTCCACCGGTGCCTGGTCAAGTACCGGTCAGCTGCTCCACACCGGAGCCTAAGCAATCCGCTCCACCGATGTCCAGTCCAGCTCCAGCCAGCGGGGCCAGACCAGACCAGGGGCGCTACGGGGGGGTAGCGAGAGAGTGGTGGTCACGCCCGGAGCCGGATCCGCCTCCGAGGCGGTTTGCCCACCCGGCCCCTCCCCTGTTGGGTTTAGTTGGCGCGGTCGCAGTCCGCGCCTTTGGTGGGGGGTACTGTCACGCCCTGGCTCTGGGGACTCTTATATGTTGAGCCAGGGTGTTAGTTTCTATGTTTTGTGTTCTATGTTCATGTTCTATTTCATGTGTTTCTATGTTGGCCGGGGTGGTTCCCAATCAGAGACAGCTGTGGCTTGTTGTCTCTGATTGGGGACCATACTTAGGCAGCCTGTTTGGCACTTGTCATTTGTGGGATCTTGTTCCGGAGAGGTTTGTGTTTGTTAACCTTAGGACTTCACGTATATTTTTGTTGTTTTGTTATTGTTATATAAGTACTCATTAAAAGATGTACGCATATCACGCTGCGCCTTGGTCTGCTTCTTACGACGATCGTGACAGCCCCCACCGTTGGACGTCGGAGGGGAACCTGCCTACGCCATTCAGGCCATCCTTGATTCCAAACGCCTGAGAGGTCGCATCCACTAGCTAGTGGACTGGGAAGGTTATGGGCCTGAAGACCGGTCCTGGGTCCCCGACCAGGACATCCTCGACCCAGAGATGATTCAGGCATTCCACCGTAACCGTCCGGATTGTCCCGCTCCCCGACCTCGGTCGACCCCCGTACAGACCCACTGGACATCAGCCTCGACGCAGAACGTCGGGTCAGTCCACGGCATTGTCGAACCAGCCTGCCTGACCTCGCCTCCGAGGTAGGCGGCCGCCTCTGCTGTCTCTAACCTTTTCTAGCATGAGAGCCATGTTTTCTGTCAATATACCCGGTGTAAGGTTCTGTATTTATTTTCTTAGTTCACCTTGTGTTATTGAACGTAGCCCTGTTTCTTTGTGTTCTTGAACGTAGCACTGTCTTTCATGTTTGTTCATTGATTTCACCTGTGTTTGTTACTCACCTGGTCTCATCAGCTCCTTATTTAGTTCAGTTCATTCTGTTTGTGCCTTGTGAAGTATTGTTCGTTTTGACTCTACTAAGCCTTTTCCTAGCTCATTTATGAGAACCAGTTATAGCCTTCAGTCCTAGTTTTGATTCACCTGCCTGTTTGCCTACCTGTGTATGACCATTCTCTGCCTGTGACCACGAAGGTGAAAATAAACACCTGCCGCGCTCTGCGCGTGTATCTAAACCTTTTTCTCCCTGAGTATTCATTACACCCGGAAAAAGAATGGTTAATAAAGAACTCTATAAAATCGTTTTTTCCCCCACAAATTCTGTTTTATATTTTCCCAAATTCTGTTTTCTGAGTTTTACTTTTCCTGGTGTTAGATTTTTTTTGTTTTTCACTCTCAAAATTACAATTGTTCATAGAGAAACAATGAAATTGGATGTTCTGAGTCCATGTCAATGCTTAAATCACATCAGAAGACACATTTTATTTTAGGTCTGGAAAAAAACTAACATGTGGCCCTTTAATTGCGCATCTAGCGGGTGAGGAATGTGCAGTCTAATATGCCAGTCTAGGGATGGTTCTGTACTTCTGCTCATTTCATGGCAAAGTTTGCAAAGAACAAATAATAGATTCAAATGATACATTTACTCATTATATACTTCTTCCAGGTAAGCCTACTTTGCAGTTAACATTTAATTGAGAAGGGAGGCGCACAATTGGCCCAGCGTCGTCCAGGGTAGGGGAGGGAATGGCCGGCAGGGATGTAGCTCAGCTGATAGAGCATGGCGTTTGCAACGCCAGGATTGTGGATTCGTTTCCCACGGGGGGCCAGTATAAAAAATAAAAAATACTAAAATGTATTCACTAACTGTAAGTCGCTCTGGATAAGAGCGTCTGCTAAATGACTAAAATGTAAAATGTAAATGTAAGGTTTTGGGGAAAGTATTTCTGTCAACCCACAAGATGGTTATCACATTAACTGGCTACACACAGAGTGATAGACAAACATGCGCACCACACACAGACAGGGGCAATTTTGCTGGAAATGAATTGGCAGATATTGTGTTAGGTTTGGCTTTTTAAGACAATAGTGGCTAACCAGGTGTGGGATAATGCCAATGTTGAGTTGAATAGATAGTAGCTGGGAGCTTACAGTGTCTGATACTTGTTTATGACAGTTTGCGGTGGAACACTTGAAAATTGCATGTACTTTCAGAATTGTTTGGTGAGGTACTGGTAGCTCGCGAATGACCTGTTGGAGACCCCTGTTCTAAACTAAGTGTATTGCTAACTTTCAAATGTAGTAAGAGGTCCATGTAGAATAAACAACCCTTTACATAATACCATAGAAGCAGTGTTCTGCTAATATAACAATGTGCACCTTTCATCTTTCATTGTTATTCCCAGCCGATACAGATACCGTGCCTATCGGCATTTTGTCTGGTGGTAATGGGGCTACCTTGGCAAACATGTCAAGAGTGGTCATACCTTCCTGTGTGGTGTCCCGTATACAACAGGAGTTCCCTGATCCTGGTGCAGAATACACAGGGTTTCTCCCTCCAATACAAGTAAAGGTTATGTGAACACATAGTCACACAGTCACTGTTCTATTACAAATGGCAGTTAGGAAACTGGACATCTCTCAAATAACTGCAACTTATGAGGTGGTGTTGACTGGGAGGGCCTGTGACAGGGTGATATAATAGATAGCCAAGTGGGAAATTGCATTTTGTTCTAAAGACAGGACAAAGCTTTTTGCTAATGCACTTCACAACCAAAATGACTACCGTACTAGTTGTATCTGCTTGGCTGGGGAATTAGCCTACTAGGTAATCAAGCTGGGTATTTTTTAATACAACTTTTCAAATATACACTGGGTGTACAAAACATTAGGAACACCTTCCTAATATTGAGTTGCACCCCCGCTTTTGCCCTCAGAACAGCCTCAATTCATCAGGGCATGGACTCTACAAGGAGTCGAAAGCGTTCCACAGGGAAGCTGGCCCACTCCAATGCTTCCCACAGTTGTGTAAAGTTGGTTGGATGTCCTTTGGGTGGTGGACCATTGTCTCAAGACTTAAAAATCCTTCTTTAACCTGTCGCCTCCTCTTCAATTACACTGACTGAAGTGGATTTAACAGGTGACCAATAAGGGCTCATAGCTTTCACCTGGATTCACCTGGTAAGTCTATGTCATGGAAAGAGCATGTGTTCCTAATGTTTTATACACAGTGTACATAACCAGATACATAACCAGCAGTCTATGGTTTAGTTACCGGTATACTCACCACCACTGCACTGGGGATCAACGAACACCAACCATCTATTCCGCGTGATAGGGTCCTTCGGCAGGGCATGCAAACCATTGTTGGTCAATCCATATAGGGGTTTTCAGTCTCAAACGGCCGTGATCCTTTGAACGCTTTGGGGGCGATTCAGAGACAACGGAGCCCTATTAAATGAAGGGAAGCGAAGTGGGCAGAGGGCCGTTTTGCATGCGGAGCTTGGTAAAAGGGGGCATGATTTGATGACATAGTTGTAATCCAAACCCAACCTTAATTTACTCAATGTGACGCACTGAGGTTCCAAACTCAGTTTTATACTGACTTTATGATAAAATTATCCTATTTACACTTTGTAGTAAATTCTGACACTAGAATAAATGTTTCTGACTCATATCGATGCCACATAGGCCGTTTTCAATGAGATTAGTTGATTTTGAGAGGCAGTTGCTCTTTAAAATACATTAATTAACCTGTTTAGTGCCTATGTCTACCTGGCAGAATGATATCATGATTATTTGCATCAATCCAGTGGCCATTTGTTTTGCAAACTCCATCTCATGTACTACAGAAACACCACAACCAAACAACAGTGCTAGGTGCCTGCACACTTGAATTAAAGTGGAACTGACAGCGTTTTAACTACTTTGCAGATATGAAACAAACAGACAGACAATCATAATATCAGTCAAAAATATCAAATTCCCAGTTTATGCTACAAAACCAACTTTATAAGTGGTTTTAAAAATAGGTTATATTTGACTCAAAATTCCATGAGGTATAGTAAGGCATTATTGGCAGAATAGAAGGATGCAGTTCAATGCATGAATAATATAATTCACTAATACATTTCTTGGTAGTCCCAAAAATATTGCTATCAGGTTGTAAATCACAGCTGGCCTGGTACATTGTTTGCTGCCTCCACCCATTCGGGATGCACCATTTTAGCTTCAAAGACTCAATATTTTGGACAAAAACAGACGAATGTAACTAAGGCTGGGAATGTCAATACAATCAAACTAGCAAGGGCAATGATCACAAGTCAGTCATAACGTGGCTAATAGGCTAGCGTATCTATTTATGTAACTATTTATTTAGCAAACTAAAAACATGGAGCCTACCATTAGCTAGCTAGCTAGCTGCTGGGAGGATGACATGTCATTGGAGGAGTGGGAAAGTGACCTACTTTTTCCCCTCGTATCGTTTTTCGGTGGCCACAGCTAGAGATGCAGGTGTCATTTGGTTAGCTAGCAAGAAATATGAATCACTTTGCTAGCTAGCTATGCTGAACTTGAACGACTGTTATCCAGGGTGTGTTCGTAAATTCATTCTGGTTATTGACTTCGATTTCAGAGCACTCTCGTCTGTGTATGCGAGAGTGCAGAATACCTGATGAATTTAGGAATGCGCAAAACCCTCTGAATATGACCTGTATCAGTAAACATCAGCAAATAAAGTAATTACATTGTTACAAGCAGCACAGTTAGTCACTAATGCTCTAGATAACAAGTAAACAGCCTAACCAGCTCTGCTAAGGCAAGTAAAATGGCCAGAGTGAGGTGTTCTCTCATTTGTGTCTGGAAGTAGCTAGCAAGCTAGTCAACTTTATCCAGCTAGCTTGGGTGCCTGACTGCCGTTGTGAAGAATGGTCAGTTCAACCCTACTCCTCGGCCAGAGTGTCCAGTGTCAATAGCGCAGTGTGTGCGCTGAATTTACGAACAGACAATCTGACAACGCTCTGAATTTAGGAACGACCCAGAGCGCACACTGACACACTGGAGGTCATTTACGACTGCACCCTTAGTTGTCAATCAAATATATATTGGCATCAATCAAATGTGACTTGTTTCAGGAAACTACGCGTATGTAGCATGTCACTACTTCAAAGGAGAGGCATTTGAATGTAAACATGTATTTTTGGCAGAAATGCCTTCTGGAACATGTGAACTTTCATGTGCCTTAATAACAAACTTGTATGCCATCTGTAAATACAAATACAATTGTTAAATTACAAGCCTAGTTGGTTTAGCCACGGAAAAAGACAGGAACCCTCCCCCTAGCCATGATTGGCTGAGATAATGGATGGGCTGGACATGCCGAGAGATGAGTTCAGATTGGTCTGCTATATAGCATGCTTTTGTCTATAACATGAGCTGCTTAGTACAGTATGTGTAAACAATCCTTTCTACCGCGGACTGCGAAAGTGTTACTGCTCTCCACTTTCTGGAGGACAATTGTGCCATGCTGACTCTGAAAATGAATCAGACGATGACGAAATCCCTGATTTAGGTACAAATATTTTTCATTGAACAAGACATTGTAGAGTCTTCTGATGACAGCGATGGGGAAGAAACGGCGATCAACAGTGTTGTTGTCATGGAAGAAGTTGAAAGAGTTTTGAAATCTTTGGAATGCCCGGTGGAAGCAGAGTATGATAGCTAAGGAGATGGAGAAAATGCAGGTGTATGATTGCAAATATGCAGAAGGAGTCGAAAAGATAAACAGAAGGCTGTTGTATAAAACACCTGTCTCCGGATTACATCTTCAAACTAAGGACAACCATGGCATCTGGGACAGAGAGGGAGAACCATTCAACCATGTATACGGGTAAGAGTCTAGCAAGCTACATTTTCAGATTTTATACGTTTCTAATTTTGTCAGAAAGTCATTTTCATTGCAAGTTAAAGCGTACTGTTAGCTAGCTATCTAACGTTAGCTGGCTGGCTCGCTAGCTAACGTGACGTGTATGATCTGTGTAGTAATATTATTTGTATCTCAGAAATCCATTTGCATTGCTAGTTATAGCCTAATGTTAGCTAGCTAGCTAACGTTGAACCTAGTTGGTTAGCTTTAGCTACCTGCAGATTCATGCATGGTGGCTACCTATGAAAATCAGTATGGGTTGGGATTATTGCCGCGTTCAAAACAACTGGGAACTCGGAAATCTCCGACTTCCATCTTCAGTGCGTTCAAGACAACTGGGAACTTGGAAAAAAAACAAGCTCCGACTGGGAAAAATAGTTTTGAACGGTCATCCAACTCGGAATTCCAACTCGGGAACTCAGGCCTCTTTCTAGAGCCCCGATCTTCCTAGCTGTAGATCACTGACATCATGATTTGTCCTCTGTAGCTCAGCTGGTAGAGCACGGCGCTTGTAACGCCAAGGTAGTGGGTTCGATCCCCGGGACCACCCATACACAAAAATGTATGCACGCATGACTGTAAGTCGCTTTGGATAAAAGCGTCTGCTAAATGGCATATTATTATTATTATTATTATTTGACCTCGTATTTTTCCAAGTTCCCAGTTGTCTTGAAAGCACCATTAGGTTTATTGTCTAAACAAAAGACTCCACTTCGCCAGATGATTACATGACCCAATAAGTTAGCCAGGTGTATCTGGTGGTGATTACGGTCATGTATTGTATTTCATGAACATGTGTACATGTCTAGACAATAGTGACCCATCCACTTAGCTAGATGTGGCTGTGGGCTGGTTATAGCATTTCTTTCACGACCCATCAAGTGTGTCTGGTTAAGAATCATCTAATAATTATACAATATTTATACAATATTTATCTGGACACTTTCTATTTTTGACATGTATGCAAGTAACCATTTAACTGTACCGTTTACACCTTCTGTATCCTGTGAATGTGACAAATACACTTTGATTTTAATTGATATAGTGTGTGTTTACCAGAGACAGTAATGTGTAGAACAACATGACCTGCACCAAAGTCAGATTAGGATATATGCCAAGGACTAAATAAACGGTATTTTAGCTACTACTTTCACTACTTTTAGTCTTGAAATCATTGGTTGTTTACTAGAGTACCTTAATCACGATGTTTAGCACATGGCCTCACATGTGAATCCTTAAAGAGATGGGTGGGGCTAAGGCTTAAGAGGGTGTGAACAATGCTGAATGGGTGTACATTTTAAGATAAACGTTCTGATCTGTGGCATTAGCCTCATTGCTTTTTAAAAATGTTTGATGTACAGTAGGCCTAGTTGTATGAATTTTGGATATATCATCCCAGAACTGTCCCAGTCTGTTTGAACCATCCCCAACATATTGTTTTATCGTCCCCCAGGACGATGGGATGCCGTTAATTTCTAGCCCTGGCTACATACCCAAAGAAAATACCCGTTGGATGATTATTTCTCATTTTTCTCCCTTGCTGTGTTGGCTCTAGTAATGATTGGTAGGACTGGGGGTGGTAAGGATACAATGAACGAGGCAAACAAGAATTTTGTGGGAGAAGTACAATACCAGTCAAATGTTTGGACACACCTACTCATTCAAGGGTTTTTCTTTATTTTTACTTTTTTGTACATTGTAAAATAATAGTGAAGACATCAAAACTATGAAATAACACATATGGAATCATGTAGTAAACAAAAAAGTGTTAAACAAATCAAAGTATATTTTATATTTGAGAATCTTCAAATAGCCACCCTTTGCCTTGATGACAGCTTTGCACACTCTTGGCATTCTCTCAACCAGCTTATAATATAGTAATATAATATGCCATTTAGCAGACGCTTTTATCCAAAGCGACTTACAGTCATGTGTGCATACATTTTTACGTATGGGTGGTCCCGGGGATCGAACCCACTACCCTGGCGTTACAAGCGCCATGCTCTACCAATTGAGCTACAGAGGACCACCTGGACCAGCTTCACCTGGAATGCTTTTCCAACAGTCTTGAAGGAGTTCCCACATATGCTGAGCACTTGTTGGCTGATTTTCCTTCACTCTGTTGTCCGACTTATCCCAAACCATCTCAATTGGGTTGAGGTCAGGGGATTGTGGAGGCCAGGTCATCTGATGCAGCACTCCATCACTCTCCTTCTTGGTAAAATAGCCCTTACACAGCCTGGAGGTGTGTTGGGTCATTGTCCTGTTGAAAAACAAATGATAGTCCCACTAAGCGCAAACCAGATGGGATGGCGTATCGCTGCAGAATGCTGTGGTAGCCATGCTGGTTAAGTGTGCCTTGAATTCTAAATAAATCACAGACAGTGTCACCAGCAAAGCACCCCCACATCATAACACCTCCTCCTCCATGCTTTACGGTGGGAAATACACATGCGGAGATCATCCGTTCACCCACACCGCGTCTCACAAAGACACGGCGGTTGGAACCAAAAATCTCCAATTTGGACTCCAGACCAAAGTACAAATTTCCACTGGTCTAATGTCCATTGCTCGTGTTTCTTGGCCCAAGCAAGTCTCTTCTTATTATTGGTGTCCTTTAGTAGTGGTTTCTTTGCAGCAATTTGACCATGAAGGCCTGATTCACACAGTCCCCTTGTCACGCACGTTGACTGATGACTCGTGGAACCAAGGCGAAGCACACGAACAAAACAACACACGAACAAAACAACAAAACGAAACGATACGTGAAGTCCTGAGGTTACAACACCAAACCTTTACGGATCAAGATCCCACAAACTAACTGGTGCCAACAGGCTGCCTAAGTATGGTCCCCAGTCAGAGACAACGAGCTACAGCTGCCTCTGATTGGGAACCACCCTGGCCAACATAGATCTAAACGATCTAGAACAAAAAACATAGAAAACTAAACATAGAAAAATCCACACCCTGGCTCAAAATTTAAGAGTCCCCAGAGCCAGGGCGTGACACCCCTCTGATGTTGAGATGTCTATGTTACTTGAACTCTGCTGCAGAGGATAAGTTCATTAGAGTTACCAGCCTTTAGAAATTGCAGCTCAAATAAATGCTTCACAGAATTACAACTCTTCACAGAGTTACAACTCCATTCCTGTCGCGGTCCTCATGAGAGCCAGTTTCATCATAGCACTTGATGGTTTTTGCAACTGCACTTGAAGAAGCTTTCAAAGTTCTTGAAATGTTCCCTATTGACTGACCTTCATGTCTTAAAAGTAAAGATGGACTGTCATTTCTCTTTGCTTATTTGAGCTGTTCTTGCCATAATATGGACTTGGTCTTTTACAAAATAGGGATATCTTCTGTATACCCCTACCTTGTCACAACACAACTGATTGGCTCAAACGCATTAAGAAGGAAAGAAATTCCACTAATTAACTTTTAAGAAGGCTGTTAATTGAAATGCATTCCAGGTGACTACCTCAGAAAGCTGGTTGAGATAATGCCAAGAGTGTGCAAAGCTGTCATCAAGGCAAAGGGTGGCTATTTGAAGAATCTCAAATATAAAATATATTTTGATTTGTTTAACACCTTTTTGGTTACTACCTGATTCTATATGTGTTATTTCATAGTTTTGACGTCTTCACTATTATTCTATAATGTAGAAAATAGTAAAAAATATTAAGAAAAACCCTTGAATGACTAGGTGTGTCCAAACTTTTGACTGGTACTGTATATCGTAGCACAATCACCTTAATCTTTCACAATTAATAAAATGTGGAACATGGTTCCGATGGCATTGGCTGGAGAATGACGTTGTGTTAAAGACCACTGTTAGAAATGAGAGATTGTGGCACACTGTGTCCCCATCTAGTCAGAACAGCCATTTACTCTATGTCAAGCCCCAGCAGGTGAGTCTCTAACTCTCAACTCGAACTCCAAGCCGCCAAACATCAGACAGAAATAACCCATATCATCACCTATTTAAATAACCCCTCAGCCAGCCAGCCGCTCAGACCAGTCTAGTCCCTGAACATCTGACATGACCAGACAACCAGACACCACCCCAGGTTGACACCTCAGCCCAGCCTGCTCACAGAGTGTAGATCAGCACCTAACAGCACCGGTACTGGAGATAGACACAATGAGACAAATCTTACTTTGATATGTACAGGCACCCAAATCTCCCATTGCCATCAATGCTTGATTTATCCTTAAGTCTGAGTTATATATACACTACCGTTGAAACGTTTGGGGTCACTTCGAAATGTCCTTGTTTTCGAAAGAAAATAAAAAAAATTGTCCATTATAATAACATCAAATTGATCAGAAATACAGTGTAGACATTGTTAATGTTGTAAATGGCTTTTGTAGCTGGAAACGGCTGATTTTTAATGGAATATCTACATAGGCGTACAGAGGCCCATTATCAGCAACCATCAGTCCTGTGTTCCAACGGCATGTTGTGTTTGCTAATCCAAGTTTATCATTTTAAAAGGCTAATTGATCATTAGAAAACCCTTTTGCAATTATGTTAGCACAGCCTTGACAGGACTAAAATTAGAGGTGCCAAGACTGCTCTGTGGCCTTTTCAGACAGCCCACCACAGGACGGCTGCACTGTGGGAAGGTGTGACAGAGGAACATGGTTATGTTCTGTTCCACACAGATTAATCAGTTTCCTCTCAGAGACCAGTGGCCACTTCCTCTCCAGCTCAACCAGACACTGCTGCCCCAGGCCAGGGCCTTGGGCTAGGGAAGACAGACAAATCACTCTGGAAATAACGCAAGCCCATGGAAATTCAACTGGACCCAGGTGAATTGAAGTGATCAATGACTAAAACGTTTTTGGGGGCTTTTTTAAAAGAATATGTGGGAAAAAAGCTACAATGTTTTGAAAATAAAGTAATAGGCCTACGTTAGTTCGAAAACGATCTATATCGCCATATTGTTTGTCACGATCCTGTCACATTAGTGGTCATATTTAGAACTGAAAGAGAAAAAGCATGGTCACAAAGTAAATCTAATTCAGTCAGCCTTCATTACCTGAATTAAAGATATGAAACCACATAAGCAACCAGAAACCACAAGCCAAAGCCAAGAGTCCCACAGTGACACCTCAAACAACAACACTACATCTGCCCACCATTCATAACAACCCAGTCAAAACACAGTTAGAATCCCTCTCTTCTCTTCCCCCATCCATTCATCGCTATCAAAACACTGAAAGTTGTTATCTGCTTTGAGTCCAACAGCAGTCTGTCTACCGGAATGTACTCAAACAATAACCCTCTCTATCGCAGTTACTTACCAGTGTCTAATAATAATAATAATAATAATACATTAATGCCAACATTAACATTCTTATCATGTATCTAAACCACACAAGTGCTGCTGTTGTGTGAGAGGCAGGCTCTGTTTACACATGCTCCATTAAATTTGGCCAGATGACAGCCTGGGTAAATAAATACAACACACTCACATAAACAGAGGCAGAGTCCATGGTCAGAGCAGATCGGATCATGGGTCCTCAGGCTAACGTGGGCAGCCACACAGCAGGCAGAGCGCAACAGAAACAGAGAGAGCAGCTTTACAGCCCGCTCACAATCACAGCAGCTCCAGACCAGGCACAACGTGAACAGAGCGGAGGAGAGCGAGGGGGATGGGGAGGGAGGAGGGCTGGCGAGCGTCATCGTGGTGGTCTGACCAGCGGAGTGAGACATGAATGGCTGTGTCTGAAGCGCCCTGAAGGGGCAGAAATGCTCTCAGCCACTTACCAGACAGATAGTGGGATACTGTACTTATAATTTCCGCCCGCTTCTGCTTGTGTGTGTGTGTGTGTGTGTGTGTGTTTGTGTCTGTGTGTCTTTTTGTGTTTTTGTGTGTGAGTGTAAATGATAAAGAGAGCGAGAGATAGGTAGAAACAGAATGGTTGAATAAGTGAATCGATCAATACAAACAAACCTTCAGTTCAAATCATCATGCTTGTTTTCCTTCTCTTTGTAGAGTAGAACGAGAATTCAACACCAAGGTCCTCTTGTAAAACATTGGAGGGAAAGAAAATAAATTAAACTGCTAATCCTCAAAATAATTCCATTTTGGAGAGGCAAGCTGTCTCTCTCTCTCCTATCTCCTCTCGTACTCTAAGAAACAGGCTAGTGATGCCACCCACATAACCACTTGTTTCATGGTTTTGTCCAACCAAAATGAAATTATGAAATTACATTAGCTATTTAACAGACAAAAATACACTCTATGGTAGTTGTCATGGGATGCAGCCATCCATGCCATGCACATGCACATATCCGCAGATCTACTATGAAGGCTGATGCACCATTGAGAGCATCCTGTCGGGCTGTATCACCGCCTGGTACGGCAACTGACCGTCCGCAACCGCAGGGCTCTCCAGAGATGGTGAGGTCTGCCCAACGCATCACCGGGGGCACACTGCCTGCCCTCCAGGACATCTACTGCACTCACAGGAAGGCCAAGAAGATCATCAAGGACCTCAGCCACCCGAGCCACAGCCTGTTCACCCCGCTATCATCCAGAAGGCGAGGTCAGTACAAGTGTATCAAAGCTGGGACCGAGAGACTGAAAAACAGCTTCTATCTCAAGGCCATCAGACTGTTAAATAGCCATCACTAGCCGGCCTCCACCCAGTAACCTGCCCTGAACTTAGTCACTGTCACTAGCCGGCTAACACCCGGTTACTCAACCCTGCACCTTAGAGGCTGCTGCCCTATGTACATAGACATGGAAAACTGGTCACTTTAATAATGGAACACAGGTCACTTTAATAATGTTTACATACTGTTTTTCTCATTTCATATGTATATACTGTACTCTAGTCAAGGCTATCCTATTCAACTATTGCTGTACATACACTATTCTATCCACGTATTCTTGAGATATAATACATATTCTATACACATACTGTCCATAATGTCTATACATCCCATCACATATACAGCTGTGGGAAAAATTAAGAGACCACTGCAAATGTTTCTTAAATCAGCACGTATGACAGCCATTCCATTCCAGTGTCTGTTGAATTCCAACACAGGCACACCTCATTCTACTGAATTAGGTACTGATTAGGTGATCACCTGAACCAAATCTTATTTAACGAGGAAAAGTATAAAAACCACAGCTGTGGTCATCACTATCCTCTTGCAATAGGACCAGCTGGATGGCAAACACAGTGCTAATAGTACCTCAAAAGTAATATTAATAAAAAAATAACTATTGACCATGCTTTGCTTTATCTTGGCCAGGTCGCAGTTGTAAATGAGAACTTGTTCTCAACTGGCCCTACCTGGTTAAATAAAGGTGAAATAAATACAATTTAAAAAAGGAACGTTTTGAGTGAGGAAAAGAAGGGTTCAATTCTGGCTTTACTGGCAGAGGGATACAGTGAGCGTCAGGTTGCTTCCATCCTTAAAATTTCAAAGACGGCGGTTCATAAGAACAAGGTCAAGCAGCAGACATTGGGGACAACAAAGCTACAGACCGGCAGAGGGCGAAAACGACTCTCTACTGACCGGGATGACCGCCAACTCATTCGAATGTCACTCAACAACCATAGGATGACATCAACTGACCTACAAAAAGAATGGCAAACGGCAGCTGGGGTGAAGTGCACTGCGAGGACGGTTCGAAACAGGCTCCTAGGGGCAGGGCTGAAGTCGTGCAAAGCTAGAAAAAAGCCCTTCATCAATGAAAAGCAAAGAAGAGCCATGCTGAGGTTTGCAAAAGACCATAAGGATTGGACCGTAGAGGACTGGAGTAAGTCCAATTTTCAGCTTTGCCCAACACCTGGTCGTCTAATGGTTAGACGGAGACCTGGAGAGGCCTACAAGCCACAGTGTCTCGCACCCACTGTGAAATTTGGTGGAGGATCGGTGATGATCTGGGGGTGCTTCAGCAAGGCTGGAATCGGGCAGATTTGTCTTTGTGAAGGACGCATGAATCAAGCCACGTACAAGGTTGTCCTGGAAGAAAACTTGCTTCCTTTTGCTCTGATATTGTTCCCCAACTCAATGCGCCATGCCACACAGCCAGGTCAATCAAGGTGTGGATGGAGGACCACCAGATCAAGACCCTGTCAAGACCAGCCCAATCTCCAGACCTGAAAACCATTGAAAACTTCTGGAATGTGATCAAGAGGAAGATGGATGGTCACAAGCCATCAAACAAAGCCGAGCTGCTTGAATTTTTGCGCCAGGAGTGGCATAAAGTCACCCAACATCAATGTGAAAGACTGGTGGAGAGCATGCCAAGACGCATGAAAGCTGTGATTGAAAATTACATTTACATTTACATTTACGTCATTTAGCAGACACTCTTTTCCAGAGCGACTTACAAATTGGTGCATTCACCTTATGATAGCCAGTGGGACAACCACTTTACAATGTATTTGTTTATTTTTTTCAAATTTTTTAATATCTAATTTTGATAGTATATTTTATACTATCCCAGGTATTCCTTCCTTAAAATCAGGGTTATTCCACCAAATATTGATTTCTGAAATCTTCCTAAGTTAAAACATTAGTATTGAGTTGTTTAAAAATGAACATTAACTTATTTTCTTTGCATTATTCGAGGTCTGACAACACTACATATTTTTTGTTATTTTGACCAGTTGTCATTTTCTGCAAATAAATGCTCTAAATGACAATATATTTTTTTTGAATTTGGGAGAAATGTTGTCAGTAGTTTATAGAATAAAACAAAAATGTTATTTTTACCCAAACACATACCTATAAATAGTAAAACCAGAGAAACTGATAATTTTTTCCAGAGCTACAGTGAGGGAAAAAAGTATTTGATCCCCTGCTGATTTTGTACGTTTGCCCACTGACAAAGAAATGATCAGTCTATAATTTTAATGGTAGGTTTATTTGAACAGTGAGAGACAGAATAACAACAACAAAATCCAGAAAAACGCATGTCAAAAATGTTATAAATTAATTTGCATTTTAATGAGGGAAATAAGTATTTGACCCCCTCTCAATCAGAAAGATTTCTGGCTCCCAGGTGTCTTTTTATACAGGTAACGAGCTGAGATTAGGAGCACACTCTTAAAGGGAGTGCTCCTAATCTCAGTTTGTTACCTGTATAAAAGACACCTGTCCACAGAAGCAATCAATCAATCAGATTCCAAACTCTCCACCATGGCCAAGACCAAAAAGCTCTCCAAGGATGTCAGGGACAAGATTGTAGACCTACACAAGGCTGGAATGGGCTACAAGACCATCGCCAAGCAGCTTGGTGAGAAGGTGACAACAGTTGGTGCGATTATTCGCAAATGGAAGAAACACAAAAGAACTGTCAATCTCCCTCGACCTGGGGCTCCATGCAAGATCTCACCTCGTGGAGTTGCAATGATCATGAAAACGGTGAGGAATCAGCCCAGAACTACACGGGAGGATCTTGTCAATGATCGCAAGGCAGCTTGGACCATAGTCACCAAGAAAACAATTGGTAACACACTACGCCGTGAAGGACTGAAATCCTGCAGCGCCCGCAAAGTCCCCCTGCTCAAGAAAGCATATATACAGGCCCGTCTGAATCTGAATGATTCAGAGGAGAACTGGGTGAAAGTGTTGTGGTCAGATGAGACCAAAATCGAGCTCTTTGGCATTAACTCAACTCGCCGTGTTTGGAGGAGGAGGAATGCTGCCTATGACCCCAAGAACACCATCCCCACAGTCAAACATGGAGGTGGAAACATTATGCTTTGGGGGTGTTTTTCTGCTAAGGGGACAGGACAACTTCACCGCATCAAAGGGACGATGGACGGGGCCATGTACCGTCAAATCTTGGGTGAGCGCCTCCTTCCCTCAGCCAGGGCATTGAAAATGGATCGTGGATGGGTATTCCAGCATGACAATGACCCAAAACACACGGCCAAGGCAACAAAGGAGTGGCTCAAGAAGAAGCACATTAAGGTCCTGGAGTGGCCTAGCCAGTCTCCAGACCTTAATCCCATAGAAAATCTGTGGAGGGAGCTGAAGGTTCGAGTTGCCAAACGTCAGCCTCGAAACCTTAATGACTTGGAGAAGATCAGCAAAGAGGAGTGGAAAAAAATCCCTCCTGAGATGTGTGCAAACCTGGTGGCCAACTACAAGAAACGTCTGACCTCTGTGATTGCCAACAAGGGTTTTGCCACCAAGTACTAAGTCATGTTTTGCAGAGGGGTCAAATACTTATTTCCCTCATTAAAATGCAAATCAATATATACAATTTTTGACATACGTTTTTCTGGATTTTTTAGTTGTTATTCTGTTTCTCACTATTCAAATAAACCTACCATTAAAATTATAGACTGATCATGTCTTTGTCAGTGGGCAAATGAACAAAATCAGCAGGGGATCAAATACTTTTTTCCCTCACTGTATATATATTTATACTCCGGACTACGACATTGCTCGTCCTAATATTTATATATTTCTTAATTCCATTCTGTTACTTTTAGATTCGTGTGTATTGTTGTGTATTGTTGGATAATACTGCTGTTGTTAAAGTAGGGGTATAGGTTTAAACACTAAAGTGCATTATGGGTAACGTAGCAAGTTAACTTTCGTTTTTGATGCAATAGTGGTGTTGTAGGGGATGTGTCCGAACTGTGAGCCACGCTCTTTTTGCTCCGTTAGCTCACTATTTTATTTTGTCATTCAGACTACCTCACATGGTGTACAAGTTTAATAAATGTCAACTACTTAAGTGGAATTCCAGACTAACTCGTCATAAGATCCCCAAATGCCGTCCGGACTACGGTCTAAAGGCGAGGCAGGAAAGGTAACACTGCGCTGTTGGAGCTTGGAACGCAAGCATTTCGCTACACTCCGCAATAACATCTGCTAAATATGTGTATGCGACCAATAAAATGTGATTTCATTTGATAATAATAATTTGGTGGGTGCTTATATTTGTCTTATCTATGACGATGTGCATATAAAGACAATACTTATAACTGAGGTGAAGTAAAAGTAGGCCAAATAATAGGTTTAAAAAAAATACAACTTTGCTGTACAACTTTGCTGAATGAGTTCCCTAATGTAAACTTGAATCTCCAAAATAGCAAATTATCAGAGAATTAAAAGATGCTTGCAGTATTTTTAATATGTTAAGCTACTAACACGTTAAAGCAGATATTACAGTGTATACGTTACACTATTGGCCCAAAACAATTCTGTAACATAGCACAGATGGAGATAAGAATCTAGGGTTCCTTCATTAAATATGGTAAGCAAGCAACTGTGAAACGTTACAGTATTACAGTACAAGTGTAACAAATTTACAACATCAACATGTGGCTAGAAGGCAACTGAATGATAGCCTACGAATGGATTGTATTGATACAATAGAAGTGTATAATGTAGCGAGCTAGAATAGGGAGGGACAATCTGCATCACTGAAACAGACACAGGTTGACAGCGCTTGAAGACCTGTTTGATTGTGTCATTATAAACCCAGACTTATGAAACATGGTTTTGCGAAAGAAACAACTGTTACCTCTAAAATAGCTGTTTTATTGCACTATAACGGAATCAATAACTGTCACACTATACGCATTTACATTACATTTTGACATGATAACTTTAGCAGTAAATTGGCACTTACATGGGAGATGAAAAAACTGCTATAGCCAACACACGTCCACCCCCAACGCAACGTCACCCCTCCTCTCTGCGCTCTCCAATGCTGACGTTGGAATAATACGATATACAGCAGCAGATGGCACGGGCGGACCAAACCATTTGGTTCGTTTAGGGGAGCTCGCTGCAAAATATCCTCAATTCATTATAGTCTTAGCACGCTTCAATGACTTATATAGGCTACTCCAGCTATATTGGTCATTGAAACAAATACATTATTTAGAATATTGTGCAGGATTTGTAATGATTGTATTCATAATCTAATACAAACTTTTTATTCAACTTGATTATTACAGAGGAACTAGATTTTATTGATCTACAGCTTGTGCCCGTTTCCTGGTCATGCCTATTGTAATTTGTCAACATGTTTGTAACCTGGTGGCAATAGTCATACTGTGACAGTATGACAATGTACACATCAGTCATAATAAAAACACTGATTGGTTACAGGGAAAGGTTGATATTAAAATGTTCTCGATACAGTCCAGCTCAGTGACATGACACACACTGTATCTAAATTTTTCTTCAAACCTGGAGAGGAGAGGACAGACAGTTGATAGGCCCTAGGAAAACCTGAGAGAAACCACACACATAAGCAGTGCCCCACAAAGGCAGAGACAACCAGAGAATTGAGCCTTGTTATAACATGTTCTAACAGTTATTGTGGGAAGACATTACATAAGACAGAGTTTGGCTTATCATTTATCTATCCCCTCTCTATTGACATCACACCTAGCCAAAGTCTTCACACTCTTCACTCACACAGTATAGGGCTCTCATGATTACATTTCCTCTCAGACAGTTTCATTTCAATAAAGCGGATCATAAAGTCCAAGGCTCCTGTCTTAAAGGCCATCCGTCTTAGTAACTATGGCAATGTAAGATCTATTCCAAATTCTTCTGTTTTCAGAGTGTCTTGAGTTCCACCTCCCCTTAGTTTCTGGTTGGAGTTGGTTTTTACTGCATTCTACAGTGTGAGTGGGCAGGGGAGGTGGACCAATAGACCAAAGATAATTTGTTTAAAAATAAATCTAGTTAACAGTTATAATTACAGTACACAGGTATGTAGGCTACCCACATACACACACCTTGCATTTAATATAATATAATAATAATATGCCATTTAGCAGACGCTTTTATCCAAAGCGACTTACAGTCATGCGTGCATACATTTTTTGTATGGGTGGTCCCGGGGATCGAACCCACTACCTTACAAGCGCCGTGCTCTACCAGCTGAGCTACAGAGGACCCCCACACACACACACACACACACACACACACACACACACACACACACACACACACACATGATCATCAACAGTAATTACTTGGTTGTAAACTCTATTTAATCATTACTGCAAAATCAATTTAGGACAGCTTGTTACTGTAATGTGAATGTTATTACTTTCTGAACACCAGGGGGCAGTATGGGCATGAAGATGAGTTGCAGGTCAAGCTGGACAGACATCTTCAGATTCATATAGCTGTTAGCCCAACAACACAGCAACCTATGTTTCTGCCCTTCATCCATCATCATATTTCAATGTATCACACAGAGAAAGCATGAGAGACTGAATATGATGGTGGAAAATTAGTTTGTATAACTTACTTACAGACAGACATCTGTTATCAACTATGCCCAACAGAGGGCAACAGCGTCGAAGTGATATACAAGTGTGCGTTGCAACATTATTACCATTCTGGTAAATAAACACAATTCTCATGCTTATGGAGAATAGACAACGTTTTGTTCAATATCAAAATATGCTGTTTACATGTTAGGCTATACCTGTTCATCAAGCACACACACACACACTCAATCGTATCAAAGACAGACTGGACAGTGGCACTATCGCTAGCAAACACATCTAAGGAGCAGAAATCATCATCATCCTCATCGAGCTGTAGGACAGGGAGTCCTCTCCAAAATCATGGCAGTTAGTTTCTACTTTGTTGTTTCCACTTTGCTGTTTTCTGTGTGTGAATGGGCTTTACACTGTATTATAAAAACCTGCTTGAATTTGAGTGTAGTAGCAATGAATAACTGGATCTCCCAGTCAATGATTGAGCATCCTGGAACCTAAAGTGACTACATATAATGTTCTCAGTAGCTCAAAACATTTAGGTGGTTAGCATAGCAGGTGGTTTGTGCTCAATAGAGCTGCTTAAAATAAATTGATATCTAATGTTTATGGAGTGCATTTAGTGCATGGTTCAATACCCCTTGACATTGGCCATGGGTGTATCAGACACTCGTTAGTAGCTAGTAGATAAAACACAGTAAAAGCTCTTGATGAGTGATTCATTCTCCTGCAGTGGTGTCCAGTGTCCATGACACAACAGGAAGTAATTCACCAAGCTGCTGAGTGACAGAAACACTCCACCTGACAAACAGCTCACATAACAACATAACACGAAAATAGGCAGGTTTTTCTACACAACTGCTTGACCCCAAAAACACATAGCTGACAAGGATCGAATGCTTTGACGTCAGGCCCTACCCCTAACCTCTATTTATATCCTCTTCGTCCTCAGAAAGACACATTGGTCTGTTTTTCTTCCTCCCACAGCATCAGAGAGAGGTGGATAATGGGAAACAGTGTGAGCGGCTGCTGCCAGGCGAATCTCTCTCCCCATGCACGCCAAACGTGGACGCCATGTCCCCACATCTCCCGCCAATTACAGTAGCCCCTCCAGCAGGTCCGCTGTGCCTTCTAATTATGTGAATCTGACTGGTCAATTAAAGTGTGTGAGCATGGTCATTATTGAGTAGAAGAATAGGTGGGTCTAAGGTTATCCTACTCCACAACATCCATTCCAATTGCTTGCCATTCTTTTTTTCAAGAACAAAGTGAAAAACAAAGGTAAAATATACTGTCACAGGAAAAAATTAATAAATCCAGTGGCCCACCAGCCCAGTGAGAACATAGACAAACACAATGATTTGGACTCGTATAGCACCTTTCTAAACCTTAAAGCTAGCTGGGGTTAAAATTACTGTGTACTTTAAGTGACTCTTTGGAAATGGTCATGTTTAACCTTGCCTCACTTAGAATTAAGTGTCTTACCTGAGAATTACCTAAGGAAACACTAGGTGAAACATCTGTTGATGTGCCCTTGAGCAAGGCACTTAACCCTAATTGCTCATGTAAGTTGCCCTGGATAAGAGTGTCTGCTAAATGACTCAAATGTAAATGTTATGTTATTTAGGTATCTATTGATATTAAGGCGAGTTCCTGCAAACAAGGTATGTAATATGGCATGCAGCTGCTCATATAATGTAAATAATAAAATGAATTCCAGCCACAGTCCAAGCTTCCTCCTCTTGTTAGAAGTGTCGTAATCTATGACTGCTATGTTCCCCCATAATTTGCTGAGAGAGTAATGATTAAATGAGTTACAGTACACTGATTCACACAATATGAGTCAATATCACAGACCAACAACACCAGTTCTATAAAAAAAACATCTGGGCTGACATATGGAATTGTTTTAAGATGGTCATACTATGGATCATTTAGCTATTTGATTTTGAATTTTACGACCCTTTAGGTATCCCAAAAAAATAAATATATAAATAATTGTTTTGATAAAATATTGACTTTGGCCTTTACTCCTACTATAGCCCGTAGAAACACATGGAATAGCACATCCATAAAGTGCAAAAAGGACAGTCAAAATATAAATAATAAGAAACAAGGTGTTGATCTAGGAGATATAAGAAAGCTCCGGAAATATATTTGTTTTTATACATATTTAACCCCTTTTTTGGGTATAGGCACAAAACTACCTCCATACTTCCTTTCGTTTTTTAAAACCTGTACGGATTACTTTCAGATGAGTCCCGTGACACTTGTGGGGGTCGTAGAGCAAAACGGAGAACACCATCGTGAAGCCGAAACGGTTCGGACGCTACAAACAGAAGTTGGCACATCGATGGTACCGACTTTAGACGAGTCCCCTGACACTTGTGGGGGTCGAACACCATGGTGTTCGTGAGAGTCTCATATTTCCTTAGAGTGGTCATATTAGTTTGTAGGTCGTTCGGACGCTACAGACGTTTTCGTGATGTCTCATGGTGTGACAAACATCGCTCTTGCTCTGCCACCTTTAATCGCAGATGCGGAAGTGGGAAATATAGCACTAGATTAAATTGACAGATTTTTATGGGGATTTTTTAAATTATGTTACTTAGATTGATGCACCGGTTAAAGTTATTATCCAACCAACTGGTGTAGAATAGTACATGCTGAATGTTCTCTCTCACACACATATAAACTCAGCAAAAAAAGAAATGTCCCTTTTTCAGGACCCTGGCTTTCAAAGATAGTTCGTAAAAATCCAAATAACTTCACAGATCTTCATTGTAAAGGGTTTAAACACTGTTTCCCATGCTTGTTCAATGGAACTGTCCTTAAGACACTAACAGCTTACAGACAGTAGGCAATTAAGGTCACAGTTATGAAAAATGTGGACATTAAAGACGCCTTTCTACTGACTCTGAAAAACACCAAAAGAAAGATGCCCAGGGTCCCTGCTCATCTGCGTGAACGTGCCTTAGGCATGCTGCAAGGAGGCATGAGGACTGCAGATGTGGCCAGGGCAATAAATTGCAATGTCCGTACTGTGAGACGCCTAAGACAGCGCTACAGGGAGACAGGACGGACAGCTGATCGTCCTCGCAGTGGAAGACCACGTGTAACAACACCTGCACAGGATCGGTACATCTGAACATCACACCTGCGGTACAGGTACAGGATGGCAACAACAACTGCCCGAGTTACACCAGGAACGCACAATCCCTCCATCAGTGCTCAGACTGTCTGCAATAGGCTGAGAGAGGCTGGACTGAGGGCTTATAGGCCTGTTGTAAGGCAGGTCCTCACCAGACATCACTGGCAACAACGTCGCCTATGGGCACAAACCCACCGTCGCTGGACCAGACAGGACTGGCAAAAAGTGCTCTCCACTGACGAGTCGCAGTTTTGTCTCACCAGGGGTGATTTTCGGATTTGCGTTTATCATCGAAGGAATGAGCGTTACACCGAGGCCTGTACACTGGAGCGGGATCGATTTGGAGGTGGAGGGTCCGTCATGGTCTGGGGCGGTGTGTCTCAGCATTATTTGTTGTCAAGGTTTTACAATGCCCTTCCCCCCATCCTCTGGAGGGACCTGCAACATCATTAGCATCTTCCCTCTCCGTCTCTCTCACACACACACACACACACACACACGCACACACAAACACACTCTTCTTTATCCCCCCACTTATCCGCAGACTTTTGGTTGTTTACTCAATCAGAAGCTGGACCGAGGGGAGGGGAGGTATGCTAAGCTCTCCTTAATTGTGTCTGTGTGGGCCGGAGCGCAAGCAGCTCATTATGCCTGCCCCAGTGATCGATGGGAGATACAGAGCTACTGGCGGGCCTGATGAGCAGGACACAGACCTGAGATCTGAGCTCCCACCAGGGAAACACACTCCTCCAGCCCCACACCGTGCCAGACACAGGCACAGCCAGGAGATGTGACGGCCATGCTTTCCATTACACACTGGTGGGGAAGAAAACACACACAGGCTCATTGGGCTGCGGAGTGAGAGAAACAATCAGTTATCAGGAGATGTGGCGGCCATGCTTTCCGTCACACACTGGTGGGGAAGAAAACACACACAGGCTCATTGAGCTGCTGAGTGAGAGAAACAATCAGTTATCATGAGCAGGTGTTTCGTCTGATTTTGTCTCATTGTAAAATGAGATGCCTACCAGACTTTCTGCTCTCATTCATTACTGTCTCCAGAGTGTTTGAAAACCATTTTGAACACCGGTTTGAACACCGGTTTGAACGCCTGTTTGAACGGCTGTTTAAAACACATGATGGACAGTACCACTGTCTCTGACTTCAAACATGGTTGAAGAGCATAAGGAAAGTTTAACTTTTTCCTTTTAAATTCTCAGTTTAAAACGTCTTGCTATACAAAAGAAAATAACTCCCGTTCTCCACTTTCAACCTGTCTTTAGTTACAGTGGAAAGAGAGAGACTTTCTAGTCGGTCTGGTCTGTGACTCACTGAACACCTTTCCCGGTAGTCATGAGGAGTCTGTGATGAATGGCTCATGTCTCTGTTGTCTTTTCCCCCCAGAGACACGCATTTATTGTATCACTACTAATGAAGTTGGTATCATTACGTTAAGATGAAACAAAGCCATGTCACATTGTATTGCCACTATTGTTCCTAATAAGGTTGCATTCAATCAAGGCTTGTTATAATGTCTTGAAGCTTTTGTCAGTCTGTCAAAATGTGGCCTGTTTAGTTTTACTTAGACAGCAATGTCTTTGTCTTTTGGGATGACAACACAGTCATGATTTACAGTTAACGACAGGGACTGGTGGGTCATTGTTTTAGCCAACCTGATTTTCCAGAAGCTTCCATGAAGACAGAGTTTTTTCTGGATCAAAAAGGGGCTTAGGGGTCGTGGCAGGGCGTGTGGCAGGGGGTGTGAAAGGGGGCGCTGTTGGCCCATCGGTGTGGCTGAATTTTTGTAGAAGATTTTGGAGACCCTCATCTTGGCAGTATAGAGATTATTGGGGGGCATTTTTAAGACAATTTCCTGCAATTATACACATTTCTCTATGGAGTTGAGAGACATTTTTGCAGTTTTAGAGCAAATTTCCTGCAATTCTACACATTTTGCCATGTAGCTGAGAGAAAATGTTGCAGTTTTAAAGCAAATTTCCTGCGATCAATGTACATTTCCTGCAATGGAGCTGAGAGAAAATGTTGCAGTTTAAAAGCTAATTTCTTGCAATTCTATGCATTTTGCCATGGCTAATGCTGTGTTCTTTTGCTCAAACATAATAACAAAATCTATTCTGCTATAGTCATTGTTTTTGGAATTGTTAATTCTCTCTCTGACTCTTTAGCTGATCATAGCTGACCATAACTCTGACCATAACCCTGCTTACAGGCAAAAACTCAATCAGGAAGTACCAATGACGCGCTCAATACGGAAGTGGTCCGATTAAGCGGATGTTAACCTACAAATCAAATCAAATCAAATGTTATTTGCCACATGCACCGAATACAACAGGTGTAGACCTTACAGTGAAATGCTTACTTACAAGCCCTTAACCAAGAATGCAGTTAAGAAAAAAAGTGTTAAGTTAAAAAAAAGATTAGTAAAAAATTTAAATAAAAAATAATTAAAAAGCAACAGAAAAATAAAATAACAGTAGGGAGGCTATATACAGGGGGTACCGATACAGAGCCAATGTGCGGGGGCACCGGTTAGTCGAGGTAATTGAGGTAATATGTACATGTAGGTATAGTTAAAGTGACTATGCATAGATAATAAACAGAGAATAGCAGCAGCGTAAAAGAGGGGGTGGGGGGGGTAGCCATTTGATTAGCTGTTCAGGAGTCTTATGGGGGAAGAAGCTGTTAAGAAGCCTTTTGGACCTAGACTTGGCACTCCGGTACCGCTTGCCATGCAGTAGCAGAGAGAACAGTCTATGACTAGGGTGGCTGGAGTCTTTGACAAGTTTTAGGGCCTTCCTCTGACAGCACCAGGTATAGAGGTCCTGGATGGCAGGAAGCTTGGCCCCAGTGATGTACTGGGCCATACGCACTACCCTCTGTAGTGCCTTGCGGTCGGAGGCCGAGCAGTTGCCATTCCAGGCGGTGATGCAACCAGTCAGGATGCTCTCGATGGTGCAGCTGTAGAACCTTTTGAGGATCTAAGGACCCATGCCAAATCTTTTCAGGTTCCTGAGGCTTTGTCGTGCCCTCTTCACGACTGTCTTGGTGTGTTTGGACCATGATAGTTTGTTGGTGATGTGGACACCAAGGAACTTGAAGCTCTCAAACTGTTCCATTACAGCCCCGTCGATGAGTAGTCCAAAATAATCTCCTTTGTCTTGATCACGTTGAGGGAGAGGTTGTTATCCTGGCACCAAACGGCCAGGTCTCTGACCTCCTCCCTATAGGCTCTCATCGTTGTCGGTGATCAGGCCTACCACTGTTGTGTCGTCGGCCAACTTAATAATGGTGTTGGAGTCGTGCCTGGCCATGCAGTCATGGGTGAACAGGGAGTACAGGAGGGGACTGAGCACGCACCCCTGAGGGGCTCCCGTGTTGAGATTCAGCGTGGCAGATGTGTTGTTACCTTCCCTTACCACCTGGGGGCGGCCCGTCAGGAAGTCCAGGATCCAGTTGCAGAGGGAGGTGTTTAGTCCCAGGGTCCTTAGCTTAGTGATGAGCTTTGAGGGCACTATGGTGTTGAACGCTGAGCTGTAATCAGTGAATAGCATTCTCACGTAGGTGTTCCTCTTGTCCAGGTGGGAAAGGGCAGTGTGGAGTGCAATAGAGATTGCATCATCTTTGGATCTGTTGGGGCGGTATGCAAATTGGAGTGGGTCTAGGGTTCCTGGGATAATGGTGTTGATGTGACCCATGACCAGCCTTTCAAAGCACTTCATGGCTACAGACGTGAGTGCTACGGTCGGTAGACATTTAGACAGGTTATCTTAGTGTTCTTGGGCACAGGGACTATGGTGGTCTGCTTGAACCATGTTGGTATTACAGACTCAGTCAGGGACATGTTGAAAATGTCAGTGAAGACACTTGCCAGTTGGTCAGCACATGCTCGGAGTACACATCCTGGTAATCTGTCTGGCCCTGCGGCCTTGTGAATGTTGACCTGCTTAAAAGTCTTACTCACATCGACTACGGAGAGCGTGATCACATAGTCATCCGGATCAGCTGATGCTCTCATGCATGCTTCAGTGTTGCTTGCCTCAAAGCGAGCATGGAAGTGATTTAGCTCGTCTGGTATGCTCGTGTCACTGGGCAGCTCGCGGCTGTGCTTCCCTTTGTAGTCTGTAATAGTTTGCAAGCCCTGCCACATCCGACGAGCGTTGGAGCAGGTGTAGTACGATTCACAAGCACAGACTGGAATATGTTCCGGGATTAATTCTGATAACATTGAGGAGTGTACCACATCAGTCACCGGCTTCATTAATAAGTGCATCGACAACGTCGTCCCCACAGTGACCGTACATGCATATCCCAATCAGAAGCCAAGGATTACAGACAACATCTAGCTAAAGGCTCTAGCTAAAGGCTAGAGCTGCCACTTTCAAGTAATGGGACACTAATCCAGACGCTTATAAGAAATCCTGCGACAACCTCCAACGAGCCATAAAACAGTCAAAACGTCAATACGGGACTAAGATTGAATCCTACTATGCCGGCTCTAATGCTCGCCGGATGTGGCAGGGCTTGCAAACTATCCCGGATTATAAAGGTAAACACAGCCGCGAGCTTCCCAGTGACACGAGCCTAGAATTCCTTCTATGCTCGCTTCGAGGCAAGCAACACTGAACCATGCATAAGACCACCAGCTGTTCCAGATGACTGAGTGATCTTGCTCTCCGTAGCCGATGAGAGAAAGACCTTTAAACAGATGAACATTCAGGCCGCTGGGCCAGATGGATTACCAGGACATGTACTCAGAGCATGCACTTTCCAGCTGGCAAGTGTCTTCACTGACATTTTCAACCTCTCCCTGTGCCCAAGAATGACTATTGCACTGTAGCACTCACATCTGTAGCCATGACATTCTTTGAAAGGCTGGTCATGGCTCACATCAACACCATCATCCCAGACACTCTGGACCCACTTCAATACCGCCCCAACAGATCCACGGAATATGCAATTTCTATTGCACTCCACATAGCCCTCTCCCACCTGGACAAGAGGAACACCTACGTGAGAATGCTGTTCATTGACTATAGCTCAGCGTTCAACCATAGTGCCCTCCAAGCTCATCACTAAGCTCAGGACCCTGGGACTGAACTCCTCCCTCTGCAACTGGATCCTGGACTTCCTGACGGGCCGCCCCCAGGTGGTGAGGGTAGGCAACAACACATCCGCCACGCTGACCCTCAACACAGGGGCCTTCAGGGGTGCGTGCTTAGTCCCCTCCTGTACTCTCAGTTCACCCACGACTGCATGGCCATGCACGACTCCGACACCATCATTAAGTTTGCTGATGACACAACGGTGGTTGGCCTGATCACTAATGTCGATGAGCCAGCCTATAGGGAGGAGGTCAGTGACCTGGCAGTGTGGTGCCAGGACAACAACCTCTCCCTCACCATCAGGAAGACAAAGGAGCTGATCGTGGACTACAGGAAACTGAGGGCCAAGCATGCCCCAATCCACATCGACGGGGCTGTAGTGGAGTGGGTCGAGAGTTTCAAGTTCCTCGATGTCCACATCACTGAGGAATTCACATGGTCTACACACACCAACACAGTCGTGAATTAGGCACGACAATGCCTCTTCCCCCTCAGGAGGCTGAAAAGATTCGGTATTGGCCCTCAGATCCTCAAAAAGTTATACAGCTGCACCATTGAGAGCATCTTGAACTGCTGCATCACCGCTTGGTATGGCAACTGCTTGGCATCCGACCGCAAGGTGCTACAGAGGGTAGTGCATACGGCCAAGTACATTGCTGGGGCCAAGTATCCTGCCATCAATTGAAATGTATTTCAAACAGTGTACTTGTTTTTACACTGTTTGGACTTAGGCTACCTGAAAAGAATGCTTTGGCGGCCCGCCCAAGGATTTAAATGGCAGATAAATCCCTGGAAGATATACTGCCTGGAAAGGTTTGAAAGGTCAGACAGAGAAGTTGATAATGTCCTGGTGGGATTTTGTATTGGGTTTGGCCTTCAGTGTCTGTCTGTGGAGTCAGGATCGAGGAGAGGTGTGGGGGTGTGTTCTTCGAAACATCCGCTAAACCTTTACTGTGACGGCTACTGGAAAATAAGGATCTCATTCAGATTTCGGATGGTACACTATAATAACTCTACCACCTGCACCCTTGCACACTAAATACAGCACTTGTCAGCCATCATCAGTGTTCTCATTGTGGAAGTAATACTCTCGATGCTGAGCATCTGCTTAAGGCTTGAGCCCCAGTGAATACCTCAGTGAATACATCAGTGATTTACATTCAGCCAAAACAATTCTCTCTTGAATACGGCCTGTTTTGGTGGAGGCACTGATTGATCCAGGGCCGTCATTTGTGTTCTGTTTCCTGAGATGAAGCCCTTTGGGGGGGCTAATTGAGGCTGCTGCGTGGCGGCAGAGGAACAGGGAGACAAAGAGTGGGTCCGATGGTTCCACATCTGGTTCTGTGCTAACAGAATCACTGCATCACTGCAGTACCAGGCCTTTTGTTGTGGTCTGACTATGTCAAGCCAGAGAGAAGGTAAACTGATTTCAGTATAATGGCAACCAGAGGATGGACAATAAGATAGAGATTACAGGGGTAGAGGTGCCCCATATATTGCTTTCTCATTGTACATACAGTACAATCAGCAGATAGGTCCACAAATTCACACACACACCAGCACACATACCCCCACACACCACAACTTCCGCTTTTTGATTATGATCTTCCCAGTAAGTAGAAATTCACTCTTCAATAATTCACTCAAGAATCATATCAATTCAGTTGAGGGAAATTATGTAATTACTAAAAGGTAACTGTCTCTGAAGTCTTATTTACCTGTCAATGACATATTCCTCCTGTCTTGGAATCATCATACAGTTATTCCCATACGCATAAAGTTCAAATGTCATATTAGAGATGTGCTCTCTGCTTGATGGATGTCCTTGGGTACGTTGGCCATCTCTACCTTCATGCCCCCCCAGTTTGACATTCAGAATAGACTGATTGGGGAATGATTACCATTGTTCAGGAGACAAAGGGATACCTATGGGTCTGATGGAGCAAGGTTAGGTTAAGGTTTGCCTCTATGACAGTACTAGTGAGGGACGAAACTCTCTCTACCTTTACCTTTGCATTTCATTCTCACTCAATCTGCAGAATAATTTGTCGTTCTTTAGTTCTATTTCTACTACAATCTGTTTCTCTCTATATATATGTATTTCTCTATTTCTCTCTCTGTTTCTCTCTCTCTCTCTCTTTTTCTCTCTCTATATATATATCTCTCTCTATTTCTCTCTCTCTCTCTGTTTCTCTCTCTCTGTGTTTCTCTCTCTATATATATATATACAGTGAGGGAAAAAAGTATTTGATACCCTGCTGATTTTGTACGTTTGCCCACTGACAAAGACATGATCAGTCTATAATTTTAATGGTAGGTTTATTTGAACAGTGAGAGACAGAATAACAACAACAAAATCCAGAAAAATGAATGACAAAAAAATTATAAATTGATTTGCATTTTAATGAGGGAAATAAGTATTTGACCCCTCTGCAAAACATGACTTAGTACTTGGTGGCAAAACCCTTGTTGGCAATCACAGAGGTCAGACGTTTCTTGTAGTTGGCCACCAGGTTTGCAGACATCTCAGGAGGGATTTTGTCCCACTCCTCTTTGCAGATCTTCTCCAAGTCATTAAGGTTTCGAGGCTGACATTTGGCAACTCGAACCTTCAGCTCCCTCCACAGATTTTCTATGGGATTAAGGTCTGGAGACTGGCTAGGCCACTCCAGGACCTTAATGTGCTTCTTCTTGAGCCACTCCTTTGTTGCCTTGGCCGTGTGTTTTGGGTCATTGTCATGCTGGAATACCCATCCACAACCCATTTTCAATGCCCTGGCTGAGGGAAGGAGGTTCTCACCCAAGATTTGACGGTACATGGCCCCGTCCATCGTCCTTTGATGCGGTGAAGTTGTCCTGTCCCCTTAGCAGAAAAACACCCCCAAAGCATAATGCTCCCACCTCCATGTTTGACGGTGGGGATGGTGTTCTTGGGGTCATAGGCAGCATTCCTCGTCCTCCAAACACGGCGAGTTGAGTTGATGGCAAAGAGCTCGATTTTGGTCTCATCTGACCACAACACTTTCCCCCAGTTCTCCTCTGAATCATTCAGATGTTCATTGGCAAACTTCAGACGGGCCTGTATATGTGCTTTCTTGAGCAGGGGGACCTTGCGGGTGCTGCAGGATTTCAGTCCTTCACGGCGTAGTGTGTTACCAATTGTTTTCTTGGTGACTATGGTCCCAGCTGCCTTGAGATCATTGACAAGATCCTCCTGTGTAGTTCTGGGCTGATTCCTCACCGTTCTCATGATCATTGCAACTCCACGAGGTGAGATCTTGCATGGAGCCCCAGGCAGAGGGAGATTGACAGTTCTTTTGTGTTTCTTCCATTTGCGAATAATAGCACCAACTGTTGTCACCTTCTCACCAAGCTGCTTGGCGATGGTCTTGTAGCCCATTCCAGCCTTGTGTAGGTCTACAATCTTGTCCCTGACATCATTGGAGAGCTTTTTGGTCTTGGCCATGGTGGAGAGTTTGGAATCTGATTGATTGCTTCTGTGGACAGGTGTCTTTTATACAGGTAACAAACTGAGATTAGGAATACTCCCTTTAAGAGTGTGCTCCTAATCTCAGCTCATTACCTGTATAAAGGACACCTGGGAGCCAGAAATCATTCTTATTGAGAGGGGGTCAAATACTTATTTCCCTCATTAAAATGCAAATCAATTTATAACATTTTTGACATGCGTTTTTCAGGATTTTTGTTGTTGTTATTCTGTCCCTCACTGTTCAAATAAACCTACCATTAAAATTATAGACCGATCATGTCTTTGTCAGTGGGCAAACGTACAAAATCAGCAGGGGATCAAATACTTTTTTCCCTCACTGTATATATATATATCTCTATTTCTCTCTCTCTCTCTGTTTCTCTCTCTCTCTATATATATCTCTATTTCGCTCTCTCGCTCTCTGTTTCTCTCTCTCTCTGTTTCTCTCTCTCTCTCTCTCTCTCTCTCTATATATATATATATATATATATATATTTATCTCTCTCTCTGTTTCTCTCTATATATATATATATCTTTCTCTATTTCTCTCTCTCTCTCTGTTTATCTCTCTCTCTCTATATATATACACTGCTCAAAAAAATAAAGGGAACACTAAAATAACACATCCTAGATCTGAATGAATGAAATAATCTTATTAAATACTTTTTTCTTTACATAGTTGAAATTGCTGACAACAAAATCACACAAAAATTATCAATGGAAATCAAATTTATCAACCCATGGAGGTCTGGATTTGGAGTCACCCTCAAAATTAAAGTGGAAAACCACACTACAGGCTGATCCAACTTTGATGTAATGTCCTTAAAACAAGTCAAAATGAGGCTCAGTAGTGTGTGTGGCCTCCACGTGCCTGTATGACCTCCCTACAATGCCTGGGCATGCTCCTGATGAGGTGGCGGATGGTCTCCTGAGGGATCTCCTCCCAGACCTGGACTAAAGCATTCGCCAACTCCTGGACAGTCTGTGGTGCAACGTGGCGTTGGTGGATGGAGCGAGACATGATGTCCCAGATGTGCTCAATTGGATTCAGGTCTGGGGAACGGGCGGGCCAGTCCATAGCATCAATGCCTTCTTCTTGCAGGAACTGCTGACACACTCCAGCCACATGAGGTCTAGCATTGTCTTGCATTAGGAGGAACCCAGGGCCAACCGCACCAGCATATGGTCTCACAAGGGGTCTGAGGATCTCATCTCGGTACCCAATGGCAGTCAGGCTACCTCTGGCGAGCACATGGAGCCCCCCAAAGAAATGCCACCCCACACCATGACTGACCCACCGCCAAACCGGTCATGCTGGAGGATGTTGCAGGCAGCAGAACGTTCTCCACGGCGTCTCCAGACTCTGTCACGTCTGTCACGTGCTCAGTGTGAACCTGCTTTCATCTGTGAAGAGCACAGGGTGCCAGTGGCGAATTTGCCAATCTTGGTGTTCTCTGGAAAATGCCAAACGTCCTGCACGGTGTTGGGCTGTAAGCACAACCCCCACCTGTGGACGTCGGGCCCTCATACCACCCTCATGGAGTCTGTTTCTGACCGTTTGAGCAGACACATGCACATTTGTGGCCTGCTGGAGGTCATTTTGCAGGGCTCTGGCAGTGCTCCTTCTGCTCCTCCTTGCACAAAGGCGGAGGTAGCAGTCCTGCTGCTGGGTTGTTGCCCTCCTACGGCCTCCTCCACGTCTCCTGATGTACTGGCCTGTCTCCTGGTAGCGCCTCCATGCTCTGGACACTACGCTGACAGACACAGCAAACCTTCTTGCCACAGCTCGCATTGATGTGCCATCCTGGATGAGCTGCACTACCTGAGCCACTTCTGTGGGTTGTAGACTCCGTCTCATGCTACCACTAGAGTGAAAGCACTGCCAACATTCAAAAGTGACCAAAACATCAGCCAGGAAGCATAGGAACTGAGAAGTGGTCTGTGGTCACCACCTGCAAAACCAGTCCTTTATTGGGGGTGTCTTGCTAATTGCCTATAATTTCCACCTGTTGTCTATTCCATTTGCACAACAGCATGTGCAATTTATTGTCAATCAGTGTTGCTTCCTAAGTGGACAGTTTGATTTCACAGAAGTGTGATTGACTTGGAGTTACATTGTGTTGTTTAAGTGTTCCCTTTATTTTTTTGAGCAGTGTATATCTCTATTTCTCTCTCTCTGTTTCTCTATCTCTCTCTATTTCTCTCTCTCTCTGTTTCCTTCTCTCTCTATATATATATATCTCTATTTCTCTATCTCTCTCTATTTCTCTCTCTAATTCTCTCTATTTCTCTATCTCTCTATTTCTCTCTCTAATTCTCTCTCTCTCTCTGTTTTTTCTCTATTTTTCTCTATTTTTCTCTCCATTTTTCTCTCTCTCTGTTTCTCTCAATTCAATTTCAATTTAAGGGGCTTTTTTGCATGGGAAACATATGTTTACAGTACCAAATTAAGTAAAATAGTTAATAAACCAAAGTAAAAAATACTAAATAAACATGAACAGTAAACATTACACTCACAAAAGTTCCAAAATAATAAAGACATTTCAAATTTCATATTATGTCTATATACAGTGTTGTAACGATGTGCAAATAGTTAAAGTACAAAAGGGAAAATAAATAAACATAAATATGGGTTGTATTTACAATGTGTTTGTTCTTCACTGGTTGCCTTTTGCTTATGTTTCCCTCTCTCTCTGTTTCTCGCTCTCTCTGTTTCTCTCTCTCCATTTATTTATCTCTCTGTTTCTCGCTCTCTATGTTTCTCTCTCTCTCTGCATGCTGGGAGTGTTGGTGCATGCTGGGAATTGTATGAGCGAGTGTGAGTGGTGTCTGGAGTTAGATCGCCTGTGTTTTCTTTTTTGTTTCCTTTTCTTGGTGCTTTTCCTTTTTCTGTGCATGATTACGTAAAAAAAAAAGTGGTAGAATTAGGTGTATTGTATTCCCAATGAACTATTGGAGTGCGAGTTATTGCAGTTTGGGAAGTTTGCAAGTTCAATTCAAATTGTGCCGTTGGGTTGCAAACACCCGGCTCTGAAACAGGTGTTTGTGGACTCACCGGAGCAGACTTTGGAGTTATCGTTTAAAGTCAAGTATACAGACTGTATATGGCTTATGCTAGTACGGGTAGTCAACTGTGTTTTGAGTGTGGGGATGTTGGCCTTAAGCGTCATGCTTGCCCGAAAAGGGAGAAGGCGGAGGGTGGAGGGCGGAGGGCGGGATGCAGGTGGTCCTCGTAACACCTGGGCCCACTGATGTAGAGAGAGGTGGGCAGACAGTGGTAGAGCAGCCACAATAACCTGTTGCTGAGGAACAATTTGGTCACCTGGTTGAAAGAACGAGACACAGTTTTTACATCAAAGTGACGTTTCATTTTCTTTTGGGTGGAAGACAGATTTTCTCTGGCTACAGCACAGGCGTCATGCAACCACTCCCGGACTTGACTAACATAGTCTAGTACATTAGTAGAGGACCCAACTGAATCATCAGCCATAATTTGTTCTTTCAGTACCTTGAGAGGCCCTCTCACTGTGTGACCAAAGATTAGCTCAGCTGGGCTAAACCCAAGAGACTCTTGTACGGTCTCCCGAATAGCAAAGAGCACGTACGGCACCCCCTCATCCCAATCTTTTTCTGTGTCCATACAGTATTTACGCAACATGGCTTTTAGCGTCTAATGCCAACGTTCCAGCGCACCCTGACTCTCCGGGTGGTAAGCGCTAGACATCTGATGGGACACTGACAAGGACTTCAACACACTTCCAAACAATCTCGATGTAAAATTAGTGCCTTGATCCGTCTGTACGATTTTTGGAAATCCAAAGGTAGAGAAATACTTAATCAGCGCCTTCACAATTGCCTTACTGGTGATTTTACACATAGGAATCGCCTCTGGGTACCTTGTAGCAGTGCACATTATCGTTAACAATAATTGATTACCCGACTTAGTCCTGGGTAATGGACCAACACAATCGATTATTACTTTCTCAAACGGCTCTCCCTTGACTGGAATCGGGCAGAGAGGAGCCGGGGAAATTACCTGGTTAGGCTTCCCCACCACTTGGCACGTACTACATGTACGGCAATAACGAGCCACATCCCGTTTCATTCCCGGCCAGAAGAAATGACGGAGGATTCGATCGTAGGTTTTAGTCACCCCTAGATGACCAGACCAGGGAATATCATGAGCTAGGGACAACACCTTCGTCTGAAACGTGGCAGGAACTACAATCTGGAAAACAGAACTCCAATCATTTTCTAGGTCAGCACGGGGAGTCCATTTTCTCATCAAAAGACCCTTCAAGGAAATGCGTCACACCTTTCCTTTTTGCCTCACTCAAAGGTAACATGGAGGAAAAACATTTGGCCAAGCCCACATCCTCTTTCTGGGCAGCTATTAACTTCTCCCGAGTAACTGGCAACCTTAAACTGTCCACCGAGGAAGCCATTTGTCTTGTCTTTATTACCATCGTCATAATCAGAACTCACTGGGAACACAGGAGTAGAACACTAGATATCTTCCCCATTCAACATAGGTGCAAGCACAGAGTCAGCTAAGTCTACCATGGTACCTAAGCGACGCGACTGTGCACGCGAAATGGCACACGCTGGAAATGCTTCGGGAAACGTAGTGGCCAAAACATCAGCACTTGACTGAGAATCAGGCTTGTCTAGCACTTCTAACACAGGCACAACTTTGCCTCCTGCTAGATCGTTACCCATGATTAGAGCAACCCCATTTACGGGAAGCTCGGACTGTACACCGATTCTGAAACATCCACTCACTAGATCAGAAGTCAAATGGACAGTATGTAACGGAACAGGCACACAACCCATTTCGATCCTCCTTAATAATACACTAGAGCCACAATAAGACCCCTCTGACCAGGGCAGAACACTCGAGAGAATTACAGACTGAGCCGCACCAGTATCTCTCAATATCAAAACTGTCTTTTGTTCTCCAGAATCACCTGTCAGTGAAACAAAGCCTTTATATATGAATGGGTCGTATGTTGGATCGGGACGACTTAGTACAACCTCAGGACTCTCCTTTACAGAGCTCTTAGAGTTTACCTTAATCAAACCCACACTTTTATGGGGATTAGGGGTTGAAGGTGGTGACTTGCGTTTTAAAAACATACATTCCGAAATTACATGTCCGACTTTATGACAGTAAAAACACGCGCGTTCCTCCTTTGGATCAGCCGTATACTTCCTGAGTAACGGTGGGAATTGTAGACAGGAGAAGATACAACCGGTCTATTCTCACTACGGTGTGTGGGAAACACAGTTTTATGTTTTAACACAAATTAATCTGCAAGCACCGCGGCTTCAGATAACTTTAACACTTTGTAGTGTCGAGTAAACGTTGCTAATTATGCTGTGCGACAAGGAGGACCCACTGACGCTGTATTTTCATCATAAGGTTTATTCATAACAAAGGGTTACAGCGTCGATTTACAGATACCTGCAGATACCCGGAGAATAATCGCCCCATCTCTAATATGATTATTCTGACCTCCTTTCTCCCAACTGTGGTATATATGCTATGTAATCTGATATGGGTGTTCCCTACAGACCAATCCCAGGAGGACACCTAACAGACTTCCTCTGTTATATGGTGTGTCACCACAAAACTACTCCCTCTAACACTGAATAAACATCCTCTCAGGTTCCACTTGAAAACATTAGCAAAGTCATAATTTTTCATACACTACGTATTCCCCCCTTCGAGACTAACTAAAAGTCTCGAAAACAAAAAGAATAGGATTATGACAAGTAACCATTTCTCTTATTGAGTATTTTTTAACAATAAACCAAAAACAAATTTTTTTTATGGAGTGTAAATACCTTTCTATGAAATATGAACAAATCTCTTTGGAGTGTGAATACATTACTATGAAATATGAACAAATCTCTATGGAGTGTGAATACATTTCTATAAAATATGAACAAATCTTTATGGAGTGTGAGAGCAAAAAACCTGTCTGGCAGCCTTCTTTCCAAATATCCATCCATCAATCAAGACAGTAAAATTCTCTCACAGCCCCTCTGCCCCAGGCAACCACTTAAGTACTCCAGATCAATTCATAAATCTTTATCAATGCATTTGAAACTATGTTGCAATTAAATACACATGAAAGCCTCAGCAAACAAAATACTATCCAAAATGTCCACACTCAGGCTGGTCGACCCATCGGACCCTACTGTGGATTCTCTCTATCCCTGCCTAGACTCCATATCCCTAAGCATTCACGAAATAAACAAAAACATCTGAGATCCCCACATGTATCCAATAACATCAAATATCATTCTACAAAAATTAATACCAAAGAATATGACACAAATTATGTATTCCACATGCAAATATGTCTATATATCATTGCAGATACTGGAATGTAGTCCACTACACTTCATCTCCTCAGCAGTGTCGACTTCCAATGCATCTTCGATGATGGAATCGGAACCTTTCCACACCTTCCTTGTTCCATTTCCTCCAGTCCCTTCATATTCTCCTTTCATATTGTCCCTTCATATTGTCCTTGTTTGAGTATTTCAATCTCTACATATTCCCCCATATGCTTCTGTAAGAAAAGAAAAGACCAAACTGTATCTTTTGCAAAACAACACATTCAAATTAAAACATCAATATCAACTAAGAATATAAAAATGATATATAAAATGAATCTAAATGAATCACATTCTATTCCCCCCTTTGATTCATAACAAAATACTAAAATCACACTAATATTGAAACCTCTGAAATCTATCTATCAATACTCCTTTGAGTCTTGACAGAAGGTTAAACCCTCTTATCGTTTCATTCGCAAAACCCCTCAAATTATAGTTAATATTATCTATGTTATCTTCCCAAAATGTTACACCATACCATGGAAAAATCCCCACTTCTCTCTTAGACTTATCCTCCAATGATAGGCTTCCCAGACTATGAAACTTCTCTCTTTCAGAATCAGATTTATCTCTTTCCCTTTGCTTCCCCTATTTTAAATTTTAAAACCTCATATGGAAGCTTCAACTTCAACAAAAACAACATCATATCCATCCATAGGGTAAGAATATATACTCTCACCACACAAACCCCTAAATAACTCCTATCCATCATATGTTTTATTAGAACAAAAACAGCTTTTAGCCCTCACTGGTTTCCTCTCCAATGCTTCATGAAGCGCTGTTAACTGATTTTCCTTCCTATCTAACAAATTCATCTAGGTTAATTCATTTAACCAATAACACTTAAACCTAGGCCTAAACAAATGTTTCCACAACTACAAGGAAAATGAGCTGTATCACCCATCCTAACCCTAATAACAGTATTTTCCTCTAAAATTGGTGCTGAAGCTATTTGCTCCCTTGTAATCAAATGTGATATGTTTATGGCTTTAATAACTGTCAATGTTGAAATAGTTAAATTGCTTCTCACTGTTGTTATAATATACTAAAGTGTTGATGTCATTGTTGTTGTTTCATCTAGTTTCCCCAAAGCTTTGAACTCTTTACTTGTACTTCCATCTATCACCACTAGTGTCACTCTCAGTCCTAACTCTAATCCCTCACTTTCAAACTTTTCATTATAGAAAATACACTTACAATTACCTTGATCTTCCTGCTGGGAATTGTAAATATAGATACTCAATCACCCTCAATCTTCTCTTATCATTCAGCAACGCATACTTTCTCAATGCAACTGCTCCTAACAGATCTAAACTCCTACCATATCTATCTTCCCACTAAACTCTAAATTTTCCTTCACCACTGTTCTCTCTCTCTTACTACTAACTTTGAAACTTAGCTTACTGTCCTAGAGTTCCTTCAACCCTAGTTTTCCTAACTTTTTAATCTGACTTTTCTCCTAACTTTTTCAAACCCTTTCACTGATTCATTCACAAAATCCTTTCCCTCTAATTTTAAAATGTGTAATCGGGAAGTCCCCACCTGCTTATGATTACTTTACACACAGACTTGGCAAACGATTGAGCATCTTTTAGCCTAGTTTGAAATCTCTTGGTGTAGGAATGTAACCAAGAATAACAGTCACCCTTTTAACATTATTTTTCAAACAGATTGTCTCCTTCCTATGATATTATCTTTTCAAGCAAATATGGTTCCCAAAAACCCTACTTTTTTTATAATCTTCTACCAGACAGCCGTCTGGTGTACATCTTATTGTACAGTTCAACTTACACAATGCTTCTCTTCCCAACAATGCAATAGGTATATGTTCTGATACCAGTATGGGTATTTTAATTTTCTTGATTTTATATAGCAGATCTCAATTGGTTCCTTAAGAGTAATCAGCTGTTTTACTCTCTCGAATCCCTATCCTAATTAGTTAATTTTACATAGTGAGATGTGTAACCTCTTCAGGCTGAACACAGATAAAAGCTTTTCCACTATCCACCATCACTTCTCATAGTCCTTTGTTTTCACTTCAATTGTTGGATATTTTTCCCTAATTGGTGCTACCAGCTGACACCCCCCTTCGGATCTTCTAGGCACTCCTAGAATCATTGCTCCTTTAAGGGTTCACCTGTCCTCCAGATGATCTTCACTTGCTCCTGTATCTTCCTCTGAAATTCCCTCTTTCCAGAAACGATCTATGGATATGAAACAACTTGTACCACTAGTTGTGGCTGGTACAATTGCATTTGACCTTGTTCAGTTGAAGCTGTAGCAGTGATTGTTGATTTGGTTCACACTGATTCTTCATAACCAAAGCTTTTCTTCTCCTTCTTATTCTCCCCCCAGTTGTATTTCATCAAGTTTTCTGAGAGTTTCTTGGTCCTGTTCTTTCTTGTTGTTGACATATCGGTATTCTTCAAAAGCTTATATTCTAAGTTCTGTCCTCGAATGATCACCTTACATCATCTTCTTACTTTTGCTCTCTTTCCTTTCCTCAATGTATTCTTCTCCTCCAATTCTTGGTATCCTTTTCTCAGCAGTTTTTTCCTCTCTTCTGTATCTTCTTGAGTTGTTGTTCCAGTTCTCGTTGTCTCTTCTAAATTATTCCCCTTATCCAGGCATAATACACATCAGTCTATATCTCTTTCTATTTCTTCTTTACTAATCATTGTAGAATAAAATCCTCTTGAACATAAAGCACCTTTAATCTCCAGATCTTCATCTTTGTCTTCATCTTTGCTTTCATCAGAACTGAAATATCTTGTATTCTTCTTCTTCCTTCTAATCACAGAGTCATATCCACCCATGATCTCTTCTCAATCACTCTGATCATCATCATCTTCTTCTTCATCTTCATCATCTTCTTCTTCCAGACATCTCATTTTCTCTTCCTACTTTTTGAGTTTTGGATTCATCTTTATGGTCGTTTCTGCTTCTCTCTCTCTATTATTCAATCACTTTCATCATGTTGATGACGTCAGGGTTAAAATTCCCTCTACTAGCTATGTTTGTTCAATGTCAGGCCAACTTTTATTCCCTTTTTCCAGATAACCTTTAGTTAATAGTATTGCAATGTTTACTATTTTCAACTATATCAACAGGTGTAATTACTTTCATAGTTCTTATGTCCTTTTTCCCCCTTGTAACAACTATTTTATATTCCTTTATTGTAAATTATTTCTATTTTAGACTATGTAGCCTATAGTTTCCTCCCTATTTTTTCTCTCTTTCTATTTTTTTTTCTTCTTCCCCAAATTAATTAATTAATCAATTAATTTATTCAGCAATTGATTTATCTATTCATTTTATTTTATTTTACCAAATTATTGATTAGTGGCAATCTTACCACATCCAATCAGGAAAGTAAATGCAAGTAGTCAACTTCAGAGCAATCCAAAAAATAAAGACTTCTAATCCTACAACACTACAATACTCATAAACCCATTGCTTAATAAGCACCCAATTATCCTAATTTTACAGAATAATGTCAGTACTTGATTCCCCCACACAACTCTAATCAAACCCACTCATGCACAAAAACTCCAAAATGCAATTTTTATTTTCATCAATTGATCAGTCTTTTGCCAAGTCCTTGTCAAATTGTCATAACATCAATTAAGCTAGGCACACAACATATCCTTTATGGGAAGGTAGGTTTTTGGAAATAAAACAGTACTAGCCTTGATTTTTTTTTACTTGATCCTGTCGCAGCAGACTCTGTCGCATCACACCCTGTCGCATGATGTACACGTCAGCACTTCCGCTCTCTCTCTCTCTCCTCGTTCCTCTTATCTCTCTCATTTCACAAAAGAACAAAGAAACAGACAAGAATTTAGTAGTTTATGCAGTCACTGAGTTATTTCAACCATTCAATATTCCTCTAGTCACATTCGCGCTACGAATTAACTCAGGAATAATATAAATAGCTCAATAATTTTTTTTATTTTATTTATTTCTTTAATTGTTTTTTAATCCGTCAACATCTCTCTCTCATTTATCAATTCAATAGGTCTCAAGAAAACAGTTTCATCGTCAAACAGCCGATGTAACAACCAGAATACACCCTTAGCCTCTAAATGTCTATCTCTTTGTTCGTTCCTTCGTTCGTCTGCGACTCCCCGCAGCACAGTGTAGCAGAGGAGTGGCATATTTACCCCTACGTCACTCTAGAGTCATAAAATCACGCGCATGCGCAGTTCAAACATCACTACGATTTCACAGTGGAAGGAGCTCTCTCCCAGCTCTCTCCAAGCTAGACAACAGAAAGTTAACAGTCCCGCTGTATTTCCTCTCTTTTACCCCTCATAGACAAACAATAACACTTAACAGAGCTCACACTATTCTAAAGACAATTTTGGAGGCTCGATCCATTCCAATGGACCCCCAAGGTAAAAATTAGCATGTAGCATGTATCATTTTAGCAATTAGCATGTAGCATGTATCATTTCAACCTCCGCCGTGTCGTAAAATTCCTTTGTTCCTAAATTTCTGCTACCACGAGGTCCCGCCGGAAATCTAATGAGCGGTCACATCAAACAAATGATTCGTCAACCACAAGCTGAGCGGTAACATACAATCAAAATATACCACAGCCTCAAGTCCCCTGGACTTACCTACTTCACCTAACGTGTTATAGGATTTTTTGGCCCATCATAATGATCGCCTCCTTAAGAGGGCTACCGTAGATTCACAGCGGTTCTAAGTTACACACATATTCCTAGGCCTTATTCCTCTCAATCTATTCTTCTTGAACTTCATTCAAGCAAAATATCCCTATAGACACTCCCCCCTTTTTGCGTTGTTTACCAGCGCAAACAAATTTAGAACGGACTCCTATCTCACAGCACATCAGCAACGCACACACGCAAGTTCTTTAACGGTGCATTCTTTCAACGCACACACACAGACACACGAACTGACCAGAGCCCAAAGTTGAGAGCAAACTCACCCTTATCTGCCTCTGGAGCTAGTCAGCTCGGCGCCCATGAATGAAACGCTGAGGAAAAACGCAATACCTTCCAAATCCTCGCCGCCATTTTGTAGTGTCGAGTAAATGTTGCTAATTATGCTGTGCGACAAGGAGGACCCGCTGACGCTGTATTTTCATCATAAGGTTTATTCATAACAAAGGGTTACAGCGTCGATTTACAGATACCTGCAGATACCCGGAGAATAATCGCCCCATCTCTAATATGATTATTCTGACCTCCTTTCTCCCAACTGTGGTATATATGCTATGTAATCTGATATGGGTGTTCCCTACAGACCAATCCCAGGAGGACACCTAACAGACTTCCTCTGTTATATGGTGTGTCACCACAAAACTACTCCCTCTAACACTGAATAAACATCCTCTCAGGTTCCACTTGAAAACATTAGCAAAGTCATAATTCTTCATACACTACAACTTTCTGTTCATTAATGTATACGACCAACCGCTCTGGGAGGCTGTTTTTAAATTCTTCTAATAACATTAATTCACAAAGACCTTCAAAGTCATTGATTTTACTCGCTGAGCACCATTTGTCAAAAAGAGACTCCTTCTCTCTAGCGAATTCAACAAAAGTTTTTATAGCGGATTTGGAGTGCTTTCTAAACTTTTGTCTATAAGCCTCCGGCACAAGCTCATACCCCGGGAGCACAGTAGCCTTAACAATGTCGTAATTAAGACTATCAGCGAGGGAGAGAGTACCCATCACCTCCTGCGCTTTACCGGACAATTTACACTGAAGTAACAGCGGCCACACATCCCTAGGCCAATTCAAATCCACTGCTATGCGTTCGAATGCACAAAAGTAAGAGTCAACCTCAGACTCACAGAATTGTGGAACTAAAGCAATATGCCTGCTAATGTCAAAGGTAGAGGCAGATCCTGGGGTGGAAAACACACTATTGGAAATGGCAGGGACAGCGGCCAGCCTTGCCGTCTCTGCCTCTAATTCCAATTTGCGCATTTCGAAGTCCATCTGCCTTATCTTAATGTCTGCTTCCAACTCCAGTCGGCATGTCTCCAACTTGAAATATAGCTCATCCTTTCGGATTCGTGTTCTCTCTTCTGCCTCCAGCTGCAAGTGTACAGCCGTAGGCATAGGAGAGAGAGGGTCAAATCGAGGCAAGTTGGCCGAGGCCTTATACTCGACCTCATCGTCGGGCCTATACGGGGTACCCGGAGCATCCACCACCTCTCCCACCGCAGGCCGAGGCAAAACCAACACCTGCTGTTCAATCAGCGCCGCTAACACCAATGCCCTTACCTCCACCTTAACAAAACCCCTTGGCACGGAGATATCGAAATGGTCTGCCAAAGTCTCTAAATCCACTCTCCTACAATTCTCAAAATCCTCCCACGTAGGGTTATCCAGAAAAAACTTCAGGTTAAAAGGTGGCCATTTTCTAAATCCACCACCTAACTACAACATCCAACACAGAACTAAACACTACACCCAACACAACAACCACACAATCCACATCTACTACCAAAGTGTGCGGGCACAAGCTGGATCAAAGATCCCGGACGAGCCCCCATGTTACGTTCTCCCCTCGGGTGAAGTTCGTCTGAGGAGGAGACGTAAATGCCTGTGCCTACGCACACAATGTAAACTAGATAGATGGGGGAAAAATGCGGGGTGTAACTAAGTAAAATAATGGGACACAACAACCAGAACTCAATGTTAGCCCTCGGGGGACGTTTAATAAGTTACTAAACAAAATAACATACAACACCCATAAAGAAACAGTAACAAAACAAAGATCAATCAAACAAACCAGGGAAGGTAAGAGAAGGGAATGTTTGGGAACGGGGTCCAAGTAATGAAAATAAACAAAAGGTCCCTCCTCTTCTACACACCTAATCCTTCCTATCACACTCTAAGCCTTAACCAGCTTTCCTACCTGTTACCACAAATACAGGGGTGACACCCGCCCGGCTAACCTAGTGTGTAAAACAGTGGGTTAACTACGTGTGAATGTACACCCATGGGCAGAACTACCTTTCCCTTCTCCAGGACCCAGGTAGGGTGAAATACAGCAGGAGGACAGGCTGGAACACAAACAAAGATAAATCAAAACAACCAATAACCAAATCCTCAAACAAACAGCCAAACTAAAAGTGCCCCCCCTCTCTCTCGAGCTCACACGGCAAACAGTTTATACTCTAGTCAATCAGCCACAGCTGCCAGGACTCCGGACCGAAGCCACGCCCACCATCGTCAGCCGCACCTCAGCACACCTGTAATGACCAGAACACACAAACAGAACAACCACTCTGAACCACACACACACTACAAAGGAAGATTGGGAGAAAGAAAAACATGTCACACGTAACAGACATACTTCTCCCCATCTTAGCTACTGTTGTATCAATATGCTTTGACCATGACAGTCTACAATCCAGGGTAACTCCAAGCAGTTTAGTCACCTCAACTTGCTCAATTTTCACATTATTCATTACGAGATGTAGTTGAGGTTTAGGGTTTAGTGAATGTTTTGACCCAAATACAATGCTTTTAGTTTTGGAAATATTCAGGACTAACTTATTCCTTGCCACCCATTCCGAAGGTAACTGCAACTCTTTGTTAAGTGTTGCAGTTATTTCAGTTGCTGTAGTAGCTGACGTGTATAGTTTTGAGTCATCTGCATACATAGACAGACTGGCTTTACTCAAAGCCAGTGGCATGTCGTTAGTAAAGATGGAAAAAAGCAAGGGGCCTAGACAGCTGAACTGGGGAATTCCTGATTCTACCTGGATTATGTTAGAGAGGCTTCCATTAAAGAACACCCTCTGTGTTCTGTTAGAAAAGTAACTCTTTATCCACATTATAGCAGGGGGTGTAAAGCCATAACACATACGTTTTTCCAGCAGCAGACTATGATCGATAATGTCAAAAGCCGCACTGAAGTCTAACAAAACAGCCCCCACAATCTTGTTATCATCAATTTCTCTCAGCCAATCATTTCTATAAGTATGCTGAAAGTTTGTTGTCAATTTGTTTACAGTAAAATAGCATTGTATCTGTCCAAACACAATTTTTTCCAATAGTTTACTAAAGGTTGGTAACAGGCTAATTGGTTGGCTGTTTGAGCCAGTAAAGGGGGCTTTACTATTCTTAGGTAGCTGTCACGCCCTGGCTCTGGGGACACTTGTATGTTGAGCCAGGGTGTGAGTTTCATTTGTATTCTATGTGTTCCATTTCTATGTTGGCCAGTGTGGTTCTCAATCAGAGGCAACGAGTGTCAGCTGTGGCTGGTTGTCTCTGATTGGGAACCACATTTAAACAAGCTGTTTGCCCACAGTGGTTGTGGGATCTTGTTTCTAGTGGGTTTGTGTTAGACCGTGAACTGTCACGTTATCGTTTTTGTTTATTTTGTCATAATATCGCTAAATAAAGAGTATGTTCGTCTGCAACGCTGCGCCTTGGTCCTCATCTGTTCCCGACGATCGTGACAGAAGATCCCACCAAAACTGGACCAAGCAGCGTGTCCAGGAGCCATCGCCAGGGGAGTCGCTAGCAGATCTCCGTGGCAACCTCGACTGGGTCAAGCCTAATGAAGAGCAGAGAGGGTAGACTTGGGAACAGTGGAGGAAGAGTCTCGACTGGGTCAAGCCAAATGAGGAGCAGAAGGGCTGGAGTTGGAAGCAGAAGAGCGAGAGTTGGGCGAGAACTATAGAGGCCTGGCCCACGGGGAAGAGAGACCCCCAGAAATTTTTTAGGGGGGGGCTCACGACGTGGACGTCGGGGCAGCAGGAGGCCGCGTTAGAGCGGTCCAGCGGGTTGGCAGAGGAGGCCGCCAGGTTACGGGGGCCACTGGTCAAAGAAGGGAAGGAAGGTGTAGAGGCACGGCGAGAGGTACTGGGGTGTGTTACCAGTCCGGTCCGGCCCGTTCCAGATCCCGGTGTAGGGCCAGTGGTGTGTGTCCCCAGTACGGTCCGGTCTGTTCCTGCCCCTCGCACCAAGCCTACGGTGCGCGTCGCCAGCCCAGCCCGGCCTGTTCCTGCTCTCCGCACCAAGCCTATGGTGCGCGTCGCCAGCCCGGCCTGTTCCTGCCACTCGCACCAAGCCTACGGTGCGCGTCGCCAGCTCGGCCCGGCCTGTTCCTGCTCCCCGCACGAAGCCTATGGTGCGCTTCGCCAGCCCGGCCCGGCCTGTTCCTGCTCCCCGCACCAAGCCTATGGTGCGCGTCGCCAGCCCGGTCCGGCCTGTTCCTGCCACTCGCACCAAGCCAGGGGTGTGAGTCGTCAGCCCGATCCAGCCCGTTCCTGCTCCACGCACCAAGCCAGGGGTGCGTATCGTCAGCCCGGCCCGGCCCGTTGCTGCTCCACGCACTAAGCCAGGGGTGCACATCGTCAGCCCGGTCCGGTCCGTTCCTGCTCCACGCACCAAGCCAGGGGTGCGCATCGTCAGCCCGGTCCGGCCCGCTCCTGCTTCCCGCACCAAGCCAATGGTGCGCGTCGCCAGCCCGGTTCGGCCCGCTCCTGCTACTCACACCAAGCCAGTGGTGTGCGTCGCCAGTCCAGCACGGCCCGTGCCTGTTCTCCACACCAAGCCAGTGGTGGGCGTCGTCAGTCCGGCACGGCCCGTGCCTGGTCCGGCACCGGTCAGATGCGTTACGCCGGAGCTAGAGCAATCCGCTCCATCAGTGTGCAGTCCAGCTCCGGCCAGCGGGGCCAGACCGGACCAGGGGTACTTTGGGGGGTTGGAGAGGGAGTGGGGATCAGGCCCGGAGCCGGATCCGCCGCCAAGGCGGAGTGCCCACCCGGTCCCTCCCCTGTGGTATTTAGTTGGCGCGGTCGGAGTCCGCGCCTTTAGGGGGGGGTACTGTCACGCCCTGGCTCTGGGGACACTTGTATGTTGAGCCAGGGTGTGAGTTTCATTTGTATTCTATGTGTTCCATTTCTATGTTGGCCAGTGTGGTTCTCAATCAGAGGCAACGAGTGTCAGCTGTGGCTGGTTGTCTCTGATTGGGAACCACATTTAAACAAGCTGTTTGCCCACAGTGGTTGTGGGATCTTGTTTCTAGTGGGTTTGTGTTAGACCGTGAACTGTCACGTTATCGTTTTTGTTTATTTTGTCATAATATCGCTAAATAAAGAGTATGTTCGTCTGCAACGCTGCGCCTTGGTCCTCATCTGTTCCCGACGATCGTGACAGTAGCAGAATGACTTTTGCTTCCCTCCAAGCCTGGGGGCACACACATTCTAGGAGACTTAAATTGAAAATATGGCAAATAGGAGTGGCAATATCGTCCGCTATTATCCTCAGCAATTTTCCATCCAAGTTGTCAGACCCCGGTGACTTGTCATTGTTAATAGACAACAATAGAGGTGTTCACCTCTTCCACACTCACTTTATGGAATTCAAAATTACAATGCTTGTCTTTCATAATTTGGTCAGACATACTTGGATGTGTAGTGTCAGCAATTGTTAGCAGTTTGCTAATCTTGCCCCAATGAAAAAGTTATTAAAGTAGTTGGCAATATCAGTTGGTTTTGTGATGAATGAGTCATCTGATTCAGCTGAGTTTGCCTTTTTTCCCAAAATGTCATTTAAGGTGCTCCAAAGCTTTTTACTATCATTCTTTATGTCATTTATCCTTGTTTCATAGTGTTGTTTCTTCTTCTTTTTATTCAGTTTAGTCACATGATTTCTCAATTTGCAATACGTTTGCCAATCGGTTGTGCAGCCAGACTTATTTGCCATTCCTTTTGCCTCATCCCTCTCAACCATACCATTTTTCAATTCCTCATCAATCCATGGGGATTTAACAGTTTTTACAGTCATTTTCTTAATGGGTGCATGCTTATTAGTAACAGGTAATAAGCAATTTCATAAATGTGCCAAGTGCAGTGTCTGTATGCTCCTCATTACACACCATGGACCAACATATATTCTTTACATCAACAACATAGGAATCACTACAAAACGTATTGTATCACCTCTTATACACAATATTAGGCCCAGCCTTTGGAACTTTGGTTTTCCTAGATATGGCTACTATATTGTGATCACTACATCCAATGGATTTGGATACTGCTTTCAGACAAATCTCTGCAGCATTAGTAAAGATATTGATGATTGAATTCCTGTACTGTTTGTAACCACCCTGGTAGGTTGACTGATAACCTGAACCAGGTTGCAGACACTGGTTACAGTTTGAAGCTTTCTCTTGAGTGGGCAGCCTGATGACAGCCAGTCAATATTTAAATCACCCAGAAAGTATACCTCTCTATTGATATCACATACATTATCAAGCATTTCACACATGTTATCCAGATACTGAGTGTTAGCACTTGGTGGTCTATAGCAGCTTCCCACCAGAATGGGCTTTAGGTGAGGCAGATGAACCTGTAGCCATATTACTTCAACAGTATTTAACGTGAGATCCTCTCTAATCTTCACAGGAATGTGGTTCTGTATATAAACAGCAACACTTCCACCATTGGCACCATCTTTTCTGTAAATGTTATAACCTTGTATTGCTACAACTGTATCATCAAAGGTATTATCTAAGTGAGTTTCAGAGATAGTCAGAATATGAATGTCATCTGTTACTAGCAAATTATTGATTTCATGAACCTTGTTTCTTAAGCTACTGTCACGTTCGTTGAATACAGGATTGGACCAAGGTGCAGCAAGAATGCATACATGTTTATTAACGAAGTTAACAAACGACAAAACATCAAAAGCAACTTAACGTGAAGCTCACAATGGCAACACACAAACAAGCCAAACAAGAGTCAAGATCCCACAACATAGGTAGGCAAAATGGCTACCTAAGTATGATCCCCAATCAGAGACAACGATCGACAGCTGCCTCTGATTGGGAACCACACCCGGCCAACATAGAACTACAATAACATAGAAATTCACACCCTGACCAAACCAACCAAAGAAAACCGGGCTCTCAAGGCCAGGGCGACAGTACCTCCCCCAAAGGTGCGTACTCCGGCCGCACCAACCTGACTCATTAGGGGAGGGTCTGGGTGGGCATTCAGCCTCGGTGGCGGCTCCGGCTCCGGACGTGACGTCCTCTCCCTTACTGCCTCCCCGCTGCACCCCTGGTCCGGTCTGGACCTCGGCGCGATGCTTCCCCTCTCAGTCCTCCCACGATGCACCAAGCCCTGTCTGGACCCTGGTGTGGGAGGCCCCGACCCTGGAGAGGGGCTGACGTCTGGGCCTGGACTGGCAATCCCCCCGCGATGCACTAAGCCCTGTCTGGACCCTGGTGTGGGAGGCCCCGACACTGGAGAGGAGTTGACATCTGGTTCTGGAGTGGAGCCGCTGACCGGAGCTGAACTGGACCCCGGTGGAGCGGACTGCTCTGGCTCTGGACTGAAGCAGCTGACCAGAGCTGGACTGGGCACCGGTGGAGCGGACTGCTCTGGCACTGGAGTGGAGCAGCTGACCGGAGCTGGACTGGGCACCGGTGGAGTGGACTGCTATGGCACTGGAGTGGAGCAGCTGACCGGAGCTGGACTGGGCACCGGTGGAGCGGACTGCTCTGGCACTGGAGTGGAGCAGCTGACCGGAGCTGGACTGGGCACCGGTGGAGCGGACTGCTCTGGCACTGGAGTGGAGCAGCTGACCGGAGCTGGACTAGGCACCGGTAGAGCGGACTGCTCTGGCACTGGAGTAGAGCCGCTGACCGGAGCTAGACCAGGCACCGGTGGAGTGGACTCCTCTGGCACCAGCCGTACCGGGCTGGGGACACGCACCACTGGTCTGGTGCGAGGAACAGGCATGGGCCGCACCAGGCTGGGGACACGCACCACTGGTCTGGTGCGAGGAACAGGCACGGACCGCACCGGGCTGGGAACACGCACCACTAGTCTGGTGCGAGGAGCAGGCACGGGCCATACCGGACTGGAGACACGTACCACAAGTTTGGTGCGGGGAGCAGGTACGGGCCGTACCGGACTGGATACACGCACCACTGGTTTGGTGCGGGGAGCAGGTACGGGCGTACCGGGCTGGCGACACGCACCACTGGTTTGGTGCGGGGAGCAGTTACGGGGCGTACCAGGCTGGGGAGGCGCACTGGTGACACAGTGCGTAGAACCGGAGCAGAATATACTGGACCGTGGAGGCGGACTGGAGGTCTGGAGTGTAAAGCTGGCACAACCCGTCCTGGCTGGATGCCCACTTTCACACGGCACGTGCGGGGTGCTGGCACAGGATGCACTGGGCTTTGAAGGCGCACTGGCGACACAGTGCATAAGACTGGTGCAGGATATACTGGACCGTGGAGGCGCACTGGAGACCAGGAGCATTGAGCTGGCACAACCCGTCCTGGCTGGATGTCCACTTTCACACGGCACGTGCGGGGTGCTGGCACAGGACGCACTGGGCTGTGAACGTGCACTGGCGACACAGTGCATAAGACTGGTGCAGGATATACTGGACCGTAGAGGCGCACTGGAGACCAGGAGCGTTGAGCTGGCACAACCCGTCCTGGCTGGATGCCCACTTTCACACGGCACGTGCGGGGTGCTGGCACAGGATGCACTGGGCTGTGAAGGTGCACTGGCGACACAGTGCGTATCTCCGCATAATTTCGTTCCTCAATGAACACACGCTCCTTACAGCGAGTGCGGGTAGATGGCTCTGGTCTGCCCCCTGGCTCCGCCAACCACCCTGTGTACCCCTCCCCCCAACATTTTCTTGGGGCTGTCTCTCAGGCTTCATTCGTCGTCGGCACCGTTGGCGTCGCCGTTGATCCGGACTCCAGCCCTCCTCCATTACCTCACCGTAACGGACGGCTTCCTCCTCTGTAATTTTCCCCCAACCGAGGAGGACATCTACCAATGTTGCTTCCCGCTGTGTCCAGGGTGTTTGCTCCTCCTGGGCACGCTGCTTGGTCCGTTGGTGGTGGGATCTTGACTCTTGTTTGGCTTGTTTGTGTGTAGCCATTGTGAGCTTCACGTTACGTTGCTTTTGTTGTTTGTCGTGTGTTAACTTCGTTAATAAACATGTATGCATTCCACGCTGCACCTTGGTCCAATCCTGTATTCAACGAATGTGACAGCTACACATGTTAACGTGGGACATTTTGAGCACTTTTCTTCTGGGATGCTTACTACTGGAAGCTTAGCAGCAGTAGATGTGCTCATATTCTTTATGTTAGTGCACGGTGAGCTGCACAATGTGGACTGCCTACTCGGGTACACCGGCTCAGTGCTAACAGTATAAATCTGGTTCTTAGTCACATGATTACTGCACACAATAGCTGTAGGATCAGCGGTGGCATTCAGGGCAGTTAGAGGGACATAAATTAGGTTACTTATATTGTGACTACTGTAGTATCTGAACATTCTATAACTTTGGCTGAGGTTTGCATACTTTGCTTTGCTGAAACATCTGGAAAGTATTACTATAGGGGCCCCCTAAAACAGTGGGGATTGGGATATGTGGAGGCCAGGGATTGGTCTATTCAAAACACGCCATCTTATGTTACATGAAGCATAGGATATATACCATGTTTGAACAAAGGGACGGGGAGAGTGATCATATTTGAAATTGGGTTTGTTGCTCTCCAGATTCTGCAGAAGTCTGTAAATTGATGCTGAAATCTTTGATATAATAAACCTTTATAATCAAAGTACAGTGTCAGCGGATTTCTTATCAACACATCATCGCAGCATCGTTCAGCCACCACAGAAATTGGCGAGGAGGATTTTGGGACGAGTTGCGTCTATTTCAACGTTACATCATGGGCTCCGAACTGACTCTCGCTCCAGAGGCCGGCAGATAAGGTGAGCTTTCTCACAACTTTGGGCGCTGGTCAGTTCATGTGACTGTGTGTGCGTTGGGGGGACGCATCGTGAACAACCTGTGTGAGCCGTGCTGTGATGCTGTGTGATGAGATTCCGTTCTAAATTTCAAAATTTGTTTGCATTGGAAACAACGCAAACAGGGGGGAGTGTGAATATAATAAAGGATCTAAGGAAAAAAAGGAATTGATAACACTGGGCCCAGGGAAATTTGGCTTGAATAAAATTAAAGGGAAAAAGGAATAGAATGAAGGAATAAGGGACAAGGAACTAAGGAAAAAGGTATACTGATTAGGACGTCGCTGATCTACGGAAGCCCTCAAACGAGGCGATCATTAGATGGGCAACAAATCCTGGGAAGTCACTAGGTGAATTTTCGGGTCAGTTCCAAGGGACTGTGAGATTGTAGAATACACATTCAATTGTATGTTACCTCTCGGTATATAGTTGACGAGGTATATGTCCGAAGTAGCCTCTCATTGAATATCTGCAACTCAAGGTAGCACAAATTTAGGAAGGAAAATAAGGAATAGGAGCGACGGAAGCATGCTTTTGGAATTGTATGAATGGATGCATTCTTGTTGATTGAATAGTTTTCATGTGTGTGTGAGAGAAAGAGAGTGTGTGTGTGCGCAAATAAAGATGTCTCTGCTGTGTTTGAGCTGTGTGGATTGTGCAGAGAGTTATATGCTCGACTCATGCTATGTTAAGATTTTATGTTAGATATATATACATATATATGTTGTGGTTGAGAACAGGGGTTTTAGTTTTTTGTAAGGAAATCTGTTAATTACGGTTAAAACCTTATGAGTCTCCATTTGAGAGAACGTTTTCAAATGTGTTAAAATCTATGAGCCCCCGGGAGGATGTTATGATTGTATAGAGAGGATTTGTAATGGATAAGAAAATAACTATAATTCTGCAGATTGGAGTAGAATGGGTGAAGAAAGAGGAGAGAGAAAATAGACTAAAGTTAAGTTAAGTAACTTCGAAGTAGGATTTGTGTTCTATGTTTTGTGTTGGTTTGTGCGTTTTGTTCAGTGTTACTATTGTCTGTGTGGTAAATGTGGTTTGTTGGAAAGAACTGAGAGACAGCTGGTCTGTCTGCTGTTTGACTTAGAGAAAAATAGCTTGCGGGAGCGCTCATCTCACTCTGAAGACACACTAATAAATGAACTGCGCATGTGTAGAGTTCTAGGGGTTTGCAGTTACACAGAGCGAATATGCCACTCCCCTGCCTGCACTGAGCTGCTGTGACACGCAGACTTATAGCTGAAAAAAGAAAGGGGGAGAATTGAGTACACACAAATAAAGTATTCTGTCTGTTAAGCGGCTGTTGCTTGACTAAGAAAACATATATGATGATTACTCCAATAGTTTAATATCTGTATTGTATGGTTGAAATAACCCAGTGAGTACATAAAATACTAAATTGTTGTCTGTTTCTTTTGTTCTCCTGTGGTGTGAGAAACGAGAAGGAGGAGACAGAGAGAGAGGAGGTGCTGATCAGTGCGTCACGCGACTATCCACAAACTTACTTTCCCTTACAGGATATTATAGATGAAGGGCATTTATCTGTTTGTGTATGCCTAAAATATTTCATGTTGTGACCATTTAGCAGGGACTTGGCAACAGACTGATCAATTGATGTAATTGAGAATTGCAAATTGAAGTTTTTTGTGCATGGGTTGTTTTGATTAGAGTTGTGTTGGAAATCCAGCACTGAGATTATTCTGTAAATTTAAGGTGATTGGGTGCTTATTAAGCAATTGGTTTGTGGGTGCTGTAGTGTTGCTGGATTACAAGTCTTTATTTTTTGATTGCTCTGAAGTTGACTAGTTTCCTTTACTTTTCATTATTGGATGTGGTAAGATTGCCACTAATCAATAATTTGGTAGGAAAAATAAATAAATAAATAAATAAATAATAAAATAAAATAAAAAATTAGTTTAAAATAATAATAATAATAAAATAATTCACAATAAAGGAATATAAAAGAGTTGTTACAATGCGGAAAAAGGACATCAAAACTATGAAAGTAATTACTCCTGTTGATGTAGTACAAAATAGTAACCCTTTAGTTAATGGTATTGCAAGGTTATCTGAAAAATGGAATAAACGTTGGCCTGACATTGAACAACCATGGCCAGTGGAAGGGACTCTTAACCCAGACGTAATTAAAATAATGCAAGTGCTTGTGTCCACATATAAGGCAGATCAAAAGAAGGGGAAAAAAGGGGAACAGCGTAAAGAAAAGAGACAAAGAGAGCTGGGTGTTCTTAAGTTGTTTGAAAATGAGGGACAAAAACTGATAAAAGATACAAAAGATAAAAGAGACAGAGGTATAGAGAAAATGGCAAAAGAGGCGAAGGTAACAGAAAAACTAATGGCAGAAGTCAATACACCTTTCTCACATAAGGATTCAGCAAAAAGACCCCCACCTTACGAGGAAGAAGTAGAGTTTAAGGACGTCTATCCTCAGCTTCCAGTGATCATTCAGGAGGGTGATTATTGCATCAGAGATGAAGATGAACAAATAATAGAGAGAGGACAAGCAGAAACGACCATAAAGATGAATCCAAACTCCAAAAGTAAGAAGAAAACGACATGTCTGGAAACTAAGGGTAGAGTGAGGTTCAGGAGGATGGAATTTGAAGATGATGATGATGATCAGAGTGATTCAGAAGAGATCATGGGTGGATATGACCCTGTGATCAGACGGAGGTTGGCCAGAGCGGAAAGAAGGGGTGATGGAAGTTGGAAGAAGAAGGATACAAGAGATTCTACCTCTGATGAAAGTGAAGATGGAGACAGCGATGAAGATTTGGAGATTAAAGGTCCTTCATGTTCAAGAGGATTTTATCCTGCAATGACTAGCACAGAAGGAATAGAAAGATATATGGATCGATGCATATCATGCTTGGATAAGGCGAATAATTTAGAAGAAGTAAGAGAATTGGAAGAACAACTCAAGAAGCTGAAGATACAGAAGGAAAAACTGCTGAAAAAAGAATCCCAAAAATTGGAGAGGAGGTATACATTGCGGCCAAGAAGAGGGAGCACAAGTAAGAAGATGATGCCAGTGATAATTCGAGGACAGAACCTGGAGTATAAGCCTTTGCAGAATACCGATATGTCAGATATACTTGAGAAGCTGCCTACTCTTCAAGATGGAGCATATCCTTGGATTTCAAAGTTGGAAGAAATTACGGTGGGAACACAGTCTGCCATAGGAGACATTAAGAGACTTTTGGCTAATCTCCTTGGGATTCCAGGTATGGAAGACATTTTTCAGAGAGCTGGACTTAATCGATATATGGGGACTGCAGTGAATGATCCTGAGTTGTTAGCTGCAAGTAGAAATAGGCTGTGGAGAGCACTGAAAGATATGTTTCCAACAAATGTGCCTCCTGACAACATTCTGATTGACCCACTAGGACAACAAGAAAATCCGAGAGCCTATGTGTCAAGAGCTCATCAAGTGTGGAGAAATATTACCGGAAATGATCCAGATGTGAGTCAAATAGAGCAGTCAATTTTGCGAGCTAAATTGCAGATGGGGCTGCCCTCACCAGTAAGGAGCAAACTGGCAGAGGTGGTTGGACTTGGAAGCATGGCATAAGGTGTCTATACAGATCATATAGCCCATCAAGTGGATCTATACAGGAAAAAGGAACATAACCAGAAAGAACAGGACCAAGAAACTCTCAGAAAACTCAATCAAATACAACTGCTGGAGAATAAGAAGCAGAAGTAGAACTAGGGCTACCACTGTGCTACAGAGCAATGGTGGGAGTATATTTAATGTATGACAAAGCATCATCTGTTACGATGGGTTACCCAGTAACAATTCTTACCCATCATAGTCTCAGAAATCTTCTGAACTATGGAAAATATACATTGACTATGCCTAGGCTCAGAGACTATCATAGGCTCTTAGAGCAGGAAGATGTCACCCTAGTGAGGTGTGATACGGTGAATACAGCCGAGAATTTGCCAACTTCAGAGGATGGTGAGCCACATGATTGTGTTCAAGAAGCAGAGAAATACTCGAGGCTTAGATCAGATTTGCAAGCCCTTCCATTACGTGAGGCAGACCTGGAGTATTGGACTGATGGGTCTTGTTATCGTGTGGGAGATAAATTGTGTGCTGGCTATGCAGTAGTTAAACCCCAAGGAACTGGATTTGTTGTTGAAAAGGCTGAAGTAATACCACAGCCTGTGTCCACACAACTTGCTGAACTTGTGGGGCTAACAGAAGCGTGTTTGTTAGCAGAAGGAAAGCGAGTGACGATATATACTGATTCTGCATATGCACATAGTGTATGTCATTTTTTTTTTTTTTTTTTTTGGGGGGTGAATCAGCTTAATATTGCAGATAGATTGTATCTTCTATCAATTTAATTGTCTGCATCACTTCCAATCCCTCATGTTTTTTTTTATATATATACTCCCCTTTATTACTTTTCAACCCCACCATCCTTTCCCTACTTGGAGTAAATTAGTGAACAACAATGCCCAGGCCTCTACTTCCGGTCTATACTTACTATCTACACCTTATGGACAGAGTTAATTTTACAATAATTATATTATATATATATATATATATATATATATATTTTTTTTTATTTTTTTTTTGCTCCTGAACTTCTTCTACTCTCAACCTCTCTGATCATTTTCATGATGTCCATCCGGTTTGCTTCTATATGCCATATCTTTCTAACTGTGCTCTTTCCCAAAAGCTCCCAACATACAACCTATATACTTATTATGGACACAGTATGCTTACATTATTAGCTATCTTTGTTATTATTTGTTGTTATTTGTTATTAGTCCCATCCTTCAACTCTATTCAATACCTCCCATCTATCTCTTAACACCATCCATATAGGATTTCTATTTGCCATAAATATTTCAACCGTACTGTGATGTTTTACAAAAGTTCTGAACCTTTCTATTCTCATTGCTTCTACAGATTGTGAATTAAAAATAAACATTTTTGCTAAAAGTATTATTATATTATTGATTGATTGACTATGACTTTTCAGATCACCCAGTAATGCTATCTGCAAGGTTAGCTCCAGGTAAATATTGCAATCCTTTAGCCATTCCTGGACCTGTGTCCAAAAACAAGCTACAAATGGACAGAACCAAAACAAATGATCTAATGATTCTGTCTCTTCACAGCAAAATATGCAGAGCTGGGAAGATTGTATCCCCCATATAAATAACATTATATTGGTAGCAAGAATTCTATATAATAATTTAAATTGAAAGATTCTAATTTTTGAATCCGGTGTCGTTTTGCGTGTCAGTTCATAAACACTATGCCATGGGATCGGTACGTCAAAGATCTCTTCCCAACTATTTTGCAATCTATATGGGACGGCTGTCAATCCTTTGGTCCTTAAGTGAAACTGATATACTTTTTTATTTATCACAGTTTTCCTTAACCAATTATGTTCTTTAATGCAAGGCCGACAGACAAGTTCCTTACTTTCTCCCCCTTCCACTTTCCTCTTCCACTTTTGCGGTAAGGCTGCAATTATTTGGTTGTAATTTTGGGTAGAGCAGACATTTCCATATGTTTTTGTTAGCTGCATGTGTGACATAACTCCACCAGTCCTACCGATGATATCATTTACGAAGATTATACTTTTTTTAAACATTCTGTCAAAAAATAAAGGTTTTTTGTCAATTAGTATATTTGAATTTAACCACAATATTTGTTGCATTATTTGTTCGGTCGTTTCTGGAGGATTAAATTGAAATTGCAACCAACTTTCTATGGCTTGTTTTAGAAATAGTGATATTTGGGGGATTATTTCCTTTTCAAATAACTGAAAGTGAGAGGTTGTAATCTGAATAAATGGAAAAAGGCCTTTCTTGAACATTGGGTGAGACAATCTTACTAATTTGCTTGAGAACCAGTTCGGATTTAAGTATAACTTTTGTATGACTGAAGCTTTTAGTGATAGGTCTAATGCTTTAATATTTAATCATTTCTGTCCTCCGAATTCATATTCATTATATAAATATGCCCTTTTAATTTTGTCTGGCTTGCCGTTCCAAATAAAATTGAATATTTTTTTCTCATATAATTTAAAAAACTGTTCGCTAGGCATAGGCAAGACCATAAGCAAATAGGTAAACTGGGATAATACTAAAGAGTTAATCAGGGTGATTTTTCCACAAATTGACAGGTATTTTCCTTTCCATGGTAGTAAGATCTTATCTTTTTTTCCTAACTTTCTATTAAAATTCATTGAAGTGATATCATTTATTTCCTTTGGGATATGTATTCCGAGTATATCCACATCACCATCAGTCCATTTTATTGGTAAACTACATGGTAATGTAAAAATTGTATTTTTTTGTGATCCAATATGTAATATAGTACATTTGTCATAATTTGGTTGTAATCCAGAGAGGTTAGAAAATGTATCTAGATCCTCTATGAGGCTGTGGAGGGATTCTAGTTGTGTATTTAAAAGAAAACATGAATCATCAGTGTACAATGACACCTTTGTTTTTAAGCCCTGTATTTCTAATCCTCTGATATTATTATTGGATCTGATTTTAATAGCTAACTCGATGGCCACAATAAATAGATATGCCGATAGTGGACAACCTTGTTTCACTCCTCTTGACAGTTTAAAACTATCTGAGAAATAGCCATTATTTACTATTTTACACCTAGGGTTACTATACATGATTTTGACCCATTTTATAAGAGATTCTCCAAAATTGAAATGCTCCAGGCATTTATATATAAACCCCAGTCAATCTTTATCAAATGCCTTTTCGAAGTCTGCTATGAATAGCAGGCCTGGTTTCCCATATTTTCCATAGTGTTCTATTGTTTCCAATACTTGCCTTATATTATCTCCAATGTATCTTCCATGTAATAAACCTGTCTGATTAGAATGAATAATATCCGACAATACCTTTTTAATTCTATGCGCTATACATTTTGCTAGGATTTTTGCATCACAACACTGAAGTGTAAGGGGCCTCCAATTTTGTAAATGGACTGGATCTTTATATTTTCCACTTGTATCCTGTTTCAGTAATAATGAGATCAGACCTTCTTCTTGAGTGTCAGATAATCTACCATTTACATGGGAGTGGTTAAAACATGCTAATAACGGTCCTCTTAGTATATCAAAAAAGGTTTGGTATACCTCGACTGGTATGCCATCCAACCCTGGAGTTTTCCCGGAATTAAAGTCTTTAATTGCATCCAGAAGTTCCTCCTCTGTAATTTCACCTTCACATGAGTCTTTCTGTGTGGCTGTTCATTTGACATTATCAATAGAAAAAAAATCTCTACAATTAGCTTCAGTTAGAGGAGATGGAGGCGACTGAAAAGAAAACATATGCTTAAAGTACTTTGTTTCTTCCTTCAAAATATCATTTGGTGAATTATGGGTGACTCCGTCAATTGTAACCAGTTTCATTAAGTTCTTTTTGGTAGCATTCCTATGTTGAAGATTAAAAAAGAATTTTGTGAATTTTTCCCCATATTCCATCCAGTTTGCTTTATTTTAATAATATATTACACTTGATCTTTCTTGAATAAGTTTCTCCATTTCTTTTTGTTTTTCCTCTAATTTATTCTGAGCCTCTATGTTACAGTTTTTATTGCCATCTATCTGTTCTGTTAGACTTTCTATTTCCTTTCTTAGTATAAACTCTTTTGACCTAAATTGCTTTTGTTTTCGAGATGAGTACTGAATTGCATGGCCTCTAAAGGCACATTTAAAGGTGTCCCATACAATAAGGGGATTCGCTGTACCTATGTTATGTTGGAAAAAGTCAGTTATAAATTCCTTTGTTCTAATTATAAATAAATTATCATCCCATCTATCTCTGATTACATTTCCAATATCCTCGCCCACGTGGAAATTCAGTAAGAGTAATGTATATGCCTATTATATGTGGTCCTCTGTAGCTCAGCTGGTAGAGCACGGCGCTTGTAACGCTAAGGTAGTGGGTTCGATCCCCGGGACCACCCATACACAAAAAAAAATAAATAAATGTATGCACGCATGACTGTAAGTCGCTTTGGATAAAAGCGTCTGCTAAATGGCTTATTATTATTATTATTATTATTATATGATGGTCCGACCGCATTCTGTCCCCTATCAACACTTTTTTTACTTTTGGTGCCAACGAGAATGAGATAAGAAAGAAGTCAAGACGACTAGCTTGATTCAGTCTCCGCCATGTATATCTCACTAGATCAGTATATTTAAGCCTCCATATATCTACTAGTTCTAATGTATCCATGACATTCACAATTTCCTTAAGAGCATGTGGGTGATTGTTTGTGGTGTGATTTCCATTACGGTCCATTGAGCTATTTAAAACAGTATTATAATCCCCCACCATAATAATATTGTCTTGAGTTGCTTGCAGGCTTGATAATTTATTATATATATTGTCAAAGAATTGTGGATCATCATTATTTGGTCCGTAAAGGTTAATGAGCCATATCTGTTTATGGTCCAATAACATATTTAAAATAATCCATCTGTGTATGTCATTTGTTTGGAGCAGTGTGGAAAGGTCGAGGGTTTAAGAAAACGGATGGTTCTCCGATACAACATCATGCGCAAATAATGAAACTGTTGCATGCTATGATGAAGCCTAAAGAGATATCGATAGCTAAGTGTGCAGCTCATAAAACAGATGTGTCAAAAGTCACACAAGGGAACAAAGCTGCTGATGAAGCTGCAAAAGCCGTCACAGGAGCGGACAAATTGGGCAAGGTTTTTCTGCTCACTCATGGAGTGGACTTGGAAGACAAAATTATGTTTAAGGATGTGATTTTGATGCAGGAAGCTGCTTCTACGATTGACAAACAGTTATGGCTAGACCGAGGTGCCGTCAAAGATGCGATGGGTCTTTGGAGAAACCATGAGGCGTTGATAGTAGCGCCTCTAGACCTATTAGGTCTGATGATTCAGGAAGCACATGGGTTAGCTCATGTTGCAAGGGGGGAGGTTAGGAGAAAGATCACAAAGGAGTATGGTTTTTGGGCACCATATTTGCTTGAACAGGTTGACTATGTCATAGGCAGGTGCACAATCTGTCTGAAAAATAATGTTCGCAGAGGTGTGACTGTTCTTCCTGGTTACATTCCAACACCGAGAGGTCCTATGCGGGAGTTGGTTATCGACTTTGTTGATATGATAAAACCAGTTGAAGGGAAAAGATACATGCTGGTGGTTGTGGATAGATTTTCACGATGGCCGGAGGCATGTCCAACCAAGTGAAAAGACGCTCAGTTGGTTGCCAAGTTTTTGTGTAAAGAAGTCATAAGCAGGTGGGGACTTCCCGATCGAATATCCTCAGATAATGGGAAAGAGTTTTGTGGATAAATCAGTGAAATTGATTTTGAAAAAATTGGGAAACAAATCAGACCAAAACGTTACGAAAACTAGGGTTGAAGTAACTCTAGGAAATTTTGAATATCTGATTGTGCGATAATTTTCACATTTCTTTGCATATTGTTGTGATATTTAGTGTTTTCTTATGAATCAAAGGGGGGAAATGGAATGTGATTCATTTATATATATCATTTATATATATATTATTTTTGATATTGATGTTTTAATTTTCATGTGTTGCTTTGCAAAAGATACTGGTTGGTGTTTTATTTTCTTCCAGAAGCATATGGGGAATGTGTAGAGTGGGATTCAAATACTCAAACATGGACAATATGAATGGACTGGAGGAAGTTGAACAAGGAAGTTGTGGAAATGTTCAGATTCCATCATCGACGTTGCATTGAAAGTCGACACTGCTGAGGAGCTGCAGTGTAGTGGACTACATTCCAGTGTCTGCAATGATATATATATACATATTTGCATGTGTAATACATCATTTGTGTCATATTCTTTCTGTATTATTTTTTGAAGAATGATGTTTTCTGTTGTTGGGTACATGTGGGGACCTCAGATGTTTGTTGGTTTTTTCTTTGACGCTTAGGGATATTGGGTCTAGGCAGGGACAGAGAGAATCCACAGGAGGGTCCGATGGGTCGACCAGCCTGAATGTAGATGGGGTTTTAATGTTTGTTTGTTTTTCGGAGGCTTTCATGTGTATTTGATTGCATCATAGCTTAAAATGCATTGATAAAGATTTATATATTGATCTGGAGTACTTAGGTGGTCGCCTGGGGCAGAGGGGCCATGAGAGAATTTTACTGTCTTGATTGATTGATGGTTTTTCGCTCTTACACTCCATAAAAATGTCTTCACACTCCATAAACTTGGTTTTACTGCTAAAGTTACACAAGATTTGTCATAATCCTATTCCTTTTGTTTTCGAGACTTAATTAGTCTCGAAGGGGGGAAATATGTAGTATCTGAACATTCTATAACTTTGGCTGAGGTTTGCATACTTTGCTTTGCTGAAACATCTGTAAAGTATTACTATAGGGCTCCCCTAAAACAGTGGGGATTGGGATATGTGGAGGCCAGGGATTGGTCTATTCAAAACACACCATCTTATGTTACATGAAGCATAGGATATATACCATGTTTGAACCAAGGGACGGGGAGAGTGATCATATTTGAGATTGGGTTTGTTGCTCTCCAGATTCTGCAGAAGTCTGTAAATTGATGCTGAAATCTTTGATATAATAAACCTTTATAATCAAAGTACAGTGTCAGTGGATTTCTTATCAACACATCATCGCAGCATCGTTCGGCCACCACACTACCAACGGCCCTGATGTGATGTACATTTGCTGAAGCATTTTGACAACTCTGCGTCACAATGGTAGGGATTAGCTGAGCTGGGCTTGGGTCATTGCTAAGTCATTGTCTCAACGCAGCCTTATAATGCTGTGAAAGGATCCAGGAACCCAAATGATTTGGGTGGATCCCATCCTCCTTATAAAATGTGTTTTGTTTCCAAACGGTATCGAAATTGTCAACAAAAGGGGTATCTTACTTAACTTTGTGTCAGGGGCAGCTACATTAGCAATTTGGAAGACATCAAATAATAGTATTCAGGGACAGGGGTCTGTGGACGTGGCGGGCATGCTGGAGGGGATGTTGGCAGCGAGACTGAGGGTTGAGTTTTCCTATTACAAACTGGTTAATAACATTGGGCTGTTTATGACCATATGGGGTATTCAGAGGTTATTGTGTTTAGTTACTGTGGAGGAAGATTTGGTGTTGTGTTTTTAATTGATGTTTAACCATTTTTTGTTTGATTGAGTGTTTATTGTGTTGTGGGTAACTCAACTCTCTCTCTGTTCCTCTCTCTTTCTGTGTCTCTCTCTCTGTTTCTCTTTCTCTCTCTTTCTCTCTCTCTCTGTTTCTCTCTCTATGTTTCTCTCTCTCTGTTTCTCTCTCTGTTTCTCTCTCTCTCTGGTAATCTCTCTCGATGTTTATCTCTCTCGATGTTTCTCTCTCTGTTTCTCTCTCTGTTTCTCTCTCTCTCCAATTCTCTAGTTAATTTATTTTGGGATTTAAATAGAGAAGTCTCCTTTCTGAGTAATATTGGGATGTAATTTGCATCTGTATGATGGTAGGTAGAGGACTAGAGGTAGAGACTAAGTGACACACGGTGGTGAGAGTTTAAAGAGGAGTCACTCAGAACAGAGAGATAATGTTTTTTTGTGATCAGGTCCAGTGCCCCAGAGCAGACCTCCAGTCAGAGAGATGGATCTCCATGCTCAATCACCAGAGAGCCACTCGCTGCGGGCCCCAGGGAGAATGACTCTTGGTTCCCTGTCACAACTCAGACATCCCCACTGGTTGAGGGCCCACTGGAGTGAGGAGTTCAGTAATTCGTTTTTTGCAACGCTACCGGTAGTTTACCAAAGTTACCAGAATCTTCAGTAATTTTGGTAATTAACAGAACATCTATGGCAATCTATAATAACTTTGGTCATTTATACTTGAATAACTTTTAATAACTTTTAAATATATATTAATATACAGTGCCTTGCAAAATTATTCATCCACCGATTTTCCTATTTTATGCATTACAACCTGTAATTTAAATTGATTTTTATTTGGATTTCATGTAATGGACATACACAAAATAGTCCAAATTGGTGAAGTTGAATGAAAAAAATTACTTGTTTCATACAACTCTAAAAAATAAATAACGGAAAAGTGGTGCGTGCAAATGTATTTACCCCCTTTGCTATGAAGCCCATAAATAAGATCTGGTGCAACCAATTACCTTCAGAAGTCACATAATTAGTTAAATAAAGTCCACCTGTGTGCAATCTAAGTGTCATATGATCTGTCACATGATCTCAGTTTATATATACACCTGTTCTGAAAGGCCCCAGAGTCTGCAACACCACTAAGCAAGGGGCACCACCAAGCAAGCGGAACCATGAAGACCAAGGGGCTCTCCAAACAGGTCAGGGACAAAGTTGTGGAGAAGTACAGATCAGGGTTGGGTTATAAAAAAATATCAGAAACGTTGAACATCCCACGGAGCTCCATTAAATCTATTATTAAAAAATTGAAAGAATATGGCACCAAAACAAACCTGCCAAGAGAAGACCGCCCACCAAAACTCATGGACCAGGCAAGGAGGGCATTAATCAGAGAGGCAACAAAGACACCAAAGATAACCCTGAAGGAGCTGCAAAGCTCCACAGCGGAGATTGGAGTATCTGTCCATAGGACCACTTTAAGCCGTACACTCCACAGAGTTGGGCTTTACGGAAGAGTGGCCAGAAAAAAGCCATTGCTTAAAGAAAAAAATAAGCAAACACGTTTGGTGTTCACCAAAAGGCATGTGGGAGACTCCCCAAACATAGGGAAGAAGGTACTCTGGTCTGATGAGACTAAAATTTAGCTTTTTGGCCATCAAGGAAAATACTATGTCTGGTGCAAACCCAACACCTCTCATCACCCCGAGAACACCATCCCCACAGTGAAGCATGGTGGTGGTAGCATCATGCTGTGGGGAAGTTTTTCATCGGCAGGGACTGGAAAACTGGAGGAACAGGAGGAACAGGTCACGTGTACGGGGGTCTAGGTAATTAAATTGATGTTACGCTGGGACTAGATTATCGTAAAATTAACTTGCGGCAATAAATAATCATTAGAAATACGAATGCGGTGGATGATATGAATAATATTGAAATATGATGTATGTTATGTGTGGATAATTGATTAATAGAGAGTGGATAAAAGTGGAATAATATATAAGTGCTGGCTTGCGCGCCCAAACACGTAGACGTACGTGGGGGGTGGGAGACAGTACATAGATCATGTGATAGTTATTATAATGCTTAATTATAATAGCTAACTATCATTTCAGAAGCAGAGGTGATATGGTCAAGGAATTTTAGTATATTAGGGGGAAAATATAATTCATTTGAGTAAAGTCGTTAGATCTGTTTCCAAATCAAGAAATGTAAGTTTGACTCGTTGACTGCTAAGTTATTTACGTTGAGCTTGTGAGATCTGTGTCCTTCAAAGCTATTTTTGTGATGAATGTGGTATGTGCCAGATACCAAAACTACAGATCCTTATAATTTGAATAAAGGAGGATTTACTTGTCATTTCAATCAAGCATAGTTCTGCATTACTGACTAAAATCTAGAGTTTCTGATTAGAGTGTAAGACTGGGATTTAGGAGTTTGGGGGGTTTGAAGTGAACGACTCCCGTATTCAACAGGAATAGGGGGGGAGAAAGATAGTTATTTTCTGTGGCGCCGAATAAGTTGATAATTTGAAAACTACTGAGAATATAGTTGTAATTTGGAATATTGAATTGAATATGGATGTGAATTAAATGTATGCTTGTCAACGATAGCAAGTATTTGTTTTATTATTTAGAGCGTAATCAGAAAGGACAGTTACAGGAATTGAATAGCGGACTGGCAATTGCGATAGAGCTGAGGCCGTGATTTGAATTGATAACAAAGGAAAGCAATTTAATAGGGAAGTTAGAATTTTAACAGTGAATTGTTTGGGTAGACAGAGGAAAGTAATGTCTTTTAGTAATATGAATGCAAATATACTAGTAGTTATTGGGGGTTTGGGAATAGACTTTACTAATGCCATGTTTTAGTTCGCGGGTAAAAGAGAGACAGACCAGCGAGTACGAATCGAGCTGTTTTTTATTTATTTATTTTATTTCACCTTTATTTAACCAGGTAAGCCAGTTGAGAACAAGTTCTCATTTACAACTGCGACCTGGCCAAGATAAAGCAAAGCAGTGCGATAAAAACAACAACACAGATTTACATATGGGGTAAAAAAACAGAAAATATATATACAGTGTGTGCAAATGTAGCAAGTTATGGAGGTAAGGCAATAAATAGGCTATAGTGCAAAATAATTACAATTAGAATGCTAGATGTGCAAGAGATTATGTGCAAATAGAGATACTGGGGTGCAAAAGAGCAAAATAAATAACAATATAGGGATGAGGTTGTTGGGTGGGCTAATTTCAGATGGGCTGTGTACAGGTGCAGTGATCGGTAAGGTGCTCTGACAACTGATGCTTAAAGTTAGTGAGGGAGATAAGAGTCTCCAGCTTCAGAGATTTTTGCAATTCGTTCCAGTCATTGGCAGCAGAGAACTGGAAGGAATGGCGGCCAAAGGAGGTGTTGGCTTTGGGAATGACCAGTGAGATATACCTGCTGGAGCGCAGACTACGGGTGGGTTTTGCTATGGTGACCAATGAGCTAAGATAAGGCGGGGATTTGCCTAGCAGTGATTTATAGATGGCCTGGAGCCAGTGGGTTTGACGACGAACATGTAGTGAGGACCAGCCAACAAGAGCGTACAGGTCATAGTGGTGGGTAGTGTATGGGGCTTTGGAGACAAAACGGATGGCACTGTGATAGACTACATCCAATTTGCTAAGTAGAGTGTTGGAGGCTATTTTGTAAATGACATCGCCGAAGTCAAGGATCGGTAGGATAGTCAGTTTTACGAGGGCATGTTTGGCAGCATGAGTGAAGGAGGCTTTGTTGCGAAATAGGAAGCTGATTTTAGATTTAACTTTGGATTGGAGATTCTTAATGTGAGTCTGGAAGGAGAGTTTACAGTCTAACCAGACACCTAGGTATTTGTAGTTGTCCACATACTCTAGGTCAGACCCGTCGAGAGTGGTTATTCTAGTCGGGTGGGCGGGTGCCAGCAGCGTTCGATTGAAGAACATGCATTTAGTTTTACTAGTGTTTAAGAGCAGTTGGAGGCTACTGAAGGAGTGTTGTATGGCATTGAAGCTCGTTTGGAGGTTTGTTAACACAGTGTCCAATGAAGGGCCAGATGTATACAAAATGGTGTCGTCTGCGTAGAGGTGGATCTGAGAGTCACCAGCAGCAAGAGCGACATCATTGATATACACGGAGAAAAGAGTCGGCCCAAGAATTGAACCCTGTGGCACCCCCATAGAGACTGCCATAGGTCCAGACAACAGGCCCTCCGATTTGACACATTGAACTCTATCTGAGAAGTAGTTGGTGAACCAGGCGAGGCAGTCATTTGAGAAACCAAGGCTATTTAGTCTGCCAATAAGAATGCAGTGGTTGACAGAGTCGAAAGCCTTGGCCAGGTCGATGAAGACGGCTGCACAGTACTGTCTATTATCGATCGCGGTTATAATATCGTTTAGGACCTTGAGCGTGGCTGAAGTGCACCCATGACCAGCTCGGAAACCGGATTGCATAGCGGAGAAGGTACGGTGGGATTCAAATGGTCGGTGATCTGTTTGTTAACTTGGCTTTCAAATACTTTCGAAAGGCAGGGCAGGATGGATATAGGTCTGTAACAGTTTGGATCTAGAGTGTCACCCCCTTTGAAGAGGAGGATGACCGCGGCAGCTTTCCAATCTCTGGGGATCTCAGACGTTACGAAAGAGAGGTTGAACAGGCTAGTAATAGGGGTTGCGACAATTTCGGTGGCTAGTTTTAGAAAGAAAGGGTCCAGATTGTCTAGCCCAGCTGATTTGTAGGGGTCCAGATTTTGCAGCTCTTTCAGAACATCAGCTGTCTGAATTTGTGTGAAGGAGAAGCGGGGGGGCATGGGCAAGTTGCAGCGGAGGGTGCAGAGTTGGTGGCCGGGGTAGTGGTAGCCAGGTGGAAAGCATGGCCAGCCGTAGCAAAATGCTTGTTGAAATTCTCGATCATTGTAGATTTATCGGTGGTGATAGTGTTTCCTAGCCTCAGTGCAGTGGGCAGCTGGGAGGAAGTGCTCTTATTCTGTAAGTGAGATTAATAATAGAATAGGAGAATTTAGGATAGGGATTAGCAGTCCAGATATAAACAAGGAAAGGGAGAGTTGAAAGCTAAGGTTTGGGAATAAATGCAGAGACGAAGATTAGAAAGAGAATCACAGGAAAACAGATACAAAAGTTAAAATACGGGGGAAATAGAGTATGTTACTACAACGGGAGGGTTTTTGAAAAGTAGAGTAAGGAGGATATTGATCGGGGAAAGTAGGGTGTGGTCTAGCGACCTAGAACGAATAGGGTACTAGGAAAATACCTAGGGACAGAAAAAAAGGGGGGCTATTTTATAGGTTTGGAATAAGATAAGGGAACAAAGGAAAATAAGAGTATAGTTCGAAAGCACAGGGGAGTGAGTGTCTTATTTTAATGGGAGATGAGACAAGGGAACAAAGGATAAGAAGAATATTAAAAGAAAGGGATAATCACATTTTTTGGAAGAGCATGGCGCTTGTAACGCCAGGGTAGTGGGTTCGATCCCCGGGACCACTCATACGTAAAAATGTATACACACATGACTGTATGTCGCTTTGGATAAAAGCGTCTGCTAAATGGCATATTATTATTATAATTATTATTATTATTATAGAAAGAGAGAAATCTTGAAAATATTCTGTGAGGAAGGAAAGAGTTGGAGGGACAGCATAGCAAAGGCTAGAAGGATAATAATGGAGAGGGAGAGTGGACCAAAAAAGGCTGGCTTAACTACACCACCACCATACACTGAAGGGGGGCAGTATTCTCAGGTCACAGGTCTAGTCTCAATAACAGGGAATGTAGAGATAGAAGAGGTTAAAAGGAAGCAGCAGGTTTCCACACCAGGAAGAAGAGAACAATCACATGTAGAAATAGACTGTTATGGAGGACTGAGGGGTATGTTAACGAAATTGGAAAATTATGGGATGGATGAACAGGAGTATGATGGGAAAAAGGATGTGGAGAAGACAAGTGATGAGGAAGGTGAAGAAGTTAGACAGTATGCTGACTCTGAGCAAGAACAGAGTGAGACAGAGGGATGATTATCACAGCAAGGAGCCACAGGAGGCAAAACTATAGCAACAGAATTAGGTGAGGTGCTGCAAGCCCATCTGGAAAAATCAAATTCAGGAAGCAGAAGGACAATAAAAAAGCCAGAAAAATATGGAGCTCAATATCCCATTTTGGTAAAGGGGACATAGGTTCAACATGTGCCCTGGGGATCGCAGGACCTGGAAGGCCTGGTGACTAGACTGCCTAACCTGCATGAAGGAGCAGGGAAATGGATTAGAACATTTGAAGAACAAACGATGGGGAAGCTGCTAGCGGTGGGAGACTTCAAGGCTTTGCTGGCCAGGGTGGTGGGAGTGGCCAAAATGGAGGACCTGTTGCAGGCGGGTGGCCTCATACAGGCGGTGCGGAGGACAGTACTGGATGGAGTGGCATTTGACAATTATAGGCCAGGACTATGGCACACTCTGAGAATAGAGTATCCAGCCAAAATAGACCCTAAAGCACTAAGGGGGGAGCCATTGGGGGATAAAGAAAACCCAGCAGGTTACCTGGAGAACCAGCTCAAGAGGTGGCGACAAGAAACCGAAGAGATCCAGAGGGGGATCCACTGATGACAACACTGTTCAGGACATCATTGATGGAAGCAATGCCAACGCCTGTCAGAAAAAGACTAGAAGATGTGGTGGGATTAACGTCAAAGTCACACAAAGAGTTCTGCGACCATATTATCCACGCAATGGAGAAATACAGGAGGGATGAACGGTAATTGGTGAAGCAGTGGAGAGAGATTCTGAGAAAACTGGGACAGTTGCAGCTGGAAGAGCTGACAAGAAAGGACAAAAAGAAAACACAAGCTACACCTGTTCTCCAAGGAGGTCAACAGATACCGCCTCAGCAGCAAGGCCAAAGAGCTCCTGCCTTACCAGTAGTGAATGTGTACACACAACAATCCCCTGGAGAGTGGCAAAACAAGAATAATGAAAATGGACCCAAGAATCAATGGTACCAACCACAGCATCAAACACACCAGAATGGTGGACCAAGAAGACCAGGTGTCTGCTGGGGGTGCAATCAATCAGGACATATGAGAAGGGATTGTCCTACCAAGCCGTGGGTTCCTAGGCAACCACAACATGGAAATTGGCAAAGAAATGGCACCAGCTAAGATGAATGGCAGCAGTCTTAGAACCTGTGGGGAGGACCAAATCAGGGTAGTTAGAGAAGCATTTATTTTGGACTAGGGGACAGGACTAACTTTTTCTAGGTTCTGAATTGATTGCACAAACATTTATATTTTTACTAAAATCAATGCAGCAGGTTGAAATGATTAGATTACTGGAAAGTGGTTATGGGTTTGTTATGTTATAGGTGTATATTCCACTTAATGAAACATTATAATGTCTGATGTGTCTTGATTGGGAGTGTTTTTTCTGGGATTGATGGAAATCCCCTACAGTGTGAATGATGAGGGAGATGTAGGAGACCACGTCTCAAACAACATTTTAATAGATACTTGGGATCAAATATCACTGATTCCTTACACTGAGAAATTGACTGTATTTGTGACAGGGAAAAGTATTACATTCAGTGGGGTTAAAGAATCCTTCCGAGGGTTAAAGATAATGAATTCTGAAAGGTGAAATGTAAATTGACAGTATGTATGGGTGACAGCGTGAATGAGGGTTACAAATAGTCAAATGGTGTATCATGCTGCATTTAAACAATCGCTGGAGGGGTTGAATTTGAGTGTTGTAGTAAAGTGTTATGGGCGTCGGATGACGATGACACTAATGGGCAAAACCATCATCACATTAGTAAACTATTTTGGTAGAAGAGGGACCACAGGGCATATGGGAAAGTACAACCAACGAGGCATGAGATAGCATATTTGGGGATTTGAGTTTTCGACGTCACAAAGTACAGTGGGGGAAAAAAGTATTTAGTCAGCCACCAATTGTGCAAGTTCTCCCACTTAAAAAGATGAGAGAGGCCTGTAATTTTCATCATAGGTACACGTCAACTATGACAGAGAAATTGAGAAAGAAAAATCCAGAAAATCACATTGTAGGATTTTTTATGAATTTATTTGCAAATTATGGTGGAAAATAAGTATTTGGTCACCTACAAACAAGCAAGATTTCTGTCTCTCACAGACCTGTAACTTCTTCTTTAAGAGGCTCCTCTGTCCTCCACTCGTTACCTGTATTAATGGCACCTGTTTGAACTTGTTATCAGTATAAAAGACACCTGTCCACAACCTCAAACAGTCACACTCCAAACTCCACTATGGCCAAGACCAAAGAGCTGTCAAAGGACACCAGAAACAAAATTGTAGACCTGCACCAGGCTGGGAAGACTGAATCTGCAATAGGTAAGCAGCTTGGTTTGAAGAAATCAACTGTGGGAGCAATTATTAGGAAATGGAAGACATACAAGACCACTGATAATCTCCCTCGATCTGGGACTCCACGCAAGATCTCACCCCGTGGGGTCAAAATGATCACAAGAACGGTGAGCAAAAATCCCAGAACCACACGGGGGGACCTAGTGAATGACCTGCAGAGAGCTGGGACCAAAGTAACAAAGCCTACCATCAGTAACACACTACGCCTCCAGGGACTCAAATCCTGCAGTGCAAGACGTGTCCCCCTGCTTAAGCCAGTACATGTCCAGGCCCGTCTGAAGTTTGCTAGAGTGCATTTGGATGATCCAGAAGAGGATTGGGAGAATGTCATATGGTCAGATGAAACCAAAATAGAACTTTTTGGTAAAAACTCAACTCGTCGTGTTTGGAGGACAAAGAATGCTGAGTTGCATCCAAAGAACACCATACCTACTGTGAAGCATGGGGGTGGAAACATCATGCTTTGGGGCTGTTTTTCTGCAAAGGGACCAGGACGACTGATCCGTGTAAAGGAAAGAATGAATGGGGCCATGTATCGTGAGATTTTGAGTGAAAACCTCCTTCCATCAGCAAGGGCATTGAAGATGAAACGTGGCTGGGTCTTTCAGCATGACAATGATCCCAAACATACCGCCCGGGCAACGAAGGAGTGGCTTCGTAAGAAGCATTTCAAAGACCCAGCCACGTTTCAACTTTTGCAAGATTAGGATTGATTGATTGTAGTACTCTGAACTTAATGAAAGTCGAATTTAGCTGACCTCAGAGACAAAGGAAGTGGGCGGAGCAATAAAAGAGCGGGAAACTGAAGAGGGCACTATATAAGATGGAGGGAGAGAGTAAGAGGGGGTTCCAATTTGCAGATTGACCTGGCTTTGTTGAATTAAAAAGAAAGTAATTCTTGATGCAACAAAAACTCTGTAAGATCTTTGATTTTTAATCAAGTATAGTGGTTATTTTCCACAACAAACTCTTCCAACTATTGACTTTTTGCACAACTGCCACCAGTTTGATGCCAAAACATTGACAACAAATACATACTGACATACTGACATAGTACAAGTGTGTAAAAATGATTTTTCATGCTGAAATCCTCATTCTAAACACCAATGGTATTCACTAAGTTGATGGTTTATATTTAGGATAATGTTTTACAACTTTGTCGTTCTATGTGTGCAAAGCTGTCATCAAGGCAAAAGGTGGCTATTTGAAGAATCTCAAATATAAAATACAGTTTGATTTGTTTAACACTTTTGGGTACTACATGATTCCAAATGTGTTATTTCATAGTTTTGATGTCTTCACTATCATTCTACAATGTAGAAAATAGTAAAAATTAAGAAAAACACTTAGATGAGTAGGTGTGTCCAAACATTTGACTGGTAGTCTATATATATATTTTTAAATCATCTTATTTAATTATTCCATATATTTTACATGTGATGATGCCACACAGAGGGACAGAGATCATTACAGACACCTGTGATCATCTAAAGTACCCAAAAGGGCCACTAGATGTCTTGTGATAGATTACATAAAATCCTTGAAAGATACCAAAATTCTGGTAGTTTACTGGTAAACTTCGAAAGTTTCCAGTAATATACCCTCCCTTTGCAACCCTAGCCACGAGACATTAAGATTATTTTGAAAAGAATCAAGCTAAATTCACTTCAGCAGCACATCAAACAAGTCTGACGGTGGAGGGAGCTCCCCTATCCACCCACTCCCTGCCTTGGTGCTCTACTGGAAGTGATCAACATGAATGATTTTCTTTCTGGCCAGTGTTTCCCCCATGCGTGACCAGGAAGGGAAGGCATTGTGCTGTCCGCTGCTTTGGTGTCCCTTGTTCCCTGTCAGATCCCTGTCAGATGTCCCTGTCTCAGACAGGTCTGCTTCCAACGAGATGCCTTCCGCCTGGCCACAGAGTGATGGAGCTGAGAAGCTGACAAACTGACAGTCAGCGTGACTCACCATCCCCAACCAGGCACAGCACCGGAACCAACACACACTCCGAATACACACCCTAAATACACACTCTGAACACACACTCTGAATACAAAGTGTTTTACTGCAAGTGCATTCAAATGAGGAGGCTGAAAGGACCACATGATATCAGTATCATAAATCAAATCTAGTAACAAACTGTGCTAAAATGAAAATACTAATAAATAAAAAACTAAACTAAAAAAAGGGACATTTTAAGCTACAATCTGCATATAAATGTGAGTGATCGACGTGTCAACATGTGAGTGATATCCACAGTATCCTGGGCCTAATCTACTTGGATTCAATCTTCTCTCTCTCTCTACTGCTGTGGGGTGGTTAGTCCCTGCAGGGAGCTGGGTGCTGGAGACAATCCAATCAGCCTTGTTCAAACACAAGCAGGCAGGTTTGCTCACACTTCCCCTCACTCCCACACAGCTTACAGCTCTCTGAGAGACACGGCCAGATGTGGCCAGCACCGAGTTCAATCTGAGGGTGTCTGAAGTCCTAGATGTGTGGTGTAAATTTTCCCCCAAGTGTTGTTCCCCCTCAGATGTAACACACACACACTTCTTATAAGATCTGTGGAGAGTGTTTCGGGTCCGGTCCTTTCTCTGGGATAGAGGCTTGTCTGTAGTATTGATGACGCTGTAGCTACATGTGTTCCTGGACATGATGCATTGTAGTGCTGGTAGTACTGGGTTTATAGTCCAGAAAGTACTGGGTTTATGTGTGATTCAAAACTTGTAAAAGTTGCACATGATTAAAAAAAAACTTTAATCAAAGTTATGTCACAGTGCATCTTGGGTAATTTCCATAGTAACTGTAATTATCAGGGTTTCCTAACAGCAGGAACTGACCCCCCCACCCCTTTCCTTCAAAATGTACCTGACGGAGTGGAGGGCGGGGATTTATCATAGAGAGATGGTGAGAGAGTAAGACGAAAAGAGAAACCGAGGAGGGGCACTGGGAGACAATGCAGTATGTTGGTATGAGTGTAGGGAGATAATGCAGTATGTTGGTATGACAGTAGGGAGATAATACAGTATGTTGGTATGAGTGTAGGGAGATAATGCAGTATGTTGGTAAGAGAGTAAGGAGATAATACAGTATGTTGGTATGAGAGTAGGGAGATAATACAGTATGTTGGTATGAGAGTAGGGGGATAATACAGTATGTTGGTATGAGAGTAGGGAGATAATACAGTATGTTGGTATGAGAGTAGGGGGATAATACAGTATGTTGGTATGAGAGTAGGGGGATAATACAGTATGTTGGTATGAGAGTAGGGGGATAATACAGTATGTTGGTATGAGAGTAGGAGGATAATACAGTATGTTGGTATGAGAGTAGGGGGATAATACAGTATGTTGGTATGAGAGTAGAGAGATAATACAGTATGTTGGTATGAGAGTAGGGGGATAATACAGTATGTTGGTATGAGAGTAGGGAGATAATACAGTATGTTGGTATGAGAGTAGGGGGATAATACAGTATGTTGGTATGAGAGTAGGGGATAATACAGTATGTTGGTATGAGAGTAGGGAGATAATACAGTATGTTGGTATGAGAGTAGGGAGATAATACAGTATGTTGGTATGAGCGTAGGGAGATAATACAGTATGTTGGTATGAGAGCTGAGGATTGAAATAAGGAAGAAAGGGAAAATGTGAGACAAGGAGGAGATAAGTGTTTGTGTGTGTGTGTGTATGTTTGTGTGTGTGCATTTGTGTGTGTGTGTGTGTGTGTGTGTGTGTGTGTGTGTGTGAGAGAGAGCGAGAGAGAGCATATGTGTGAGCGTGTGTGTGAGCATATGTGTCTTAATAGAGCTAGCAGAGGAACAGGCACACAGAGCTCCCAGGCAGCAGCTAGATGTAATAGAAATCCACAGTGCCTCCTTCTGTTGTAATCAGCAGTGTGATGGAGCGATCACACCTTCTCTCTAGACCTCACAAACAACTCCTCCTTTTCTCCCTCCCTCACGTCTCTCCTCTCTCTCTCTCTCTCTCTCTCTCTCTCTCTCTCTCTCTCTCTCTCTCTCTCTCTCTCTCTCTCTCTCTCTCTCTCTCTCTCTCTCTCTCTCTCTCTCTCTCTCTCTCTCTCTCTCTCTCTCTCTCTCTCTCTCTCTCTCTCTCTCTCTCTCTCTCTCTCTCTCTCTCTCTCTCTCTCTCTCTCTCTCTCTCTCGGTGGTCAGGTACAGTGAGGGAAAAAAGTATTTGATCCCCTGCTGATTTTGTACGTTTCCCCACTGACAAAGACATGATCAGTCTATAATTTTAATGGTAGGTTTATTTGAACAGTGAGAGATAGAATAACAACAAAAAAATCCAGAAAAACGCAGTCAAAAATGTTATAAATTGATTTGCATTTGCATCAAATAAACCTACCATTAAAATTATAGACTGATCATTTCTTTGTCAGTGGGCAAACGTACAAAATCAGCAGGGGATCAAATACTTTTTTCCCTCACTGTATTCTATCACTGTGTACTCTCTGTTTAGGGCCAAATAGCATTCATGATTTGGTTGGGTCAAATTGTGTTGCTGTCCTGGTGCTCTGTTAGGTCTGTTTGTGTTTGTGAACAGAGCCCCAGGACCAGCTTGCTTAGGGGGCTCTTCTCCAGGTTCATTTCTCTGTTATGGAAGGTTTGGGAATCGCTTCCTTTTAGGTGGTTGTAAAATTTAACAGCTCTTTTCTGGATTTTGATAATTAGCGGGTATCGGCCTAATTCTGCTCTGCATGAATTATTTGGTGTTTTACGTTGTACACAGAGGATATTTTTGCAGAATTCTGCATGCAGTCTCAATTTGGTGTTTGTTCCATTTTGTGAATTCTTGGTTGGTGAGTGGACCCCAGACCTCACAACCATAAAGGGCAATGGGTTCTATAACTGATTCAAGTATTTTTAGCCAGATCCTATTTGGTATAGCGAATTTTAAGTTCCTTTTGATGGCATAGAAGACCCTTCTTGCCTTGTCTCTCAGATTGTTCACAGCTTTGTGGAAGTTACCTGTGGCACTGATGTTTAGGCTGAGGTATGTATAGTTCTTTGTGTGCTCTAGGGCAACGGTGTCTAGATATCATTCGCATTTGTGGTCATGGCAACTGGACCTTTTTTGAAACACCATTATTTTTGTCTTACTGAGATTTACTGTCAGGGCCCAGGTCTGAGAGGATCTGTGTAGGCCCTCCTTGGTTGGGGACAGAAGCACCAGATCATCAGCAAACAGTAAACATTTGACTTCAGATTCTAGTAGGGTGAGGCCGGGTGCGGCAGACAGTTCTAGTGCCCTCGCCAATTCGTTGATATATATGTTGAAGAGGGTGGGGCTTAAGCTGCATCCCTGTCTCACCCCCCGGCCCTGTGGAAAGAAATGTGTGTGTTTTTTGCCAATTTTAACCGCACACTTGTTGTTTGAGTACATGGATTTTATAATGTCGTATGTTTTCCCCCCATTACCGCTTTCGATGAATTTGTATAGCAGATCATCAAGCCAAATTGAGTCAAAAGTTTTTTTGAAATCAACAAAGCATGAGAAGA